>NC_062285.1:113172408-113475438 GCF_902655055.1 Lutra lutra
GCTTAACCTGGCTTAAAGAAACGGAGATACTACAGCTAAAGCACGTATCACAATAGCTAAAGGATTAGTTTTACATGGGTTAAAACAAAACACACACACACACGTGTTTATATTTATATGTTTCATATTCATATTAATTCATATTCATAATTTGTATTTCTATATTTTCTCATGTTAATAGGATGATAGCCTGTTCTGGGAGTAATCTCCCATTTCTCTTCACTAATGTATTACTAGGAATTCTAAAGCATTACAGTCAAGAGACATAGTCTCTGTTCTGAGACTATATTATCTTCTCACTACCCCATTATACATTTATACAGCCATGCTGGCTGTGCTAGGAAGTCCACACCTTAATTTTTGGTCTTACTTCTAAGTAGTTCTGTGTACTTTTTTTTAAAAAAGTATAGTTTCTAAGACCTGCATTCTCCTTATTAATTTTAATGAGGGCCTTGCTTTCCTCTTATGCCCTTTGCAAAATACTGGCTTCTTCATTTTCAAAATTTCAGGCTCCAGCTTCAGTGCTGGTCTCCAAGCCTCGTGGGTCCCTGGTTCTTTTCTCTTCATTAGCTCTGTTCTTTCTCCCAGAGCACGGTTCTCCACTGTCCTTTGCCGCCACTGTGCCAACTAAGAAAAAGGGAATTTACTTAAAATACTTAATATCCTTTAAAAACAAAAACAAAAGAAGTCACTCCTTGTGTGGAATAGATTGAGCAAAAGAATATGGCCAGCATGAGCAAGGAGCAACACATTACATAACAAAAGATAAATCCTTCTGGGAAAACCGTTGAGATAGCCGTATGCTCTTACTGGAATTTCAAGACAAAAGATAGCATGGAACCCTGGGTCTTTTTTCATGTCTGTAGCTTTGTCTAACCACAGCATGAGCTTACAGAGGTGAGCCTGTCAAGAAAAGGAAGTTTCCTTTGTTGCTTTTGTTGCTATTGTTGTTTTTATAATCGCCAGCTTAGTTATATTTAAAAACTAGAAATCTAGGTGGTGAATCAGGAAGAAAGCTTGGTATGAAATTGGGGCTGGGGGCCAGCACACTGCGTGGTCGCAGGCAGGAGAGGGCTCTGCAGGGATCTGCCGGCACCTGCCATAGGGACTGTGATCCCAGGTGAATGAGAAGGGAACCAACAAGTCTAAGGGTTTACTAAGCCAAGCACCAGAAGCAGACACAATGGCCCCTCTTTCCAGCTGCCTCATCTCTCTTAGTTTTTCCTTTGCCTTGGAGTCCTCCTCGCACAGGAAGGAAAATGCTGCACACTCACTTTCCCAGCTGTGCTTGTAGCCCAGACACAGGCACGGAACTCAGGGCAGGTTAACGGGACCACAAGGGATATGACCAGCCCTTCCGAGAAGCATCCTGCCTGATGAGAGATGTGCAAAGAAGGAGGCCCACCCTTCTGCTTTGGACATTGTCCTGTAAGGACATGACACCCGGAGCTGCTGCATCCCGGAGAATGATGGAGAACCAGACCAAGATCACCGGCACCATCAGGCGTGGGCACCAGCGCAGGGAATCCCTACCTCTGTTGCTGTTGTTCTTTGAGGAACATTAACCCCTTGCATTGAAGGCCCTTTTGGTTGAGTATTTTGTTTCTGGCAGCCATATGCATCCTAACTGAACAACGGTGTCAGACGCCTGCCATGTGATCTCTTTTGAGGTTTATTTATTTTTAAAAGATTCCATTTATTTATTTATTTAGACCAAGCTGGGGCAGGTGCAGAGGGAGAGGGAGAGAGACTCTCACGCAGACCACACCAAGCGAGGAGCCCCACTCGGGGTTTAATCTCACAACCCTGAGATCGTGACCTGAGCCGAAATCAAGAGTCAGATGTTCAAGCGACGGAACCACCCAGGCGCCCGTCTTTTGATGTTTATAATCATCCTGCTGGCTGAGCATTATAACCACCCCCCCCACACCATTTCAGAGGCTTGTAAAGAGGAAGGCTCTTACTCAATGTCCCAGACCCGTGAGGACAGAAGGCAAGGCTCGAATCTGTGTGCTTGTGCCTTAAGCACATGTATGTCTCCAATTCTCCTTCACTTTCTGCCCTTCTGTGACCACATACTGCTTCTGTGCAACAGCAAATATTTACCAACGGAGTTAGTATTTCAGCCCAGCAGGGTGGGTGTGGGCAGGTGTGTCTTTGTTCTGACACCATAGCGAGCACTGTAGGAAGTGAGGTTCGAGTACAAAAGGCACTTTCTGTTGCATGAGATTTTGGGAAAAGCAAGTATAATGTTTCTCTCTAGGGCAAGAGGCTGGGGGCATGTGTATCCTTGATTATAATTAGATACTGGGTCCAAAATAGAAACTTAGCTTTGCAAATATCTTTTGGAAACTGCATGACTGCAAGTTTCTTCGCCATGCTCTCTGTCCTTTCCAGAGTGCTCCTGCCTGATCTTTAGTCATCGAGTTACTCACGGGCCTAACAACTTCACTAGAAGGCTTTGAAGAGCTCCCCCTGGCAAATGATGGATGCTTTTGAATTCTCCCATTTGAAAACCCACAGAATCCCTCTAAAATAGGAGAGAGACTAAGAACAAAGGTCAGAGCACATTATTTTTCTCTTCCTCAGTAGTGCCTGTCTTTTAAAAGGGATTTAGTTCAACAAATTCTGTGAGGTCCTGGGCAGGTGGAATCCAATTATTTGTGTGTCTAACGGTGGGTCCTTTTCTAGACATAATTCTGCAAGATGGAAGATTATGTGCTGGTGTCACCTTTTCTCTGCTTCCCCAGATGAGGGATCGCTGTCCTCATTAGCCTGCATCCTAGGTCTCTCCGACCTGTTCCAGCCTTCTCCTGACTGCCTAGGATTCCTCCTCTGGGAATTTTTCTTCCTAAACATTAGCTCTAATGTTCTCTTGGTAAATTAATCCAAGCTGGGCGCCTGGGTGGCTCAGTGAGTTAAAGTCTCTGCCTTCAGCTCAGGTCATGATCCCAGGGTCCTGGGATTGAGCCCCACATCGGGCTCTCTGCTCAGCGGGAAGCCTGCTTCCCTCTCTCTCTCTCTGCCTGCCTCTTTGCCTACTTGTGATCTCTCTCTGTCAAATAAATAAATAAAATCTTTAATTAATTAATTAATTAATTAATCCAAGCTAATGACATTTCAAAGTTTATTATATCATGTACATGTAGGAAATAATATATCTACAAGGCTTTAACATAGGGTAGTAACTTCCTTGGTGTGGAAATTTCAGCCAGATTCAGAGGATTCTTCTAAGGGAGGCAGAATCATGACATGGGGGCTGCTGCCTCTTACACCAACCAGCCAACAGGGAAATAGATTGTTCTAGCTCCTTCTCCAATAGGACACAGAGTTTTTGAAAAAGATTGACTTAAGAAAGACTTTATAATAATGTGAAAAGGCAAGCCTGCCTTGTTATTTTTCTAAATGGATGTTAACAGCGAAAGTGACTGGAGTGGGAAACATAAATAAATTCAGTCCTCACTGCTTTGAGCCCAAGCCACTTTCATCTGTTAACTGGAATTGATGAGATAATTAATTAGCATCTGGCATCTACTGTCACCAGTACACACCTGCCCTCTCTGTCTCTTCTCAAAAAAGCAGCCTGAGCTACCCTTTAAAAGCTAAATCCAGGGGCGCCTGGGTGGCTCAGTGGGTTAAAGCCTCTGCCTTCGGCTCAGGTCATGATCTCGGGGTCCTGGGATTGAGCCCCACATCAGACTCTCTGCTCTGCAGGGAGCCCGCTTCCTCCTCTCTCTGCCTGCCTCTCTGCCTACTTGTGATCTCTGTCTGTCAAATAAATAAAT
The DNA here is from genome assembly GCF_902655055.1 of Lutra lutra. Classification (NCBI taxonomy): domain Eukaryota; kingdom Metazoa; phylum Chordata; class Mammalia; order Carnivora; family Mustelidae; genus Lutra; species Lutra lutra. Next base: position 113,176,194 of record NC_062285.1, read on the forward strand.
AAAATATTTTAAAAGCTAAATCCAACCAAGACACGTGGCTCCGCTTAAAATCCTCGGTTCTCCTGCTCGCCCAGGATGAAAGACAGAATTCTGACAGCGGCTTCAGGCCCTGCTTTGCTTTCACCAGACTCTTCCTTTGCCCCCACTTACTAGTCTGTAATGCCACACTGGTTTCCTTCTGTGCACAGGGAACTCCAGGGCACTCCTACCCCAGGCCCTGAGCTGTCTTCTCAGCTCAAAACCTGCCTTCTCAGCGAGGGCTTCAGGATGGCCCTGCTCAAAACTGCAAATTTCCATTGGCTGGACGCCCTTCCTCCGTAGTCTATTCCCTTTCCTGGCTTCTTTGTTCTCTGTAGCCCGTCTCAGCAACTATAACACACGTTCTACTTGTCTGCATTGTTTTCTGTCATCTTCCTATTGGGCTCCCCCAGCCTCCTTGCTAGAGTGCAAATTATATGAGAGCAAGAAATGTTGCCTTTTTTTTTTTAAATGCCGTATCTACAGTACATGGTACAGCATTAGATCCAATAAGTATTTATAAAATAATTTTCCCGCCTCCCTGTTCTGCTAGAGATTATAGTTGCAAAACTATGGTAGGGACCAGTTCTAAATTGTCTAAACAGAGAAGGAATTTATTGAAATGAGATTGGAAGGCTTAAAAATACCAGACTCTGAAAATGATTAGGAATCAAAGAAGGCTGGGTGACAGAACACCCAGGCACTGAGAACGCAGCAGAATTGTCCTGGGGTTGCTTCATCTCTGCCACTGTGAGCAGTCTCTGTCCCCGCGTCTTTGCATGCTCCCTCTAGTTCTGGAGTGCCCATAAGCAAGTTGGAGCCTCGCAGTTTTTGTGCCAAGAAGCTAGCTGTCAAGGGCCAGGGAAGACAACATGCAACCCCGGTTAGCTGCAAGCAGAAGCCTGGGTTCTGCCTCCCACCAAAATTTAGACAATAAGGGATTTCCTGGTATAGGATCTGAATCACGGGCAGCCGAAGGAGAAAACCCGAAACCAACAAGACCAATTCTAACCCACTGTTATAAATAGAAAGTGACCTTCATTGGTTGAATTTTGTTTTTCTTTCACTACGTTTTTTGAAAATTTCCCAGGGATATAAATAAGCATGTGAGTTTATTTCGTGACTTTCATCAGAGAAAATTTATACTCAACCATATTAAATTAATAAAAATTTTAGCCAGACCTTAATTTCCCTCTTGAGGCAGACTCTAATGATTTGCAGTTTATTAATACTTATGTGCTAGAATGATAAATGAGTGAATTAAGGGGTCTTTAGTGAGTCATCTAATTTCTTCACCGTGAACTTTTATCTGGAGATCGTTTGTGTTTCACTAAACTCACAGAATGAAAGAAAGAGCGTCAATGAGAAGCAGATGCTCATCTGACTGAACCATTAGTCACTTTATTCCCATAAAAAATAGTCACGAGGGGCGCCTGGGTGGCTCAGTGGGTTAAAGCCTCTGCCTTCGGCTCAGGTCATGATCCCGGGGTCCTGGGATCGAGCCCTGCATCGGGCTCTCTGCTCAGCAGGAGGCCTGCTTCCTCCTCTCTCTTCTCTCTCTGTCTGCCTCTCTGCCTACTTGTGATCTCTGTCAAATAAATAAATAAAATCTTTAAAAAAAAATAAAATAGTCACGCATAGTATTGACCTAGAGTTCAGATTTATCACACAGTTGTTTTTTTTTTAATTTTTTATTTTTTTAAATAAACATATAATGTATTATTAGCCCCAGGGGTAAAGGTCTGTGAATCGCCAGGTTTGCACAGCACTCACCACAGCACATACCCTCCCCAATGTCCATAACCCAACCACCCTCTCCATACTCCCCTCCCCCCAGCCACCCTCAGTTTGTTTTGTTATTAAGAGTCTCTTAATTTATTAAGATATTAAGAGTCTCTTATGGTTTGTCTCCCTCCTGATCCCATCTTGTTCTTTTCCTAACCCCCAAACACCCCACATTGCATCTCCACTTTCTCATGTAAGGGAGATCATATGATAGTTGTCTTTCTCTGATTGACTTATTTCACTAAGTATAATACCCTCTAGTTCCATCCACATTGTCACAAATGACAAGACTTCATTTCTCTTGATGGCTGCATAGTATTCCATTCCATATATATATATGTGTGTGTGTATACACACACACACACACACACACACATACACACCCCTCTTCTTTATCCATTCATCTGCTGATGGACATCTAGGCTCTTTCCATAATTTGGCTACTGTGGACATTGCTGCTATAAACATTCGGGTGCATGTGCCCCTTCGGATCACTACATTTGTATCTTTAGGTATCACATAGTTTTTTGTTGTTGTTGCTTGTTTGTTTGGTATGGGATAATTCCAAAGAGGGATTCAGCAGTCCCTCCCAGCCTGCAGTCCCCTTTGCAAGTGACTTTCCTACTCCTCTCACCAGACTCCCTTTGAAACTGAGCTAGCCCTGTGACTTGCCTTAAAATGTGGTAGAAGGGACATGAGCGACTTCCAGTCCAGCACCTTAGTACATAGGTTGGCTCTTGAGTTTGACCTCCTAGAAGCCAGCCATCATGTAAGGAAGTCTGGTTACTCTGGGTTACCTTCTTGAAGAAGCAACATGGAGAGTAAGGCCCCCCCGGGTGAGAGACTGCATGGATAAAAAAAAATGCAAGGTGCCCCAGAACACAGTCAGCATTAACTGCCTTATACTGTAAGTGACTCCCTCTTGGACATTCCAACCCCAGCTGAGCCACAAGCGAAATTCAGTCACAAGTGACCCAGCCAATACCAGGACACGTACCATAGCAGAATCACCCAGAGAAGCCCAGCCGACGTGCAGAGTCGTGAGAAATCATTCATGTTGTCTTACGCCAGTACATTTTGCGGTGGTTGTTATACATCAAAAGACTTCAGAAATAGTTAAGAAATAAAGTTTTAAAAAATCTTGATTGGGTAATGGCATTGTTAAATTTTTCTTAACCATTAGGAAATGTCTCCCTAAACACTTTGAGTTTAAAGAGTACAGTATCTTCTTTGAGGGGCGACATTCTAATAAAAATCCAAGGGCTGGAAAACAAGTGAATTTTTAAAAAAACTGGTCAAATTTTGTGGGTGTGTGTGCACGCACGTGGGTACGTGTGTGCATGCGTGTGCATATGTGTGTACGTGCACACACATCCTTCATCTGCTGTGAGGTATGTACGGCTTCTGTTTCCTTTTGGTTTTATGAGTCCTGTCCCTGGTTTGCCCCACTACCAACTCCACGAACTCAAGCGCTCACCTGACAGTCAGCCTTTAACTATTTCCGGGCATCTCCTGAGTACATAGACTTGTACTCACAAGCACTAGTGTCTAGCTGTCTTACCCCTTTTTCCTTCCTTCCTGCTACTGCTTCCTGCGGCATTGTCTGCTGCTGAGCGAGGCCACAGTTGGCCCACTGAAGACATTCCAAAGCTGCCAACGACTCTGTTTCTGTGACACTATCTGGTCCTCTGCTAAGTCACCAACATCGTCTGATTTAATGACCAGGCAATGTAGTATCTTCTCTAGCCATCTTGCGGCTTCAGCTAGGCTGCAGATCAGGGCTAGCTTAAATTACCTTTGTCCCACAGACATTTTAGTAAAACTTTAGATGTATTCTTTCTCTCCCTAAGGCACAGATAGCAATCAGGCTGGGTCAGTTAACGATCTAAACAAAGGACACTGAACTGATCACCCTTCCCTTCTGAAACGACCTTTGACGTTACCTCGACTTTATCTTCCCCATATCACAGTTCTATTGCTGGAGACTCCAGGGATGCTAGCTATCTATAAATCGAAGGCTCAATGCCAACCAGATTTATACTATAAATGTATTGAAAGACCACTATTCTCTAACTTTCTCAGAGTTATTAACAGTTACTCATGTTAGACTAGAGAAAAAGCCAGAAACCTCAGGATACCCCTGTCTGACACTATGATTTGATGGTCCATACATATAGAGACTGGTAGTGGTGTTTTTTTCCAGCTGAAGGTTAAAACCCTGACTATTATGATTTATTAGGTAGAGGTTCCTGGAAATGCAGTTTTTAGCAGCTGGTTTGAGGATGGTGATTCTTAATACCTATTTGTATGATCATCACTTCCCTCTACTGCCTCTACCAATTGATCCCAGTAGGGATTATGGAAAGCAGCAGGTCCTCATCACTTCTTTGACCTAAAGATTGAATCCTATAGATTTTGCTCATAGAGGAAGTTGTGGAGAGGTGACTGTGTGTCGATGGGACCTATGTAAGTACTTCTCTTTGCCTGTTGTCTACTTATAGGGCCCCCGGCATCTGGACAGAGGCTCACAACCACTTTTGCTCACTTGTAAAACATAATGTAGGACTGACCCTCCAGTTTTCTACTGGAAACTACACCACTTCATATCTTCCTCAATGAACTTATTAAAGTTCTGTCTGGATGCTGCAGAAAGATACAGATAAGACAATTCTCTTTAGCTGTTGTCGGAGCTAGAGCACAGATCCATTTGTGGTACCAGTGACAAGTATCCTACAGGGTGACCTCTCAGAGGACTGGAGAAATTACCCATCCTGTGTGAACTCACACACCCTTCTCACTTGGGGTGCTCTGCTAAAGCTGACCTTGGCATGAACTGTATGGTTCTCCTCTCTCTCCTCCTTGCCCTCCTCCCCAAACCTGGTCTCAGAGCTTGTTTCTTTTAATGTTTGAGTTAATGGCTTAGAGCTTCCACAATACTTCTTGGAAGCAGTTGAGATATGAACATTTAATAGGTAAATGAAGGGTCACATTCCTTTATACCTGCTCCTTCCATAAAGAACAGAGCCATCTAGTCAGAAAAAATAACTAAGATAGGTATCTGTAATACCTCAGGGTTTTCTGCAAGCTAAACTCTAATTGTGACCTGAATAAAGTAACAGGTAAAAATTATCTGGTTCTAATTAAGCCACACTCACTTACACACCCAAGCGACTCCCATCTCCGCTCCCAACCTCCTTTCCTAGCTCCATCTTCCTGGGCAGCAATATCCTATACTTCTCCTGAGGTCCACAGTAACTTGGCTGACCAGTAGATCCTTTTCTGAAGTCTGAAGGTCTCGTCTAGCTCCTCCTGTAAAATCAATGCTCTAATGGAAAAGGGCAGGAGGAGTGCTCTCTTCTCGCATGTATGTTTTGACTACTGATCCCCTTCCTCTTGACTTCTGTGTCTCTCTCTATGATGGAATCTTTTAGTTAGTTACTTCATACAGTGAGAATTTCAGTCTGGTTAGATGGGGTTTGTGTGGCAACAGCAGGAGAATGAGGAAGAGATTTGGACACAAATGATTTTGTCATGTTGAAACGGGTTTTTTGTTCATTGAACAGTATGTGGCAAACCTCAAGAGGCTCAAGTTTTAGATACATTCTAGGCATCCATCTCTATGTAGTTTAGATGTCGAACACTTAATTTAGACTGAACCAATATTATAATAATCATACTTAATTACACTTTATGTATTATTTTCAAGTTACTTTGAATATTTAGTTTGTGGTGCTTTACTGTATTTCTTAAAGAAAGCAAGTTCTACATTCAGTGTTCCTGGGATTGGCTGGTTACATTTTCAAAGAGCTTTGTTAAAGCTCCCCATAGATGTCTATAAGGAGGAAAATGTAACACTACAATGTAATAGCTACATTTCAGTGAGGCAGTTTTTAGCAATGAAACTTTAGGCAAATGTCTGATATGAGTTTTTGCTGGTGTACCCAGATGACATTGATTTCCGTTAACAAACTGTTATTGTACATCTATTATACACCAGTTTTGGGACATGCAATTTGCAAAACTTATTAAAAATTTAAATAAGGTTCCTTCCATAAAAATCCTAATGATGTATTGCGGGGAGAGAAAAGACCAAAAATACTATGGTGCCTGTGTTTAGACTCCACCCTACCACTCTAGGCAAGTATTAGTGTCTCAGTTTCTTTCTCTATAAAGTGGAGTATTAATAGTACCTATATCATAGATGATCTATGCAAAGAACTTGGAGATGTGCAATAGACTCAGAGTAAACCTCCATACATGTAAGGCCCTATTACCGTTAGATACTCTTATGACACCAAGAGATAGCTGTCACCTTGGTTTTGTCATTTTGGCCCATTAATTTAGATATCAGTGTCCACAGCTGTGAAAAAAAAATTTTTTTTTAATGATCCCCCTCAGCTCTATCAATTTTAGGGAAAAAAAAATGGAATTTAAAAAATGCTAAAATAGGGGCACCTGGGTGGCTCAGGCAGTTAAGCATCTACCTTCAGCTCAGATCATGATCCCAGGGTCCTGGGATGGAGCCCTGCATCAGGCTCACTACTCAGTGGGGAGCCTGCTTCTCCCTCTCCCTTTGCCCCTCTCCCTGCTCATGTTCTATGTCTCTCTCTCAAATAAATAAAATCTTTAAAAAAAGCTAAACTATATTATTTATAATCTTTGTCATTTTTGTAGTTAAAAATTTAAAACCATCTAAGTATTTAGGATTGTCTTCTTCTCAAATATTTCTCATTTTTTAAAATGTCATTTAAAAAACCTTAAAAGGAGGGGTTCCCGGGTGGCTCAGTTGGTTAAGCATCTGCCTTCCCCTCAGGTCCCGATCCCAGGGTCCTGAAATGGAGCCGAGTCGCCTTGGGCTCCCTGCTCAGTGGGGAGTATGCTTCTCCTTCTTCCTGCTCATGTGCTCTCTCTCTCTCTCTCAAAACAAAACAAAACAAGACAAAACAAAACAAAAAAACCTCTAAAAACTAAAAGAAATGGAACCTTTTTGCTTTTTATTTTGTTATCACTGAATTTGAATGGTATGAATTAAGTTCTAAGTATTATCAAGATCAGTGATCACAGTAACAATTCTATTAGTAATGCAGTGATTTATTTCTTTAGTGGGTTTTTTTGTTTTTTGTTTTTTGTTTTTTTTAAGATTTTATATATTTATTTGACAGAGAGAGACACAGCTAGAGAGGGAGCACAAGCAGGAGGAGATGAAGAAGCAGGCTTCCTGCTGAGCAGGGAGCTTGATGCCTGGTTAGATCCCAGGACCCTGGGATCATGACCTGAGCAGAAGGCAGACACATAAGGACTGAGCCACCCAGGCGCCCTGGTTTTTTGTTTTTGATTAAGGCACAGAATCACCTTTGAACTTTATTATTTGAGAACAGAAAATGATAAGTTGTATACTTCATTCTTGGCTCTCCAAAACAGTACTTTTTGTTTTATGTCTGTATAGTAAGTAAATTTACTGAAACTACCAGTCATCAGTTAATTAGACATTTTAAATACTGACCTATCAAAACACTTATCTTTGACAAATAGCTTATTGGTAGAGATTGGTCAGTAACAAGCTCATCTTAAAGGAAGGGTTGTAAATTCAGCATAGTAAATTACACACCCTGAAGAAGTTGTTTTTCAATCCTTGTTGGTATTATTGTTGTGGCTGTTGTTATTCCTAGTTCTAGTAAATGAAAAGCATTTCCTCCCAGTGTGTCTGTTTTATTATAAATGTGTTATGCCGAACAAAAAGTCATTGTTAATATCCATTTGGTAAAGTCTTTTATTTATTTTTTTACTCACCTTTGTTTGCTGTTAGAAGATGAATAATCCACTTTCCCTGATAACTGAGCACTCTGGATGGATGGGGAAGGAGAAATGGGAATATTTAATTTAGCTTGTGTTTCATATTTAACAAAAGTATGTCTCCAGTGTAATTTATCACAAAAATTTATGGAAAACAAGCTGGCTGAATCACAGGTTGATAAATAAACAGTATACTCTGGTAAGCCCACAACCACAGGGGTTTATAGCCAGGCATTCTAAGTTTAAAAAAAAAAAAATGTATTCAAAATGTTTTTATACCCGTAAGTTACTGAGTCATATTTTGTCACAAGATTTATATATTTTTACCAGATAGTTGATATGTATTACCAACATGTTTTGAAATAAGTATCAGACATTATATGTATGAATCTAGGCAAATAAATTAGACTTACAACTTTATTGTAAAAAATAGTACTGTATTACTTTACAAAAGGGTTAGTTCAAAATTACTTATCTTTAAAAGAAAAATCAAGTAAACTCAAAACAAATCTTTGGGGGGGGAGTGAAAAATAAAACTTTATTTATTTCTAGAATTGTAAAGCATTCTTTGTCCAAGGAACTTAGGGCCAAAGCATTATGCTCTCAAATTTTAAACTGTTAGCTATAAAAAAATCTGCTTTAAATAGAGTGAACATTTCTGTACATTTTTGGGTGATAAAATCATACATTTTCAGATAGTAAAGTAACCCATAAATATCTGTAATCACTAAAATCTGGATATATATTTTAAGTGTTGGAACAATACCTTTATGAACTCTGTTTCCTAAGAAGACAAGAGAGTTTGAAGCGTTTGCATTAATAAGACTCAGATCTCTAATTTCAGTTTTTAAAGATATATCTAACACCTATTGATGCAATAGTCTGCAAACAAAACTAGGTCAGGGTAACCACAATCAATCAATCTAGTTTGTAAATGAATGCAATCCCTGTTAGAATACTATCCATTAGGTAAAGATTTGAAAATACCTAGGGGGAAAGTAATATAACTATAATAATTTAAAAAAAAAAAACCTTCCTAAAATGCTTGACATTTGCTTGACATAGAAGTAAAGGAATTTTCAAATTCTATCAAGAAGCAGAAAAATAACATTCAGATCAATACATGTTAATTACATGATAAAATTATGAAATCGACTCTTGCTGATGAAAATTTTCCGATGCAATTGTTTTGAGGCTGTTTCAGATTGCAGGGCTGTTTGAATGGCTTTTTTTTTTACCCAGACTTTCTGAAGTATATCCCCTACCTCACTGGAGTAATGTTCAGACCATGTCTGTCTTGAGAGTACAACAATACCCTTTACTTTGTCCAAGAAATTCAACAGATTCTAATTTGTTGAACCTGGAAGAAGCTGTTCTGAAAATGCAGCCAGCCCCTCTCTATGGTAGAGATTTCAAGCTCTCATACAAAAACCAAGTGACCCCAAGCTAACTCAGTGGAAATACACATGAGAACGTCAGCGCAAGAGGCAGTGTGGTTCTATTTGTTATAAAACCTACTTCTAGAAAGATCAGTAGTGACACACAGAAGCTAGTCAAGTGCACATGACCTGCAAAGCATTTCTAACCACGGTGCTTTGCGCTAATCTAATCTCAGGAAAGATGTCAACTTTCAGTTCAACTCCACAAATATTTGTCGAGCAAGAGCTTTCAATATTTGCTGTACAAGAGAACTCGGTACTCTGCCAAATGCCCTGCTTTGGCAAAAATTGGAAATCCATATGTAAGCTTGGACAAAACTTTTGACCATTCTGGGCCTCTGTTTCTCCATCTGTAAAATGAAGGGATTGGACTAGATAATATCTAAGGTTTTGTAGTTCTATGGTGAGGTTGACTTAGACATAGGTGATGACAGATGATTCTTGCTTTTAACCCAACCTTTAACAACCTCACTAATGGGGTGAATATAGAAATGCCAGAGAGTCTCTGTGGGGGAAGGTACCTTAGCCATTAGAAGAGGAAATGTCCTCGGGGAGCCTTGAGAGGACTGTGGCGGGTGGAGAGCATGGGTTCGGAGTGAGATTGCCTGGGTGGGCTCTGCCACTAAACACTCATGTGACTTGGACAGTTACTTCCCTTCGTGGGGATTCAGTTTCCTCATTTGTAAGATGGAAATAATTGTATATGCCTTATAGTGTTGTTGTAAAGATTAAGTGAGTTGATGTACATGAAGCACTTAGAACAGTGCCTAACAAAGAGTAAGTGTTAAACACAATTAGCTATTATAACTCTGATTAAAGGCTCATTAAACTCTGGTACAGGTTTAGACCCAAGCATTGACATTCGCTGGGGCATTGCTTATTTTAACTTATAGTAGCCACTTCCCAGGATTACTCAGGGATTTATAATATATATTATTATAACTATATAATCATATATAATTATTATTATCTAATATAATGAACATCATATATTATATTATAAATACATTAATATATAATTATATTTCATATACATAATTATAATTATAATTATATAATTTATAACCATTGAATTTTAATTATAATTCATAATTATAATTAATGTAATAATATAATATATAATTATATAGTATATATATCCATATCTATATTTTACCTGAAACAATATCAGTATCCAGCACATAGTGATACCAGGAACTCAAATATTAAGAAGTGGAGAAAAAAAATGTGTGCATGCACAGAAGTCTTCAGGTACGGAGCTTCATACATAACAGATGCATGAATTTTTTTTTTTTTTTTAAGATTTTATTTATTTATTTGACAGAGAGAAATCACAAGCAGGCAGAGAAGCAGGCAGAGAGAGAGGAGGAAGCAGGCTCCCTGCTGAGCAGAAAGCCCGATGCGGGGCTCGAACCCAGGACCTGGGATCATGACCTGAGCCGAAGGCAGCGGCTTAACCCACTGAGCCACCCAGGCGCCCCCAGATGCATGAATTTAATTGGTAGGTTTTACAAAATAAATATTCAGAGCTAGAGTGTACAGCCACGTAATCTTATACCGAGGACACCAGTAACTGTTCAGTAAATGCTGGCATTTATTGTGAGTATCGTGAGAAGCATTGTCTTCCTTGGTTGTTACTGAAAGTTAACTTCAGTATGTAGTCAAATTAGTTCAGTAGTGGAATAAACGTTTCAAGATAAAATTAAGGAAAAAGTCATTTTAACCACATTATGAGGACGCAGTGTTATGAAAGTGGCATGGCAGTGTAAAGAATTAAAGGAAAATTAGTAATTATAGCCTAATAGAATTCACTGGAATGAAAACCCATCCTGCTTTAATTAAGTCCATCTAATCAATTAAATCCCCAATAGTGTATACAGGAACAATGGACAAGCACTTTGGCTGCCAAGATTCTTTGTATTCTTTGCAAAAACTACAGTTTTTTTAGGACGGAAGTTCGTTTTCATTTAAGTTACAAAGTGCATCAAAAGCATTATCTAAAAACACTATTATCCACGTATGGACACTCCGTGTAAGGAGAGGGGACGTGTGCCAAACTCCAGCATGAGCTCTTCGAAGACTGTCCTATTAATTAGTTTCATAGTTTGTACATTCAGTAATAGTTTCTATAAAACTTTTTTATAGATAGCCTGTGACTTCTATGTGAAAGAATTTGCATAACTAAATATGATTATGTCAGGTTAAGAAACTCAGGGTAAATATTACAATTTATCGTTAGGCACTGACAGTGTTCGAATATATAGTTAGATGCACAACCTTCAGAGAGGTAACAAACTACTCACTCCAGCAGTTTCCAAACCTCACTCCTTGCTTCTCCATGTACGCCGTGTAGAATTCATTTGTGCGATATATCTCACCACATATCTCTTCAAAATGAAGAATAATTCCTTCTTTGCTTTTCCATGCTAAGCATATTAGCCTAAGAATTAGAGGTGGCACTGCTGGAGGGGATTTTTGCTTTGAGCTAAGATAGAGTATTAGGGACTGGATTTACTCTCCTACTTGAAAACACTAAAAACTTGACAGAAAAATAAAACAAGTTTTCCAGCATTGGACACCACGCCATGCAGATCGTGATCCCTGAGGGGGGCAACAAACCAGAAGAGCTCTCTGATTGTCCCAAATGACAGCCTAGAAACATTCTAGAAAGTTTCTTTCCTACAAGAAAGTTTCTAGGATGCTGGGTAGGGAAAAGAAACCCAGGTGAGGTTTAGAGCACGGCATGGGTTGAGGAGATGTAGCTGGGGATCTAGTCAAGGAAGCTTGGTTGGTATTGTCAGCACATAGTCCCAGAGGGAGAGCTGCAGAGATCTGCAGAATGTCCCTTTAAAGTCTTCCTCTCAGTACTAATCAACACATGTGAGAAGGAAACCACTCAAGTTTATGGACAACTTTACCCCAGAGGAGTAGAGGGAATAACCCTGGAGCTCACATAGGGCCAGGAAATGTTTGTGTTCCCACCAGCCAATGTGAAAAATCTCATCATTCACAGGGTATTGTCTATGTAGTGGGACAAAATCAGCCCTAGGCTAAAGGTTTGTAGGATGCCTCTTTACAAAGCCTCTTTAAAAGCAAGGATCAAAAGGCTCAAAGTGTTATAAGTAACTTAACTTCACTCTAGACCAAGGATCAGAAAATATTTATAGGAATACAAAAATATCCACTACCCCAAAAGGTAAAATTCACCATCTGACATCCAATAAAAACTGACCAGTTACATAATTAAGTGGATAGAAAGGAAAAACACACCTGTATATCTCCTCTTATCTCAATCTTCTACTCACAGAATACTCCACTTCTGACACTTCTGGCCACAAAATATGTGGGGGTTTTCTCCCATACCAAGCAATTCTGTAACAACAGCTGTGTGTCCTTTGAGTCAACTCAATTCTAGCACTATCCGCCTGGAGGTGATGTCAGATCCCATCCATTAAGGGCTTCATTGGACAAGACTGCCCCTCCCCCCTTGACCTCAGGGGCTGATCTCAAGTCCAGATTGTTACCTGTGTTTCTGACCAAGCCACCAAAAATCAGAGGTTTCTACTACCCAGTCTTCAAGTTCAATTAATTTCCTAGAATGGCTCAAAAAATTCAGGAAATTATTTTGCTTACTAGGTTGCCAGTTTATGACAAAAAGTTATAACAGGGACAGCCAGAGGAAAGAGACATATAGAGCAAAGTCTGTGGGAAGGGGCTTGGAGCTTCATGGCCTCTCCTGGCATGTCGCTCACCCAGCACCTACCTGTGTTCACCAACCTGGAAGCTCTTTGAACTTGTCCTTTTGGACTTTTATGGAGGCTCTACTACACAGACATGATTGATTAAATCATTGGCCATTGGTAATTAAACTTAATTTCCATTCCCTCTACCTTCCCTGGATTTCAGGGTGGGTGGAGGGGAGAGTGAAGATGAAAGCTCTAATCCTGTAATCACATGGTTGGTTCCCCTGGCAACCAGCCCCCCTCTTTAGGGCTTTCCAAAAATCACCTCATTAACCCAAATCAGGTGTGGTTACCTTTACCTCACACTTATTACTTTGGAAATTCCAAGGGTTTCAGGAGCTCTGTGCCAAAAATGGAGGCAAACCAAATACATATTTCTAATCCTAAATCACAGTATCCTAGTAGAAATAACTTATAATGTGGAGAAAGGTCCATAAGTAAGAAACATTTCCAGAAATGACACAGATGATAGAATTATTAGGCAAAGACAATAAATCTGTTCTTATAATTATAGTGCATGCAGTTATGGAATTTTACCTATGTTTAAGAAGCTAGAGGAAAGATTGAACATGTTAAATTAGATGCATGAAAGATATTAAAAAAGACCAGATTGAAGTTCTAAAGATGTCTGACATTAAAAAAAAATACCCTTACGGGGATTAATAGCAAATTACACACTGCATGAGAAAGGATTAGTGACTTGAAGACATAACAATAGAAGATATTTGAAATTCAAAAATACTGAAAACAAATGAACAGACACAAGAAAGTTGTCAGACAACTTCAAGCAGCCAAATACAAGTGATTTTGGAAGCCCTGAAAGAAGGGAGAGAAGAGGGAACAGACAAAAACATTTGAAGAAATTATGGTCAAACGTTTTTAAACTTGATGGACACTGTATAGGCATGCCTTGTTTTATTGTGCTTTGCTTCACTGCACTTTGCAGATATTGCATTTTTCAATAAACTGAAGGTTTCTTGCCACCCTGGATCAAGCAAGTCTATCGGTACCATTTTTCCAATAGCATTTACCTACTTTGTGTATCTATGTCACATTTTGGTAATTCTCACAGTATCTCAAACTTTGTCATTATATTTGTTATGGTGCTCTGTGATCAATGATTACTACTCACTGAAAGCTCAGATGATAACATTTTTGGGGATAAAGTATTTTTAAATTAAGTTATGTACTTTTTTTAGGCATAAAGCTATTGTACATTTAATAGACTAAGGCATAAAGATAATTTTATATGCACTGTGAAACCAAGAAAATTCATTTGGCCTGCTATGTTACAATATTCACTTTGGGTGGTTGGGAGGGGAATCCCACAATATCTCTGAGGTACACTTGTAAACAGATCTAAGAAGTGCAATGTACCCAGAGTACAAGAAACAAGAAGGAAACAGTAATAAGATATACCATAATTAAATTATTTAAAAACAGTCACAGGAAAGAAAAAAACACATTATATATAAAGGAAAAATATAAGAAAGTACAAGTGTCTTGTTGGAAACAATGTGAGCCAGAAGATAAGAGAAGACAGGTGAGACTGAAAACAAAACATAAAAAATAAAAAATAAATAAAAACAACAACCAGTGTATATTGAATTCTATTCTCAGCAAAAATATATCAAAAAGGAAGGCAGAATAAACTTTCTTAGGTATAGAAACACTAAATGAATTAATCACCAGAAGAAATGTCAAAGAAAGTCCTTCAGTCAAAAAGAAAATAATACTAGGGGTTCCCAGCTGACTCAATTGGTTAAGTATCTGACTCTTGGTTTCAGCTCAGGTTATGATCTCAGGGTTGTGGAATCAAGTCCTGCATCAGGCTCTGCACTCAGCAAGGTGTCTGCTGGAGGTTATTACTCCATTTCCTTCTGCCACTCTCCCTGCTTGCATGCATCTTCCCTCTCTCTCAAATAAATAAATAAACAAATCTTTAAAAAGAAAATGACACCAGATAGAAACCTGCATTTACACAAAGGTTTGAAGAACGTGTGGTAAATATATGGAAAATATAAAGGGTATTTTTATTGAAGTATAGTTGACACACAATGTTACATTAGTTTTAGGTGTGTAACATAGCAAATCTAGATCTGTATAATTATGCTTTGCTGACCACAAGCTTAGCTACCATTTGTCCCATAAAACTCTATTACAATATCATTGACTCCATTTCCTATGCTATGTCTTTCATCCCTTTTGATTTATTCATTCTGTAACTGGACACCTGTGCTCCCCAACTCCTCTTCATCCCCTTTTGCCCTTCCCCTACTCCCTACCCCTCTGGCAGCCACCAGTTCTCTGTATTTATGGATCTCTTTCTGCTTTGTTTGTTCATTAGGTTTGGTTTTAAGATTGCACGTAGAAGTGAAAATCATATGCCATTTATCTTTCTCTGACTTATTTCATCTAGCATAATGCCATCTACGTCATTCATATTGTTGCAAATGGCATGATCTCATTCTTTTAAGGTTCCATCATATATGTACATGTGTATGCATGTGTGTATACCTATATACATCAATCACATCTTCTTTATTCATCTCTCCGTGTACACTTGGGTTGCTTCTGTATCTTCACTATCATAAATATTGCTGTCATAAACATAGGGGTGCACATATCTTTTTGAATTAGTGTTTTCAATTTCTTTGGGTAAACACCCAGTGGTGAAATTTCTCTATTGTATGTACATCTGTTGTTAGTTTTTTCAGGAACCTTCTTACTGTTTGACATAGTTGCTGTACCAATTTATATTCCCACCAATAGTGTAGAAAGTTCCTTTTTTTCCACATCCTTGTCAACACTTACTATCTCTTGTCTTTTTGATATTCTCACAAGTATAAGGTAATATTTCATTATAGTTTTGATTTGCAATTCCCTGATGATTAATAATTTTGAGCATTTTTTCATGGGTCTCTTGGCATCTATATATTTTCTTTGGAAACTGTGTATTTAGGTATTTATGTCCCCACCCACTTTTAATTGGATTACTTGAGGGGAGGGAGGTGGTGTTGTGTAATTTCTTGAGTATTAACCCCTTATCAGATGTATCATTTGCTTTTCTCCCATTCAGTAGATTGCATTTTCAATTTGTTGATTGTTTTCTTTGCTCTGCAAAAGCTTTTATTTGGTGTAGTCCCAGTAGTTTATTTTTTGCTTTTATTTCCCTTGCCTAAGGAGACATATCTAGAAAAATGTTTCTAGGCCAATGTCAAAATGTTATTGCCTGTTTTCTTTCAGGAGTTTTATGGTTTCAGTTCTCATATTTAGATCTTTAGTCCATTTTGAGTTTATTTTTGTGTATGGTGTTAGAAAGTGGTCTGGTTTCATTGTTTTGCATGTAACTGTCCAGTTTTCCCAACACCATTTGTTGAAGAGACCATCTTTTCCCCATTGTATATTCTTGTCTCCTTTATCATAGATTAATTGACCATATAAGCATGGGTTTATTTCTCCATTCTCTACTCTGTTCTGTTGATCTTGTAGGCTGTTACTCTGACTTTTTAAAATAAATCTCCTTAAAACTATTTAACTATTCAAAACAAAAGAAGACAATATATTGTGGGATTTAAAACACATGTAAAGATGGGATAAAACTACACTCCTATAACATTCTCATCCTGAGTGTGAAATGGTACAGTGTTCCTTGAAGGTAGACTATGATCAGTTAAATATGTGTACTGTATACCCTAAGACCACCACTAAAAAACAAAACAGGATTATACCTTGCAAACCAACAAACAAGGTAAAATGGGGAAAAAAGTAAAATTACTACACATAGAGGGGAAACGAACCTTTATAGTAAAGAAACAAGTTTTCAAAAAATATGTAATTCATATTTGTCACTTACTTAGTGCATGAGACCAAGTCTGCCATTTCAAGGAATCTCAGTCACCTCCAACTTAAAATGCACACTCTTTTAAGCAATACCAGTCAATCCAGGAGCCTTTTCCCTTCTCTCTTCTCCTTGACATCTCCGTGGAAGTGATGTACATTCTTGGGATGTTGTCCTGATGTCATTGGAGGACAGGCTTTTGAGCCAGATGCTTGGATCCAAATATTAACTCTTTTATTATCTGCTCTGTAACCATGGCTGGTTACTTTGGTGCTTCTCTTTCCTCATCTGTAAAATTGGGATGTTGACAGAAGCAACTGTGAAGAATTATCGTGAGGATTCTTAAGATAACTTAAGGAAGCACCTATTAGATTACTTTTCACATACTAAGCCCCACACGTGTAACACTTATTATCTGTCTATGTTCATCTCTGCTGTTGCCCTATCTGCTGCAGATGTCACGGCCATGCCACTGGCACTGGAAGGTACCATGAAACTACTGACAGCCTTCTGTCTTCATTAGGTACCACCAGCTCAGTCAGCATTTCTTTACTTCTCTTGGGGGTTTTAGAAATACTTTCTTACTTTTCTGGATTGAGGTGGTCAGGACTCAGTGGTGCAGCCTCTAGTCCCATCTTCTGGACACTTCACTCCACCATTGCTTCTCTACTGCTCAGAAATGTCCACTCTCCCCATGCCATAATCCTCAGAGCAAGATATAGTTCTTCCTACTTTTCTCTGGCTACCAGGATCTGGCTTTCAAGGCTAATATTTCTGATATGAGTTTAAAACCTTCCACCTGGAAACTCAACACTAAGCAGTGACTTCTGTGACCTTGCTGTAGCCATCCTTCCCAAGGCAGTGCATGTGGCTAGTGAGCTCTCTGTCTGCAGGCTGAGGGCTGATAGAGGAGTAATAAGAATGACAAGAAGGGGTGCCTGCATGGCTCAGTCAGTTAAGAATCCAGCTCTTGATTTCAGCTCAGGTCATGATCTCAGGGTGGTGGGATCAAGCTCTGCATCAGGCTCTGTGCTCAGCTTGAGACTCTCTCTCTCTCCCTCTCCCTCTGCCCCTACCCTTGTGCACTATCTCTCTTTCTCTACAAAGTAAATAAATACATCTTTTTTTAAAAGTGACAAAAAGAATCTTAGTAATATTGCCAGTTATTACCTGCTCCCAAAGCAGCCTTGAATCTGTTCTGTACACAGAAAGGTTAATCATTCATTTGATTTTAACTGTTACTAGTAACAAATTACTTACAGCGCACCAGAAAGTGATTGCCATTCACCAAAGTGCCACGATGCCGCAGGGAAGAATTGTTGCCTGGGACAACAGGACTATTTGTTATCACACACAAGAAAAAATCTGGACACATTGGGAAAGTCCTACAAGTACCATATTGACGTACAAGGCCTTGAACATTCCTGGAAGTTGCAGTGGCCTCTTGAGTAATTCTAGAAAAACTCAAGTCTATGAGACAATGGGCCATGTGCTGAGTTTCAGGTCAGTTGTGAACAGTTCTGTGGAACCATTTCAGATCATTACAGCTGGAAATACTGTCTCTCTGTATGTTTCTCTTATGGTAACTATCTATCACACACTGATCTGTAGTATAATCATTCACATATTCTTCTGGTCTCCTTTGATAGTCTAGAAGCTCCTTGAGCAGTGGGACTTATTCACATCCTGCAATCTCCACAGGGCCCAGCAGGGTCTTAGAAGGAGCTATTGCTACCACCACCACCACCACCACCACCACTAAACATGAGAACACCACCCCAGACATGGCTCCAGGGACTGCACAAGTATGATTCCATTTAAAACTCATTGGATACTCATGGGGCACCTGGGTGGCTCAGTCAATTAAGTATCTGCCGTTGGCTCAGGTCATGATTCCAGTGTCCTGGGATGGAGCCCCAGATCAGGCTCCCTGCTTAGAGGGGAGTCTGTTTCTTCCTCTGCCCCTCCCTCTACTTGTGGTCTCCCACGCTCTCTCTCTCTCTCACTCTCTATCAAATAAATAAAATCTTCAAAAATAATAAAATAGGGGCACCTGGGTGGCTCAGTGGGTTAAGCCGCTGCCTTCGGCTCAGGTCATGATCCCAGGTCCTGGGTTCGAGCCCCACATCGGGCTTTCTGCTCAGCAGGGAGCTTGCTTCCTCCTCTCTCTCTGCCTGCCTCTCTGCCTACTTGTGATTTCTCTCTGTCAAATAAAAAAAAAATCCAAAAATAATAAAATAAAAATATTATTAGAGTATTTTAAAAAATAAAAATAATATTTAAGGACAAAATAACTGAGGATCCGAGTAGTTATAAGATTGTGTAAAGGGGCAAAGTGTGGGACCACAGTTCTAACCAAGCCTCTCATGCCTTATATCCTGTCAGTACAAAATGTCTCCTTTACATGACACCTCTCAATGGTGGGTGTTGGAAGCTTGTCTCCTTCCACTGTACTCGGACTCTAAAAGCCCTCTTGTGGTCAGGCTGCCCTGGGAAGGCACTTAAACCTAGGGCAGCAGAGCCAGGATCTGTGGCTGCTGAGATAGTAGAGGTAAATAGCATTACCAAATACACAGTCCATGGATTAAGAAATAAATGCATGTGAAAACTGTATAAATTACAGTCAACAATAATTATTTCTTTATATGTATCTTCTGAAAATGTGATAAATTTACCAAAATGTTTTAGTTAGGAATGGAAGGAATTCAGCAGAAGGCATCTGAATACTCTACATTTACAATCTATGTCAGCCAGAGTCACATACTTTTTTTTCATAGAAAGTGAGAAGTTTGGGGTAATATTCACTAATTTTGGACTAGAAGTTCTCACTTGTGGTCTGCATTTTAGAACTGCTACATTGCATTCTACTCCAAAAAGGCATGTGACTTCTGAGCAGAAGTCTGTGGTCTTCTGCTATGCACACTTCCCTTTTATGAAGCCCTTTCCCCCTTTTACAGGCCCTTCTCCCTCTTACCTCCTCCTACCCTGGTTCTCAGTGCTCTGCTCTAAGTGTCCAGAAGAGAATAGATCACTAATGCTTTGAGAAAAATTAGTCTGAGAGTTTGTAATTACCCCAAGGGGAATAACTCAAAATAACAATCACTAGTGATAGAGATGATGAGCAGTGGCATTTCCACTGCTGTCGTTCCTGGCTGAGTGAATTATTTTGGTGGTAAATCATACCATTTGAGAGGTAAATGGCACCATTAGGTCAGTCACCTGATAACCCTACTTGGGTAGACTTAACACTCCAAAGCTGGTAGGAAAACTGTTTCCCACTAGCCATATGTGAGGAAACACAAAATCCCAAATTTGATTCCATACTATTAGAGAGACTGAAGTGTTATTTTTTTTTTATTTTAAAGATTTTATGTATTTATTTTACAGACAGAGATCACAAGGAGGCAGAGAGGCAGGCAGAGAGAGAGGAAGGGAAGCAGGCTCCCTGCCAAGCAGAGAGCTCGATGCGGGGCTCAATCCCAGGACCCTGAGATCATGACCTGAGCCGAAGGCAGAGGCTTTAACCCACTGAGCCACCCAGGCGCCCTGAGACTGAAGTGTTATTAACAGCAAAGCAAGATGAATGGAAACTTGCAAGGTGGTTCTTTGTTAAGAGTGTGCTACTGCTGACCTCACTGCTTTCTCCCAATATGTGTCAATTGAGGGGACTTTTGACTGCTGGACATGAAGAAATCATAAAATCAATGAAAAAAATCAATACACAAAGTCTCAGTGCAAAATTCAGTGGCAAATTGTACAAGGGATGCAAAGATGATTTATGAAGCAATATCCCTGTTTTAAGTAGTATATGATATCAAGAATGTGCATAATACATGCTACAGGAATCTGAGGAGAAAACAATCCTTGTGGCTGGTGTTGTCCAGAAAGGTTTGGGGTTTTTGTTCTTGTTGTTGCTTTGGTTTGGTTTGGTTTTTTGAAGTAGTATATGCCATATTGAGTAATACGGTAGGAAAATAATAGAATTCTTGAAGACATTCTTTGTGTCAGGCACTGCGTTAAGCTCTTTATGCATATTATGTGTAAAATACTTAGACGAATAAGTGGCATATGATAAGTGCTTGGGAAGTGTTAGAGCTCTTACTATTGTGTTTTCCCTTCTAAATCTTTTCAATAGGAAAATTATTTCTCCCAAGACTAGGACACATCAAGGTCATGTAAATTGTAGAAGACATAGAACTAGCTAGTAATTTTGAACTCAGACACTGATTCCAGAGTCCATGCTTTTAACCACACTCCATATTGCATGGAATCAATAATACTGGTTTAAAAAGGCAGAACTGGAGGGGGGAGTAGATCCAAAGAGCAACAGGGCAAATGAATAGGGTAACAAAGTTCCAATCTTATTCAAGGGTTTGAAAGTTAAACAGGGTAGAGGTCTTGGGTTAAAGCTATGGGAGGAGTGTCTAGAAAGATAATTTAGAACAAATTATGAAGGGTTTTAAATTTAGCTGGGAAGACTATTAAAGGAATTTCAGCATTAGCTTATATGTACTGGAGAGTTGATGGTTTTTACACACAAGATACACATGCACACACACATACTCCAACATGAAGAAAAATGAATTTTCTGAAGATTAAAATAGAGACATTTCAGGAACAAATTATCCATTAGAGTAGGCAGTGGCTAGAGCTCACAGTACTTTCAGGGGCCCACAAAAATGTTTTAATTTTAATGTATTTTAAATCAGAAGGAAAAAATAAATATGAGTAATGAGCACAGCTTGGATTTTATTCATCTTTATAACAATATAATCATAAATGCAATCAAAAAAATTTTAGTAGAGAACAGGTCAAAAGTGCCTATGGCCCACAAAAGTCATACTGAAGCCCTGGATATTATGCTGAATCACCTAGAACTGGGAGTGACTAAGCATAAGTAAAACAGTTAGAGAGCTACTAAAATCATTATGCATGAAATAAGGCAGGCTTTGACTAAGTTTGTAGCCATGCCAGTTAATGAAAACAAAGACATTACAGATCAAAAGCTCAGAAAAGTTAATAACTGCCTCTGATATATGGGTGTGGTGGACTATGGAACTATTAGTTACAACTGAGTACAAAAAATGTAAGTTTTCTGGTTCAAGAGAATGGGTAGATATATACATGTACTTTCTTTGTGTTCCAGCATTTCTTGAAATGACAGGTATATTTTTCAAAATAAATAACAGTGCTGAAAAAGTGAGCTTGAATCAGCAGACTAGAGGAAGTTTTGGGATCTAACTGATAAAGAATCAAAAGTGAAAAACCTGAAACAGTCATCGGAGAAAATTCAAGGCAGAATAACCTGGCCTAGGAAGAGAAATTCAGCATAGTAGTGTCATGATTAAAGAATTATGAAACACTGTAATCAGTTCTATATAGAGCAGCTGGCTTGAGTGTTTTCCTCTAGAATATATAGGTAGTGATAACAGCTTTCAAAACAAAATGGAGAATCTGCTGTCCCTAGATAGGTGACAAGAAAGGATAGTAAAAGCTCAACATGGTTTTGATGCTCAAAACAAACAAAAACGATGTGGAGCCTGGGTGAGTTTAAAACCACAACGATACGAGATAAGAGTGGAAGGGAATACGGGGCTCACTATGGAATTGAAATACACTCAGGTGTTTCCCCCTTCTTTCATTTTTTGGCATTTGAAAGAGGTTCCGGCCTTGCTCACCAGCTTTCCACTCATGAACACATCTCTCAGCATAATCTTGCCCATTTAACTTCAGTCTAATAAGATGTCCCATTATGGGGGGGGGGGTGGGCTGATAAGAAATCAGACATATACAACTTTCAAGAAAACCTCTGCCAACTACATATGTGAATCAATGCAGTGTGTCATTTTCAAATCTGTAATACCAAAACAATTTCTATGCATTATCATAAAAGATAATCAATGGAAGAGCTGACCTACATGAAACTTAAACATTTTAATTCTCAGAAAGATTGAAGAGGATATTAAAGTCATGAATCCAGTATAAGCTTGTACCAAAAAAAATACAGTCTCTAAAAGATGAAAATTACAAAAACAAACAAGCTTGCATATTTACATATACATATGGGTCAAATAACAACACTAATAGAACTGAAGGCCAACTTAATAATATTAGTGATAAGGAAATGTCCCACAGAATAGAGGAAGCAAAAAGAGAGGAAATGTTAAAGATAACTTGAGAGCTATGGAAGATAATGCCAGAACATTCAGACTATCTAAAAAAAAAAAAAAAAGAGAAAAAAATAAGTAGATGTAGAAAAGTTTCCTGAAGAAAGATCCAAATGTTCAAATGGAAAAGTCCTTGATGTACTACTGATCAGGAATAAAGAAACACATGCATGTTAGGACATGTCCTGATGAAATTTTTGAATCCCAAGAATAAAGAGTAAATTTTTAAAGTTTCCACAGTAAAGGACACAAAGCATATAACTAAGACTGAGATGGGTATGGAACTTCTTAGCCTTCTCAGTAAATGCTAGAAAAATGCTAAAATGCTAGAAAAATGTAGCAACAGCCTCCATGTGGTGAAGGAAAAAAAGGTTCCTAATTAGAAAATCTATAGCCAACCAATCACTTTGCAATACTTAACCATAAAGATTTTTGTTGGACATGAAAAGTTACAGTAGATCATTCAGGAAATTAATTACTCAAGATGTGTTTCTAGAAAAAAATTATTAAAGATATATTTATTTCATTTGTTCAACATTAACCCAGAAAGAAGATGTGTTATATATAAAATTGCATAAATATAGAAATCAATTGACTATATTGTTAAGCCTCAGCAGTTATTAACAATTTAGCCATAAATTTCAGTATAGTTCATTACAAAAAATAATTCTTAAAATAATAAAGATATTATATATAATAAGTGAGTAAACATAACTCTAAATGAGTTAAAAATAGTACTTGGAAACTATTTCTGTTTCTTTTTCTGTTAACTTTTCTGGTTTTTTTTTGTTTTTTTTTTTTTTCTGTTTTCTGTTAACTTAAAACTGTTCTAGAAAATGAAATCTACTAAAATAAAAAAAGTGAAATAAAGAAATTTTAATGGCATTTCTGTTTCAGAAGAGGGAAAACCAATACCATTTCATATTTTAGGAAAATACAGTTTGTATTTTTATTTTAAGAATTTAAAATATATAATGAAAAGAATTTAAATAGCATTTAAAACTTCTAAACTGCTCAAAATGAAAAAAGGAGCACCTAAAATATGTTTTATTTAGCAGAAGATAGGAAAGAAAAGGAGAAGGAAAAAGATAATGAGAGGGAGGGGGAGAATAGGAAGAAATAAATTACGTATAAAAGATGGCATAAAATGATAAATATAACATGGAAGGATAAAATATATAGTATCAGGAACACAATAAATATGAGTGGATAAATTTTCAAATAATGACTCACACTAAAACAAAAAGTGAAAAATCCAATTACATTCTGTATACAGGAGGCCAATGTAGCATAAATCATTTCCTCACTCAATGGACATGTCATCTTGTTGGGAAATCTGACTGTGGGCTCCTTGTGGAATGGCAAAGGTCTGGGAAGCAGGTAAAGGAGAAGGGATTTGAGGGGCCACAGAAGATGTGTTTAATACAGACACTCAGAAAAACTGGTGGTTTCCAATGTACATATTAAAAAACAAACACTGGGAAACAATATAGCATTAGAATATATTGACAAGGCAGTAGGTTGATATAGTTTGAGTGTGTTAACATGAGTGTGTTTACTCAAATCTTTAAGAAACAAATATTTATATTGAATTGTCCAAGTCATCAGTAAAGGAAAGTCTCAAAAATTATTTTATGATGTTAGCAAAATTTGAGTAGGGATGGTACAAAGATACTTTATGGGTTAAAGTCATATATTATTAGTTATAAATATTAACAAATCATATACAGAATGATTTAAAAGAGTAATGTACCAAAGCCAAGAAGACTTTATATACAAGGATATATAGGGATACAAGAATGGTGAGGGAGGGGTTCAGAAGATACAATGGAATAAGGACAGGAATGAGAGGAGGGCAAGAAGAAGTTGCTTTGAGGGGGGCCTGTGGCCAAGAATTTGAGGAGTGGCTTAATTAATGGCTGCTAAGTTTCCTAACAAAGCGGATATAAGGTTGTTTTTAATACTTAGATTGGCTGAGCTCCTAAGTAGGGTTGGACATATGAGGACAATTCTACAGTCTTTCCCAGGATTCCAGATAGAATAGGGGTGATAAGATATTTTTAATTATTGAGATGTGTTTATTCCAAGGACTTCATTTCTCAAAGGAATTAGCGGTAGCCCTTGATGCCAGTAGAATAAACTGCTAGGATAGATCAGAACATAATTTATCTGGCATTTTTAAGTCTACTCTCAGCTTCTTGCAGACATTTTAAGAGGGGGATACTCTTTCACTATATATTTTAAGAAGTGAAGGAAAAAATCATACTAGGGTTACAAACCCTAATCATAAATAGGCCAGGATGTAAAATATTTCCTAAATCTAATGGTAACAAACATCAGACTAGGGAAGTTTCCAAGGTTTAGAGCCTGAGTTATTAGGACCATGGTTGTACTCTGGGCCACAATAGGGAACTTAGAAGGGTAAGATGTTTTAGGGGCATATTAATGGATCAAATTGAAGTGACTGCAGAATTTTCA
Source organism: Lutra lutra (assembly GCF_902655055.1). Lineage (NCBI taxonomy): Eukaryota > Metazoa > Chordata > Mammalia > Carnivora > Mustelidae > Lutra > Lutra lutra. The sequence continues at coordinate 113,201,458 of NC_062285.1, forward strand.
TGTGTAAATATCCAACAGAGTTTAATATGCAAGTCTGAAGTTTGACAAAAGATCAGGCTGGGTTTATAGATTTGGAAGCTATCATACAAAGGAAGACTAGTCTAACTTATGAGACTACATGATCTGAAACAAAGACAATCCAAAGAGATCAACCCAAAAAATTAAAAATGAAATCGAAAAAAGACAGTCTTTAATGTGAAGCTATGGAAACAGAAAATCAGAAAAGACTCTTGCAGACCAAGGGAAAAGAAATACCCAGAGATATAGTAATATTTCTTTATTCTACAAACATAGATTCAGCACATCCTGTGTATAAAGTAGATTAAATGGTCCTCACCCTCTGATGTCTTTCATTTGACTTACAAGATCTGTGGTAGTTTTCCTTTCAGTTTAACTTATTTCACTTGACATAATAACCTCTAGGTCCATTATCACAAAGAGCAGAATCCCATTCCTTTTTATGACTGGATAATATTCCACTGTATGTACCACATCTTTATCTAGTCATCTATCAGTAGACACTTAGGTTGCTTCCATTTCATGACTATTGTAAGGCTGCAGTAAACATAGGCATGCATATATCTTTTTGAATTAATGTTTTCATTTTGCAAATTTTGAACTTTGATCTTTTCCCTGGCTAGTAATATGTGGTACAATAATCTGGTGATTCTGGCCAGCAGCAGTGAGCTATAATTCCCAGTCAGCCACATGGTCACAAGCATAACTGACCATGCACTTACAAATATTCTATACCTGTATACTCATTCTGTTTTTCACTTTCTGTAGGATATTCAATAACTTACGTAAGATACTCAATACTTTATTATAAAATAAGATTGTGTTAGATGATGTTGCCCAACTGTGAGCTAATATAATGTTTTCAGTAGGTTTAGGAAGTCAAGGGTAAGTTATAGTGTTCAGTAGATTAGCTATATTAAATACATTTTGGCTATGATACTGTCAAATTATGAGGGGTTTATTGAAATATAATCCTATAGTAAATCAAGGAAGATCTGTATTTGCAAACACTAAGAGTAGGTTCCTCCCATAATCATCTGCACATCCCTTTGTCTTCTCTTCTGTATCTTCTTCATAGTTTTTATCTTTTGGCTCATAATTCAGGTTATTCTGTGACAGAGGAAAAAATCCTTATATAGATGTCTGAAAATATCTGTTTGAGGCATCCAATCTGTAGAGGTCTTTCTGAGCTGTTCTAGATGTTGGGGATATAGCAGTGAACAAACAAAACTCTATGAACTCATGGTGTATTCTAGAAAGTGGGACAACTGCACAAATAAATACATGATATATTAATGAGAACAAATGCTGTGGGGAAGAACAAAGCAGAGGAAGGGTGACAAGTGTGCTGCAGACATGGAGATGGTTGCTATTTTACTTAGCATAGTCAGGGAAAGTCTCTAATAAAAATAATTTTTAACAAGACCTCCTAAAGTAAGTAATAAAGTGAGGTATATAGCTCTCTCGAGAAAGAACATTCCTGGAATGGAAAGGGCAAAACTCATGTTGGAGCATGCTTGGAAAACCAATACATCTGGAGCAAAACGAATGAGGGGAAGTGTTGCAAAAGCCACGGCTGGAGTTGGTACAGAGCCATCACATTGGGCTTTGTGAGACACAAGAAGCACATTTAGTTTTGTGCAGGGACAAATGGGGAAATCATTCTAAGTTTTCACGTAAAAGAATGAAATAATCTAATTTATATTTTAAAATGATCACTGACTGTTGAGAGACAGGGGGAGACCAATCAGGATGTCTCTGTTTTCAAAGAACTTTATGTATACAATTTGTTTATAGCTCCTTAATAAATTCAAGGATGGTATAGTAATTATTATTGAATCAATGTTTGTATCCTTCCCACCCCCCCAATACCAAGTTCATATGTTGAAACCTTAATGCCAATGTGATGGTGTTTGGAAGGTGAGGCTTTTGGGGGGTGATTAGGTCATAAGGATGGAGCCATCATGAAAGGGATTAGTGCCCTAATAAGAAGAGGCCAGAGAGGTAGCTAGCTCTCTTTCTGCCATGCTGAGGTTACAAGAAATCAGCTATCTGCTACCCAGAGAAGAGATCTCACCAGAACCCAATCATGCTAGCACCCTCATCTCAGACTTCCGGCCTCCAGAACTGTAAGAAATAAATGTTTGATGTTTAAATTACCCAGTCTATGGTAATTTGTTATAGCAGTCCAAATGAAAACAGTAATCAATTCATGGTTCACATAATACAACAGACATTGATGATCGTCTCCTCAAATCTGTCCTTCTTCCCTAGTGTATCACTCTGCTAGTACCATACAAAGTACCACAGACTGGATGTCTCAAATAACAGAAATTTATTGTCCCACAATTCTAGAATCTAGAAGTCCAAAACCAATGTATCAGCAGAATTGGTTTCTTTTGAAGACTCCTTTGGGCTGTAGAGTGTTTAGTACATATGTCTTCACAGTCTTCCACCTGTGTGTGTCTATGTCCCAATTTTCTTTTCTTATAAGGACAACAGTATATCAGATTAAACCCCACCCAAATGGCCTCAATTTAATCACCCACCTAAAGACCATATTTCCAAATGCAGTCACATTCTGAGATACTGGGGGTTAGAAATTTAACAGATGAGTTTGGGGGACATAAAATTCAACCTAAAACTCTTATGGCTAGAATGTAGCTGCCAAGTCATTGACTACATTTTCCAGCCTCCTTTGCAGATAGGCATAGACACTTGGCTAAAATCTTACCAGTGAAATGTGGACAGAAGTGATGAGTTTCACTTCCAAACTTCTAGCCAATCTCATAGAAAATTACAGGTATATTTCTCCATGTCTCTTTCTTCTTCTGGCTAAAATGGCAATGAAGAGAACAACCTTGGAAAATAAAGGGTTGAAGATGATACAGCCTATGTCAGCTTGGGTTCCTGATTATCCATATGAAAAGATAAGAAACCCCTAACCTGGATTATGACATGAGAGAGAATAAAATTCTATATTCACTGAGCCATTAAATTATTATTGAATTCCTTGTTATTGTAGCTCATTGTGCTTTAAATAATATACATGCTACTATGACTGTCTACCTAGTATTAACCAAAGGAAAAGTTTAACATTAATCTTTAATTTGAGTGGAGGTGTTCATATGGGAACCAAGAAAACTTATAAAGTATATATAATCTAGATTATGAACTTAAATTGTAATTTTTTCTTAATTGTAGTCATTTATTAGTGCAATAAATTTAACTCAACAAGGTGGTACCATTACTCTGGACCAGATTAAAACCAGACTCTAGCTGTAAACAGTCCAACAAGAAAAGTAGATGAATACCATACTGTCTTTGTCCTCAAGTTGTTCAAAATCCTTTGGAGAAGCTATGGGTAAATAAATTCTCTGATGTGTCACCTGCCCACAGAGGAGTATGTAAGATCTGCTTGGCAGGGATATCTTGGAAACTTACAAATTATAGATGGCACTTGAGCTGGACCTAGAAGAAACTGCAACAGGTTATTATTTAAGGATTCAGAGTAGAAAATACAAAAAAAAAATGTAGCTTATGAAAAATCTGGGAGAAAATAAAGTATTTTAAGTAATTGTTGAATGAAAATAATTTCCATTTGTTCAAAATGAGTATAGAAGAAAAACCTGTTTGAGAGAACCATTGCCAGGTTTCCTCTGTTACTTGAAAATCAATAAGAGAAAAAATACACTTAAATATAACCAGGAAATTTAATTAGTCTTGAGGAAGATTTTCTAGACTGTCAGTTGATAAAATACTAGGTCTGTTCCTAGGGGATGCTTAAGAGTATGGACAAATCCTTGGGCTGGGTGAATAGTTTTCGTCCATCTTGAGGCAAGAATGTAGAACAGGTAACATCTTGAGGCTGTTTTTCTTTGCTTAATGAGGGTGACGGGGAAAACCATGGAATCTAAAAAGTATACTGCAGTAGCCTCTTTACATGAATTATACAATTTAATTCTCATGAAAACCTTATTATTCCATTTTACCAGAGAAGAAACAGGTCCCAGAAGTTGAGTCCAAGATCATGTTAACTAGTAAAATGAAGAGAATTCAGTTTGTCTGGGTCCCATGCCTACACTCTTTCCAGTAAATCTCCTACCTTGCAGGGTGTGTCTGCACCCTGGGGCCCAGATACCTGGGTCTGTTTCAAAGCTTCTTCCACTTACAAACTGTGGAATTTTTGCTCAGATTCTCCAACATGCTCCCCACCCCTTGTTTGTTTTTTTTTTGTTTTGTTTTTGTTTTGCAAAATAAGCAATACCCACTGCATAGAGTGACCTCAAGTACAATGCCTAAAGCAACCCCAACACATAGTAGGTACACAACATGTATCTCTTGGCCATTAACCTAGAATTTTTTTTCTTCTCCTAGCCACATTTTATTTTGCAAATACTGCCCCAGTATGCAGTGTTAATACCACAGTAAAAATCAGGAGCTGGAACTCATTATGCAAGTAGCTCTAAATATTTTTAAGGATTATTTTAGAGTTTATTGGCCCCAAGTAAAATATTATATAGAACTATAAAGCACGGGGGTGTGAGGTTCAGATGTGGGAATTTTAGCTTTGCCATTTTAACTCTTAGAGTACCACAGCTACTGTTCTTATTTTGCAAAGCATCCTGTTGCACGAGATCTCATGGAATTAATTCTTCCCATATTTACCAGCCAATAGACAATCAAAATGCCAAAATGGAGCAAGAGTTAATTCTGTTGTTTACTATTTTGTTTGTTTTCATCGCTCTGTTTTCTGTGTCCTCGTGACTCATCTTTTCCATTACCAATGAATAATTGTAGACCTCAAATCTTTATTTTTTCTCTCCTTTCTCCTCTCTCTCCTTGCATCTGTGCGAATGCCCCACATCTGTGAATCTTGTGTCTGGGCACTGTTTCATCGCTTCCCCCTTTGTTTGTTAACTGTGTCTATCACTCCAGAGTGTGCATACCATTCCTGAGATGAAGCAACAAACTAGAAGGATTGCAAAATTTATATAACAAGGACTGGTAATCCTTAGTCTTTGATTCCAAAATCCGAAGTGTTTCTTGCTCACTTTCTTAGCCAGGGACCAATCTGTTTGCCTGTTAGTATTTTAGTAGTAATTTCAGATATTTAGGTCTTTCTCCCTATCCTAGGTGACCTTACAATAAATGGAGTGTTACTAATAAGTATGCCAAGACCATAGGTATGAATGGGGTGACCCCAAATCCCTTGTGATCCCCAAATCTCCCTGACCATCAATAAAGGAGTTAATACTCCAGGTTAAGAATTTTATGTTTCTACTTCCTCCATTTCTCTTGGCTATTTTTGCCCTTAAGTTTTTAAATCTGTCATTTTTTAGCTACAGTCAGAATGAAATTTAAACTCAGTAGTTCTGTTGTAATAGTCAACAACTCATATAATTTTTATTTCATTTGGGATTTAAAGACTCAGTGATAAAACTAACTCATAACAATTTTCTTTTAGAATTTAGTATTTATAAGCCAGTAGTTCACTGCTGCATATATATTCTGCTGAAATGTGTACACGTATTTACATATCTGTGTGAAAGTTGCTATCTGTGGTAGCCCCAGACTGAAGATTATCCAAATTCCCATCAAGGGTAGATCACATAAATTCTGATCTGTTCACACAATGGAACACTATACAGCCATGAAGATAAACAAAAGGTAACTACACACAACCATATGGGAGCCAGCTATAGATTAGTGCATATTCTATGATTCAGAATCATAGAGCTAAATGAATCTTTGGCATTAGAAGCCATGAGAGTAGATGAGGGGGCCTGGAGAGACTTCCAGGTGTTGTGGTAGAAAGAACCCGGGATTCTTCTGGGGGCTGACTAAATGAGTGTGTTCAGTTTGTGAAGTTTGTGAAGGGTCCTCATGCACTATCCATATGATCTGTGCACTTTTATTAAATGCCTTGTACTTTGACAACATTTCAAAGATAGACAATGATGTATAATAACATAGTTTTTATACATATATAAATATTCCTCTTATGAAAACTGCCGTTACTTGTTTTATGATTTGGAGACCAGGCTTTTAACAGATGAAAAGAGAGAATGGAAATTTGAATAGATTGAACATACTAAGCAACAGTCACTAAATGTTGATGGGAGCCCTCTTTAGATAAAAAAAAAAACAAAAACAAAATTAGGTACAAATTGGATATTTAGAACAAAAAAACCACCATGAAGTGCGATAAAACATTTTTAACTGCCCAAAACACATTTATGAAACTTACTTATTTTTGCACATGTTATAACTGCAAATTCTTTGATTGTCTCTTTCGTGATAAGCTTCATAATATTTTCTACAAGGAGACTACAAAGATTTTTTTCCCCTGATGTGGTTGGTCCAATACTTTTTTATTTAAAAAAAATGAGATCTCACATACATTTACCATTTGTTGTATTGCTACAAACTTAGGTTCTACAAATATAGAAATTCTGATACATTTTATTTCTTACAATTCCCATACAAAGGAGTGGTGCTTTTTATAATTTTATACCTTGCATTATAAAATATATCCCCAACATCAGAGAACTTTCATTTTGACTAGGAATTTTTAAGACTTTAATCCTCCACTTGAAATTTTACCAAACAACCCGGAAGAATTTCCCATAGACTAGCCTCTTCTGTCATCACTGCCTACATTCTCACACACCCTGAGCACAGGCCATGTTTAGAGTGCAAACATTCTTTTGTTAAGGCGCTGAGTGATCTACCCAATAGGTAAGAGGACTATTCCTGGTTTACCTGTACCAGAACAGCTAGCAAGAACTTAAATACAGACAGAAGTGATAAATATAGCCCATTAACTCCGAACTAATTATGCCCAACTCAACTTCTCTCTAGTTGGATCTCAAAAATGCCCATGACTGCTCTAATCCCCTCCACACAAGAAGTATGACTATGACAGACTAAGGTTGGGTGGGAAATAAGAGTGATCCCAACCACCTGCTGTTAAAATACTGTACTTCTGAAAATTTTGCAGAAGCAAATGACTGTATGAACCCAAGGGCCAGCTCCCTTTCTGGTGCCCTGGAAGACATGCTGCAAGCTTCACCTGCTTCTGTTTTAAACCCACCTCTGCTTCCTACTTTGCCTCACTGGCTGCATTTTGCTTCTCCTGGAAGTGAGCTCTTCATCTCTAATTACTGTCAAAACACTGTACACACCTACGGTTGGCTCCTTTGTCGGCTGCGATTGTCTTCTCACAGTCAACAATCTGGGTGGTATTATTGAAGTTTTTCCTTCAGTGACTTTTTATAGAATTTCATCTGCCTGCCCCCTGGACAGCCCACTTTAGTTTAGTGGACAGCACCTGGTGAGGTTTCTGGCTTTTGTCATCAACCATTGTTAGAAGATGACCAGCTGAGCACAGCTTTGAGGCGGCCATTAAGCTTCGAGGCAGTCTGAACTGGCTGTGCTTCAAGGTCTTAATGGTTTGCTCTTGCCATTTGGTGCTGATTTGATGCTAGTGAACAGGGTGGAGCCTCTATGGATACACAGGCAACAGCAGTATTTTCAGTCTTCCCTCTGATTACACAATTCCTAATTCAATTCATCACTTGTCCAGACAGGAACTGCTGTTATTTATTTGTGCTGACTCCTAACTCTATTTTACACCTTTTGTAAGAGCACAAATATTTGTGCTTGTGTGGATTTTACAAGCCCTTATCAAAAAATAATTGAATAGAGAAAATATTTACTTAATAAGTTGATTTCTGCCATTACCGATATTCTGTACTGAGTACCTTCTTACTCTTCAGCCTAAAAAAGTATTTCATTATTCTAAATTAATATAAAACTTCTTGCATGCAGCACTGAAATTCATTTAAACTATCAACATTGGATTAAATAAAATGAATCTCTTTAATGCTAGCACTCAGAGAATCTTTAAATTATTGAATATGTCGACAGTGGCCATTGGAAGAAATTTTTCAGTTTCTAGTTCTTCCTCTTGCTTAGTTGAACTAAACAAGCATTTGTACTCAGTGTCACACACATATTATTTCATTTAATTCTCATGACAAAACTTTAAGATTGTCTATGTTCTAAGGAACCTGAGATTCAGACAAGGTATAAACTTGCCCAAATTCCTGTTAGAAATAACTGGTGGATCTGATATTCAAACATGGGTCTGCTGCTGACACAAAGCTAGGGTTCATACCCAATTTTTACCTTTTAGAGTTAATAGTTTGGTAAGCAAGAAGAAACCAGAAATAAAAGGTCATTGTTTTTAACAATCCTCTCAAATCTAGAATGAACTAGAATTATATTCCTATAGTTGGACAATTGAAAAATATTGATTTGTCATCTCCCAATCATAAAAGTAACTCCACCCCCATCATATTAAACATGCCTTGAGTTACCATTAAATGGAGCCGTATTTCTTAGTAACTTCATTTTATTTTGGCTATTCTAAAACCAGTTACACACTTTTAGTCCAAGTGTGGTCACATGCCTGAGCATGTTCTGAGACGTTTGCTCAAGTAAGGAGTTCTAAGCCCCATTGCAAACCTATAGAATCATACTTTCCTGTGCTAGGGTTAAGAAATCTGCATTTTTTTACTCTAACAATTAGATTGCAATTCTGAAGAGCACTAGAAGTCTTTAGAAAGAGTTCCCCATGTGTTTGCACTGGTTCGTTATTTCTTTCTTTCTTTCTTTCTTTTTTTTTTTAATTTATTTATTTGTTAGAGAGAGAGAGTGAGCACAGGCAGACAGGCAGACAGAGTGGTAGGCAGAGACAGAGGGAAAAGCAGGCTCCCTGCCGAGCAAGGAGCCTGATGTGGGACTCGATTCCAGGACACCGGGACCATGACCCAAGCCAAAGGCAGCCGCCCAACCAACTGAGCCACCCAGGCATCCCTGATTTGTTATTTCTTGACCGATCATATATATGTTCCCTTAAGATATTGATATAGAATCTCAATGTAACTGTTTCTCTGAGAAAGGCTTCTCTGGTAGTCATTAGCCTTCTTCACAAGTATCCTGATTCTTCTCTGTCAAAGCACAAGATGAAATTGTGTTTCCATGCCCCTGAGAAATCAGGGATAGCCATGTGACTTCCACTGGCCAATGGAAATGAGTGGAAGCGAGGTGTTCTCCCTTCCCTGGCTCCAGGAACCATCTATACTCCAGACAGTGGAGGCTTTATCAGTCTGCATTCCTGCGTGAATGTAAGAAGAAGTAGAGCCCCAAGCTGATCCCCAGTAGATCTGGCAAAATAGAAGACTAGCAGGATATTAGTTCTTTCCCCATATCACTCTGCACTTACACCTTAGTTGTAAAAACATCAATTATTTTTTTGTCAGCCTCATCACTTTTCAGCAAAAAGATTAAATTTTTCGGTCTACTTTGTAGCTAGATACAGTTATTATGTTAAATACTGGCCATGAGATATAAGTGGAAATTATATTTCATTGCTAGTAAGTATCCTTAAAAGACAAAGGTGCTCTCACCTTCATTCCTTTTCAAGTTTCCTGGAATGCAAATATAATGTCAAAAGTTCCAGCAGTTCTCTGGAGCTATGAAGTGAGTTTTAAGATGCAAATCACATTAAACAGCAAAAAAGGGAGAAGGAGTGTGGGTCTGTAACAAAGTGAGCCTTCCACATTTTCCTGGAAAGCCTACCCTTGGATTTGCTTTATATGAATGAGAAATAAACCTGTACCAATCGCTCTTTTCAGATCTTTATTTCCTACCATAAAATCTTATTCACTCTGGTACAAAGCATTCTATCTACCTGAAATTACTTATTAGCCAGGACTCTGCCGTTAACTAACTTTATTAGTTTGGGCAACATACTTTGCAAATCTGGGCACTGTTCCTCATTTGCAGACAAAGAGCTGATAGGGAGAACTACAGCTTTTCCAATGTAGATAATGCGGGACCTGTAGGCTACATGCCTTCCAGAAGTGGGACGTGATTCCTGTGCTTGTCAGCCAGGCTCCTAAAATGATATTCTGCATTTTCTGGGTCACTTTGCCAGCTCACCCACAGTCAGTGCAGCCCTGGTCAGCATCCTGTCAAGCTAGATGGAGCTCGTAAAGGATCGCCAGCCTTACTCAGAAACAGCTGCCAGAGTGATTTTGAACTCACCGCAGTGATTGAACTCACCAAAGACCCATAAGTGTTTCCTACAGGAACTTCAAACTAGCTGATGAGTACACTTATTTTGGCACTCATTTATTTAATGCAAATCACACTGACCAACTTCAAATGAAACGTTGCTATTTCGTGGAACTTCTCTAATCAGCAGAATTCAGCTGCTGGAAGATTTAGAAGGGGCTGAGCTCAATGACTGGATTTTTACAGGAGAGGAAAATAAGCTTTAGAGGGCAGACATGACACAACGAATCAAGAGCCACCCAGCTAAGCTCAGGTTAGGAGGGAGAGCTCCTGACTCTCAATCCATGTCTTTTTTTCTGAACTAAGTCTTAGCTCTGTAGCCCATACTCAGCAATTAGCTGGAGTCTCTCATGTTGGGTCCGAGTTTTGCATTTATTCCAGTTTTAATAACCTCCCCAGCATTAAAAAAAAAAAAAAAAGAAAAAAGTGTCCCCTCTTGATGTTTTTCTCCTGAATTCCTGAAGCAAATTATTTGGGCATCTATACTCTCTCCCAGCCTGTTACCTGCCTCCTTTTAAAACAGACCTAGTTCTTTCCTGTCTTTACATAAGCTACAGTTTTAGTGTTTTAAATAGAATTTTTTGGACCATATGAGCTTTCAGATTCTTCTTCATTCTCTGGGCAGCTTTGTTCAGAGATTTTATTCAATATCTTCTTTTGCTTCGTTACTCTTCCCCCCACCCCCTTATCGTTTGTCATTCTCTGGCTCCCCATTTTCTTCCTTACCACATTTCCTCTTATCGATATAAAATATCTTTGAATCCCCAGTGGCTTGCAGAGTACCTGGCATATGTGGAGTATTCTGTAAATTTTTTGAGTAAAGAAATAGTAAAAGACTAAAAAGATTATTGTAACCACTAGGAAGTCTGGCTGTTCATTAAATATCCTTCAGGTAGAACCATGGCTACTTATGCAAACATACTTGTGAATGTACAAAGGAGGAGCTCCAATAACTTATGTGTTCAGTGTGTACCTGTCTCTCTTTTATGCACTGTACATGGTATTGCCTCACTTGACAATGATTATAATAATAATCATAATAACAAATACAGATGGTGCTCTGGATGCCCAACTACGTCTTCAGATCATTTTAATATGTATTCATTTATTTATCCTCACAAGAACTCTATGAGGTAGGTACTTTATTACTCTAACAAAGACCTAGAAATAGAAGTGCCTGGGTGGCTGAGTCAGTTAAGTGTCTGCTTTCAGCTCAGGTCATGACCTCAGGGTCCTGGGATTAAGCCCCATGTCAGGCTCCCTGCTCAGTGGGGAATCTGCCTCTTCCTCACCCCCTGCCTCTCCTCCTTGCTTGCACACACTCTCTCTCAAATAAATCTCTCTCTCAAATAAATAAAGTAAATCTCTCAAATAAATAAATAAAAATTTTAAAAAGACGTAGAATACCTTCTGCCTTTACACAGCAAGTAAGTAGCAAGCCGAGGAAGAACTTGTACTTAGATGTTCTGATTCCAGAGTCTCTAATCTTAGGCCCTAACATTATACTGCGTATTACCAAAGATTTTACAAGTAGAGTTGGTGCCGTGTAAAAAAAGATACTCTACATTCTATCCAAAGTGCCATTGCTGAAACACCTTACTTACCGGCTTGCATAATAAGTGACAAAGATGCTATTATTCAGTCATAATCTTTACAGAAGGTACTTGAAGAATGTGGAAACAAAAATGCAAATGTGTCATAAGGGGCAAGTAACATCAAGCTCTAGCCAACCATTAACATTTTAGCATGATAGAGTTTACCAGATTAACCTAATTGATCTGTGGCAGACTCTTGAGGAAGTAAGATAAGATGGCACAGTGAGTTTAAGATGCTGGGGCAGAAAGAGTCTTGAAATGTCAAAAGAGTATGAGAGAGAGACCAAGGAGGATGGTTACACTGTAGGATATTTAAGGAGAAGAGAAAGAAAAGACAGACTGGCAATTTGGACAAAATAAAAAGGATTTGAATTTGCTACCACCAAAGTATTCTGTGCTGCTTGGCCCCTCCTATCTCATCTGAAAATACCTGATTTTGAGTATAGTTATTTTATTATAGGTTCTGTATCTCACTTGGAGTCATATCTTTTGGATCAGCTATTTCTTTTTTTTATGTCTGGTTGCATATTTTATAAGGTATTATTGTAAGTATAATTTAGACAGATTTTTGTTACCTGGAAGAATAATCTTCAATTTTATAATATGGGAAAGCTGAATCTAATATGTAGAATTTTGTTTCAGCAATTTTTATTTATTAACATCGAAGTTTCTCCCTATATTAAGGTGCTCCTATGAGGATCAAAATTATGCTTCAAGATATATGGCCTTTGAACTAGGTATTCCTGGGTAATAGGCAACCTCTGGTCTCATTTCATGCCTGCCAACTCTTTGGCTTTTAATCTTTTAATAAAGAATAATTGGTTTAAGCAAATTTTTAAGTAATCCCTCATGTAATACAAGAATTTGCCTACATAGTCAACCTCAGGCAGCAGAACTTTCTCTGGAAGCTTCACTGAGGAAATAATCTTGTGTTTCCTTCCCTTTTAATAAAACCAAATTCAGATTAGACACTAGGTGGATATCCTTCCTTCCCTTCCCTTCCCTTCCCTTCCCTTCCCTTCCCTTCCCTTCCCTTCCCTTTCCTTCCCTTCCCTTTCCTTCCCTTCCCTTCATTTCCTTCTCTTCCTTCCTTTCCTTCCTTCCTTCCTTTCTTCCTAATTTCCTCCATAACTTCCTTCCTTCCTTCCTTCCTTTGATAATTTCTAAATATGCACTCTTAGGGTGCTAGCAGTTACATTCATTTCAGATGAACATTAACTTTAATTTTGCAGTATCATTTGCACTTTCACAAAAACAGAGCATTTGGAGAAGTGTGACAGGATACCAAAATATGGCTCTTCCTGTCTGTGGGTTTAGACCAGGTCCTCAAAGCTGAGAATAAGTACTCCCTTGGTAGGCAAGATGGACCATTTATAAAGGAAGTGGCAAAAAAATGGCTCTGCCAATGCATATCAAAGAAGAATTCAGTAAAAGGTAAGTGATGGGAGAGTGAGAGCTATTTAAAGAGAAAGTTACCTATTGCTTGATTTGAGGAAGTCTTCTCAGGAGAGGCAGGCTTCAAGAGAGCAACAAAAAGTACTAGGCCTGTGAGCTCTGAAACTAAGGAAAACATAGAGATTAAAATGTGGCTCATGTCTGGAAAAGTCAAACGACTGGCAAGGTTTGTCAAAAGTCAAAGAAAAGAGAGGATTCGAGTGGAAGCAAGGGGAATCTCCACATGAGGTGAAACAAAGGCATGTATTTTCTGTGGCTCAGAGGTAGGTCATGGAAGGTAGGCTGCTCTGATCCCTTTTGACAGGTTTTCCCAAAAAAGATCACTGGAAGGCTAACTACCAGCACAAGAGGATGGATTGCTAGAGGCCAGGAGCTTGGCAGCAATCATATCTGGCTAGATAAAGGAAAATTCACTAGTGCCAAGGAGCAGCAATGGGACAGTCCAACAAGATGATCTCCAGGAACCCACAGAAGCATCTCATTGAAGAAGCAGCTGGTCATCTGACATACCCAGGAGACACCAATGCTTGATTGCAGTCAAACCTAGTAAGACCTTGTCCATTTCCTTCCATCTCCCTTTCCCCCTGCTCCAACACTGGAGAGTCTAGGATTAGGAGAAATGAGAAGAAGAGCAAAGCGAAGAAATAATGAAGTCTGTAACTCTACTCTGCAGCCTGGAGTAAGCTGTGGAAGGGATAAAGACGTAATATGAATGAGGAATTTAAGTTTCAATTATGGGTTGAACTGACTTGTTATTACATTAAAAAATGAGATTATGTTTTCCACATCTGATCAGGTTCTAAAAGCTCTGGCATTTTCTGGAGATTTTATCCATGATGAAGAAGGATGAGTCAACAGACTAAGTTTAATGGAGGATGTAGAGAAATAATAAAGTTGTCTTCCTCTTGAAGCCTACTGAGTGAGACTCACTAAATCCATTAGAAATTATATAAATTTAGAAGGAAGAGAGCCCAAAATGGTATGGTTATATGAAAAAAAAAAAAAAATCAGTCTCTAAAACATCACAGTATTTCTTATCACAAAGGATCTCCATAACATGAAGAAAATTAATTTTAGGAAAGCCTCTTTGAATTTTGAAGCTCAGATAACCTATTCAGCCAGAAAACTAGAGCTGAAAAGTGTCATTAGCAATCAGAGAATTTTGTGGTGGATATAAACTATAAAAATAGTTTATATGAAATAATCAATATTTATCACTTTGAATATGATCTGAAAAGAGTCATGTATGAAACCAAAACATAGCCAAGAGTATGTTAGAGTATATTAGTGTTTGTATTTGTGTCCTGCTGCTGCCAGAAAAATTTAGTGGGATAAGCAATACCAAATTTATGATCTCACAGTAGGTCAGAAGTCTGTTGGGTTATCTCATTCTTTGGCTCCCGTTTCACAGATCCAGAACCAAGGTGCTGGCAGAGGTGAGGTCCCCCCTGGAGCATCTAGAATGGAATTTAGTTTGTTGTGTCTATAGGACCAAAATATTTGTTTTCTTATGAGCTGTTAGGTGAAGGTCATTCTCAGCTTCTAAAGAATGCCTCAGTCCTTGGCTGGTGGCCATCTTTCTCTGTCTTCAAAGTCTGGCAGGGAAGGTTTTTCTCATGCTTCAAATCTCTCCTGGTACCTTCTATCATCAAACCTCTCTGTCTGCAGCTGGAAAGGTTCTCTGCTTTTAAGGAATACAGTGGTTAAATTGGGCCCATATAGATAATCCTAGATAATCTAGATAATCTTTCCCATCTAATTATCTAATCCTAGATAATCTTTCATCTCAAGGTCTATACTCTTTTTTTTTTAAGATTTTATCTATTTATTTGACAGATAGAGATCACAAGTAGGCAGAGAGGCAGGCAGAGAGGAGGAAGCAGGCTCCCTGCCGAGCAGAGAGCCTGATGTAGGGCTCAATCCCAGGACTCTGGGATCATGACCTGAGCCGAAGGCAGAGGCTTTAACCCACTGAGCCACCCAGGCGCCCCTCAAGGTCTATACTCTTAATTACATCCACAAGGTCCCTTTTGCTGGTAAGGCAACATACTTGTAGGTTGCAGGGGTAAGAACATGGTCATCTTTAGAGAGCCATTATTCTGCCTACTGTGGTGTTAATGCCCTGACAACTTTTATTTTCATGATGAAGTAAATGATTAAGTCATCCCTGGAGAGCAAAATAGGCAGTGGTGTAATCAAGAGAATAACATTCAGAATAGCTATGATGAGGAATGAGAATAGGAGTAAATAGGAATTATTGGGGAAAAAAAATACCCTGTGGTAGAGATAAGGGATTAAGTGAGGGCTAAGCACCATTTGGCAACAAGCTATGTATAACTAAGAATCATGCAATTAGTACACATGCTGATCAGAAAAAGCATCATTAATTTAAAATTATATCTACTTGTTCTTAGGGAGTTCACTTATGTCTGAGTAATTTGCATCATGAATTCTTAACTTTTGTTAAATGGTCAGACTCATTAACTTTCAATTAATACATAGCTATGCCTGATGAAAAATGGAATTAATTCTTTCCCTTTTTTGAGATTTTATTTATTTATAAAGAGATGGGGTGGGGGCAGAGGAAGAAGCAGAGTCCCTACTGAGCAGGGAGCCCAAGGTAGGGCTTGATCCCAGGGTCCTGGGATCATGACCTGAGACAAAGACAGACACTTAACTTACTGACCCACCCAAGTGCCCAATTTCTACTTTCCATTTGATAACCAGAGCATTGATTTTCAGCAGAAGGAGAAATAGTACCAGGGACTGGGGGAGAACATAAGGTGGAGTAGAAGTCTCTAAATCTCTAGGGGAGTAAGAAGATTGAAAAATTACATTCAGTATGTAGTTTACTGTTATATTTTAGAGAGGAAAAACACTTTAAAGATTGGAACTATGAAATTGAGACTGGGGAGCAGTTGAGATTCTTAAATTTATCAAAAAGGGATTTTTTTTTTAATTGTAAAACACTGATTTAGAGAAGACCCTTTAGCTTTCATTAATTTTTGTTTATTTGGCTGGAAATATATCTCTGTGTCGAGTGTACATCAGTAGCCTAAAATCACCCTTTCTTGAAGTTTTGTGTGTGTATGCGTGTGTGTGTGTGTGTGTGTGTGTGTGTGTGTGTGCTTATTGCTTATTGCTTTTATTTTTTAAAATTTTCTGGAGCTGTAGTCTTTTATTTGGCCACAAGTTATAATTGGGTCTAATTTAAGATTGCCTTTGTCCACCCCAACAGATTTTCTTAAATTCAAATCGGAAGAGTATACAGTGAATACTAGAAATTTCTTAATCTCAACTACTCTGGACCCATGGTTTAGCCAGATCAGTAATAGCTGACTATGGAAAAAGTTAAAAGGGCTATAAACTCAAAGTTTATACAAGAACGTGATACAAGAAACTCATAGTTTACTGGAGAACATGATCAGCAAGGAGACAAGCTGAATTGCGTTATCACCTGATAGGATGCAGTGAGAAGAACCCAGCATTTCTTCTCTAATATTCTTGCCAAAGATGCATAAACTGACTCTAATCATAAGGCAACATTGGAAAAATCCAAACTTAAACTAATTCTACAAAATACCTGGCCTATAATCTCCAAAAGCGTCAAGGTCATGAAAGTTCAGGAAAGGCTGAGGAATTGGTCTAGACTTAGGGATCAGGGGAAATGACACTGAACTGCAAAGTGTGATTCTGAACTGGATCCTCTTTAGGCGATTGTTTGGTGAAATGGAATGGATTAGATAGTAATGGTATATCATTACTCTTCGACTTCAATGCTTATACTGTGGTTTTGTAGAAGAATGTCCTTGTTTGTAGTAATTACACACTGCATTTGTTACCGCGGGTTGCTGAATTAAATTGCCATAAACTGGGTGGTTTAAAATAAGATAAATGTATTCTTTCACAGTTTTGGAGGCCACAAGTCTGACAGGATGTCTGCAGGATTGGTTTCTTCTGGAGGTTCTGAAGGAGAATCCCTTCTGTGTCTCTCCCCTCACTTCTGGTGACTGCCACATTCCTTCACTTATAGATGCATCACTCCAATCTCTACCTCCATATTTACTTGAATTTTGCTTGTATCTCTCCTTTGTATCTGTGTCTCTTCAGTCATCCTGTCATTTTTCTTATCATGACAGTATTCATGGGGTTTGGGTTTCATCTTTAATCAAGGATATTCTCATCTCAGAATCTTTTACTTAATTATATCTGCAAAGACCCTATTTCTGAATAAGGTTACATTCTCAGGTACTAGGGGTTTTATGGGTGTGTGTGGGGTCACTATTCAAACCACTACACACACTAAAGTATTTGGGGATGATCAGGGCATCACACTGACATCGAATTCTCAAATGGTTTAGGAAAAATGTTCTTTGTATGGTACTTGTGATCTTTTTGTAAGTTGAGGCTGCTTCAGAATGAGAAAAATTGGAACAAAGTAGAGGAATAAGCTCTACTGGTTTAGCAGTGAGTAGGACTGACTACACTGAGATTGCAGTATGAACTCCACCATTTACTGTGTGAAATTGTGCAGGTGGCTAAACCCATTCCCACTTCAGTTCCTTTGTCTACAAAATGGGAACAGTAGTCCTTTCTTTATAGATTTGTGAGGATTGAGACAACAGTTGTAAATAGTTTAGAAAAGTGCTCACCACTTAGTAAAGAGTTAATAACAGTTAATATTATTTAATATCATTTTAATATCATCAGCATCATTAAAATGATCTAATATTTACTTTCCTGCAGTAACTGAAGGTCAGAGATTGGCCTGAATTCCTGAATTTAGTAGTCCAGTAGGACTTGTTTCTTTCTATACTAGTCTACCAAATCATATATTTTTGCTTTCTGCTTGTAGTTGCAATTAAGGGGTCAGACTATTAAGCATCGAATTTGTGGGGTTTTGGCCTTTAAATGGCACAATATAGCCATTCAAAGATCTGGAGATTCTCAGAAGTCCAGCCTTATTATCATGGTTAGCTACGTATCTTTGTCTGTGTTGGTTGTTGTATCATTTAGGAATAGATTCAGCTACAAGGAACATAAAGCAAAATTAGAGTTTGTTATAATCCTTTTTCTCCAATAACAGGAAGTTAAGAAGTCAGCAGCCCAAGACAGCAAGGCAGTTCACAGATGTCAGCAAGGACAATCGTAGGTGTATTAGCTTCCATTCTTTATTGCCGCATTGCCACAAGATGGACAGGACACTGAGGTTTTATATTCCTACAGGCATGAAGAGAGGAGCACAAACAGATTACAGAGCACACCAACTGAGTCTGTCTTTTCATTTTTTTAAGAGAGCACAATTTCTCAGAAGCTTTTGTTCGCCAGACCTTTCCTATATCACTTTGATCAGAACTGAGTCACATGAATGCCCCCGAGATAAATCACTGTGGGGCAGAAGAGGGAAGAAGGATGGTATCACTATAATTAATTCAGGTCACTTATGATTTATCTTCCAGAACTGGGGCAGGGATCAGCTTTCTCAGTAGGACCATCAGTATGTTAGCTGAACACACCAAGGTTCTATTATCAGGGAGGAAGAAGGAATGTAGGTATGTAGGTAATGGATGTTTTCTGTCATAAATTGCCACAACTGTTTGTCAATTACATTAAAATGTAACATATCAATTCATCACCAGATCTTTCTGAAAATATCAACCTAAGATTTACTAGTAAAGTATGGTTCTACCCTGATTACCATTTAAGCAATTATGAGATACACAGTTTTTTAAAATATATTTTAGCATATTTTTTAGATACAAATATAAAATAGGAGCACATAGAATCCTTTTCTTATTGAAGATGAGCTAAGATCTATTAAATTAGTTCCAGTTTGTGATTAAAAATTCTCAAACTTGGGGCACCTGGGTGGCTTAGTCATTAAGCGTCTGCCTTTGGCTCAGGTCATGATCTCAGAGTCTTGGGATTGAGTCCCGCATCGGGCTCCCTGCTCAGTGGGAAGCCTGCTTCTCCCTCTCCCACTCCCCTTGCTTGTGTTCCCTCTCTCACTATCTCTCTCTCTCTCTCTCTGTTAAATAAATAGAATCTTTTAAAAAAAATTCTCAATCTTGCAAAGAAGGAAAAGTTTTCCATTGTGTGAGAGAGATGGGATTCCACATAAAATCTTTAAGGAACACAGGGACTGTGTTTCTGTCTTTATGATCTGGGAAAGACCTTATATAAGTAGAATATAAATCTAAAAACTGTTTATCAATATGGCCTTATAAAGATCATCTAATCTTGCTCCCTCTTTGCAGATATGAAAGCACTGAGGCCCAAAGAGAGAAGATTAAGCCTGTTGCCAGAGGTTGCTTGATTGATAGGGGAGGCGGGACTCGATCTCAGACCTCTTTACCCCAAACCAGTCTTCTTTTATCTGTATCCCTCTGAGGCTGAGACAGTCCAATGATCTGGAAAAAGAAATGCGTAGTGAGTTGTCTTGATTTTTGTTGAGAGGAGAAGAGATAGCAAACTAGAGAAATTTCCCGGATAGTCTAACCTTTGGCTAGGAAGAGAAGACCAGACCTGAAAGTTTCTTTTTTTTTTTTTTTTTAAAGATTTTATTTATTTATTTGGAGAGAGACAGTGAGAGAGAGCATGAGCAAGGAGAAGGTCAGAGGGAGAAGCAGACTCCCCATGGAGCTGGGAGCCCGATGTAGGACTCGATCCTGGAACCCCGGGATCATGATCTGAGCCGAAGACAGTCGTCCAACCAACTGAGCCACCCAGGCGTCCCCAGACCTGAAAGTTTCTTATATCATGAGTAGAGAAAGAAATAATAGATATGAATGTTTGGTTTTATGTAATCAGCAAGCCTATTAAAACTCCAAACTTGTCTCCCCCTGCCTCCATATATTTACTGAACATCTACTTTTATCTGGCACAATGCAATATAAAATGAAGTCCTATCTTCCATGCAAACTTAGGTTTTCAAATAAGTCTCAGGATTGTACCCATGATCACAAAGAATCAAAATTATGGTTCACGGTCTACTAGAAATCAGCTGTGTCACCATAGTCCCAAGCAACTAGTTGTGCCTCAAAAATTGGAGTGAATTTCCGATTTCTCAGATTAGAAGTGGATGAAGCAGTCAGCGGTCTCTAGTTTAGGTGCCATGATGGTTAGCAAATGCTGTCTTTACACACTCACATCACACTCATGGTTGGGAGGCACATGCATGCTGAGACAGAAATCAAAGCTGACTCTAAGGACTGAACACCAGCATCCAATTTCCCATCTCAAATTCAGTCTGAGGCCTGTGTTTATTGGCGGGAATGGTGTGCAGAATTGTTATTTTTTTTTTAGTCTTTTATTCTTTTTTAAATTGTTCTTAATAAAATATACGTACATTAAGCATGTCCATGGTTAACATCCATTTACTGCTAAGTATAAACTAGTGTATATATGATTACATAATTAAAGAATTATAACTCAATAGTTCATGGGTTGCTTGAAATGAGTATCCATTTAGATCCGGAGTGAGAAAGGGTAATATGCAACTAGTGAATAAATGATTGCCTAGACATCTATGGTGAGAGGTGACCATTTATTAGGAGAAGAGAGCTAATGAAGAGCATCTCCTTCCTGCCAGATGTTTTATAGATCTTACTTTTTTAAGCCTCATAAAAATTGCATGAAGTAACTTTTGTTAACCCCATGGGGACCGTGGAAAACTTTCCTATGTGAGCAACAAATCTCTGAGGAGTATCAGTGTCAAGCACTTTACAATCATAAGTACTGGAAACATGGAAGTCATGTATCAAAAATATGTGCATTTGGAAATAGGTCACTTAATTTGATCTTTAAAAAGGGTACAACTATTTTCAACATCTCTAGTAAACTTGAATTTACTTAATGACTCTTTTAGTTCATGTGATGAGGTTATAAATAACAGTTATTCTGATCGCCAAGATTCAATTTCTTGTTAAATTAAGAAAATTATTGGGGTGCCTGGGTAGCTCAGTTGGTTAAGCAACTGCCTTCGGCTCAGGTCATGATCCTGGAGTCCTGGGATCGAGTCCCACGTCGGACTCCCTGCTCGGCAGGGAGTCTGCTTCTCCCGCTGATCTCTCTCTCCTCTCATGCTCTCTCTCTCTCTCTCTCAAATAAATAAATAAAATCATTAAAAAAAAAAAGCTCCAGCATGTGATGCAGCGCACATATGGAGATAATTAAATTGTAATATCCATTTCAGAAGAACTCCCATGGTGTTGACTTGTTCCATTAAAATTAAAAAAAAAAAAAAGAAAGAAAATTATTTCCTGAATATTTTAGTCTGACTTGTTGTTTATTTTTAATTGACCTTATTTTTAGAGCAGTTTAAGGTTCATATCAGTCAATTGAGCAGAAGGTATGGAGATTTCTTATGTATTCCCTACCCCCATGAGGCAATACTCCATTATCAACATCCCCCACAAGACTGGTACATTTGTAACAACTGATGAACCAACACTCACACATCATTATCATCCCACGTCTGTAATTTATATTGGGGTTCACTCTTGGTGTTTTACATCTTATGCATCTGGACAAATTTGCAATAACATATATCCACTATTATAATATCACAGAAAATAGTTTCACTGCCCTAAAATTCCTCTGTGTTCTGCCTGTTCATCTCTCCCTCTCCCCTAAAAATGATGCCAAGCACTGATCTTTTTATTCTCTCCATAATTTTTCTCCCCCCTTAATCATAGTTGGGATCACACATTGTGTAGTCTTTTTAGATCAGCATTTCACTTAGCAATATGCATTTATGTTTCCTCCGTGTCTTTTCCTGGCATGACAGCTCATTTTTTTTAGGTGCTGAATAATATTCCATTGTCTGAAAATAACACAGTTTATCCATTTACCTACTTAGGGACATCTTGGCTGCTTCTAAGATTTGCCAATTATAAATAAGCTGTTATAAACATCTCAGCACAGATTTTTATGTGGACATAAGTTTTCCTTTGGTTAGATACCAAAGAGCATGATTGCCGAATTGCATGGTAAAAGTATATTTAGTGTTCTAAGAAACTTCCAAACTGCCTTCCAAAGTGGCTGTTCTATTTTGCATTCCCACCATCAGTGAATGAGTATTCTTACTGAGCCACAACCTCACCAGTATTTGATGATGTCAGTGTTCTGAATTTTGGGCGTTCTAATAGGTTTATAGTGGTATCTCATTGTTGTCTTAATTTATATTTCCCTGATGATGTATGATTGGGACATCTTTTCCTATGTTTATTTACCATCCATATATCTTCTTTGGTAAGGTGTTCATTCATGTCTTGGGCCTATTTTGGATAGTAATCTTTTCTTCGATGTGTCTTTTGCAAATATGTTCCCTGTCTGTGTCTTGTCTTCTTATTCTCTTGAAATTGCATTTTATAGAACAGGAGTTCTTAATTCTAACAAATTCTTTCTTTTTAACTAATTAACTAATTAATTAGTTAACTAATTAGTTAACTAACTAACTAATTAACTTAGTTTTAACTAATTCTTTCTGTCATGGATCATGCCTTTGTATGTATGTATTCATTTACTTGGTGTTGTATTTAAAAAAAATCATCACCATTCCCAAGATAATCTAGGGTTTTCCCTATGTTATCTTCCAGAAGCTTTATAGTTTTTGTGCTCTACATTTAGGTCTGAGATCCATTTTGAGTGAATTTTTGTGAGGGATATAAGATCTATATCTAGATTTATTTTTTTTGCATGTGGATTATGAGATGTTCTAGCAGTATTTGCTGCAAAAACAATCTTTAATCCATCAAATTGCCTTTGTTCCTTTGTCAAACATCAGCTGTATTTATTCCAGTCTGTTTCCTGGCTCTCCATTCTGTTTCACTGATCTCATTTGTCATTCTTTCACCAATATCACATACAATACGGTATTTTTACTGTACCTGTGGAAAATTCTGAGTCAGGGGCTTCCAGTCTTTCCATTTTTCTCTTCTCCTTCAATACTGAACTGGTTATTTTGGGCCTTTTGTCTCTCCATATAAACATGTTATTTATTTATTTGACAGAGAGAGAGAGAGAGCACAAGCAGGAGGAGCAGCAGGCAGAAGGAGAAGCAGGTTCTCCACTGAGCAGGGAACCCAAAGTGGGACTCGATCCTGGAACCCTGGGATAATGACCTGAGCAGAAGGCAGACACTTAACTGACTGAGCCACCCAGGTGCCCCACCTCTCGTATAAACTTTAGAATCAGTTTGTCCATATTCAAAAAATAACTTGTGGGGATTTTGATTGGGATTATAATGAATCCATAAGTCAAGAACCCTTTGACAATATTGAGCCTTCCTATATATGAACACAGAATATCACTACTTATTTGGTTCTTTTATTTCTTTCATCAGGGTTTTGCAGTTTTTCCTCATATAAATCTTTTATATATGTTGTTAGATTTATACCTAAGTATGTAATTTGAGGGTTGCTAATGTAAATGCTACTGTGTTTTTATTGTCAAATTCTACTTGTTCATTGCTAGTGTATAGAAAAGTGATTGACTTTGCATATCAGCCTTGTGCTATAGACAGAATGCCTGTGTCTCCTCAAAGTTCATATGTCAAAATCTAACGAACGCCCAAAGTGAATGGAATTAGGAGGTGGGGTCTTCGGAGGTGATTAGGTTATGAGGGCAGAGCCATAATGGAAAGGGATTAGAATTCTTATGAAAGAGACCCCACAGTACTCCCTTGCCCTTTTTAAGGGCAGAAGGAAAGATGGACATCTACCAGCCAGGAAGTGAACCCTCTCTAGTCATTGAATTTGCCAGTGCTTTGATCTTGGACTTCCCAGCCTCTAGAACTATGAGAAATAAATCTCTGTTGAAATTGGCCACGTTGGGGCACCTGGGTGGCTCAGATGTTTAAGCATCTGGCTTTGGCTCAGGTCCTGATCTCCTGGTCCTGGTATCGAGCACTGTGTCAGGCTCCCCAGTCAGCAGGGTGTCTGCTTCTCCGTTCACCTCTCCCCCCATTGGTGCTTGCTTGATCTCTCTCTCAAGTGAATAAATAAAATCTTTAAAAAAAGAAAGAAAGAAAGAAAAAAGAAATTAGCCAACCAGTTTATGGTATTTTGTTATAGTAGCAACAACAGACTTAGATACCTTGTATCCTATAATTATGCTATAATAGCTTATTAATTTCAGGAGGCCAGTTTGCTTTTGGAAATTGATCTAGAGATCCAGTAAAGGGAAGAAGAGACAGAGGACAGACACAGTTACTACAAAAGCAGGATTCTTCTCAATACAATCCTTTTGCACTACTAGTCTATATGCTATCCGGTTTCATTTCGCTCTTGGCTATTATCTCTCAGCCTGTCCCTTCATAACTGACTAAACTATCAGTAACTTTCTTTTAATGAAGATGTTGACACTTTTTTTTCCACCTTTCCTTCTAATAAGTTTTGAACAACCATAGTTAATTTTTAATGTTATGACTCATTTAATACTCTAGTTCCATTTCCTTGATCTTTACATTAATAATCTTTACCTCTAATCACTCACATATCTGTCTACACCTCTAACACCTTAAACCCTGAGATTTTTTCTCTCTCTGAATGAGGACTCCACCTCTCTACTTCCTCAATTTTAGTAAGATTGATTTTTGCTTTTGTTATGATCTTCCCTATTCCCAACTTATTTATTATTATCTTCCAGTTTATTAGAATCTAAGCTTCATTTTCTGCTTGTCACCTTTCAACAAGAAAGTACCTGTTCCCTGGTGCTGTAAACATCCTCCAAGTTTGTTGGATAACATGCCATATTCTACTCCAGCTCCCCTAGATTTCTGAATTTATCACTAATTTTCACATTTATAGCACTTTATTACTCTCTGGTCTTGTGGCTCAGCCCTGCATTTAGTGTTACAACTGTGTTTTTCGTCTTGGATCATAGTCTGGGCTTTCCATTGTCTGTGCTACCTATAGGCATCTGGATAAATATCTTTCCTAGAATTGTTCAATCCTGAATCCTAGCCTTGCTTCAGCCTTCTAGGCGAAGCCATTAGTGATTCCACCCATCCCCATGTATATGATCTAGAGAGCTCCCTACACAGGCAGAATCCCAGGGTTCGTCATGTCAAGTCTATATACTCATTGGACCCTTTTCATTTTTTTACTCTCTTGACTGTTTAGTGGAGATGCTCCATTAATTTCCAAACCCTACTGATTCACATTCTCTAATTCCATTCCAAATTTTTAAATACTCTTAAAGAAATTGCATAATCATCTTGGTTGGACTCCATTAATGTTTACAGTTGTCAGCTCCAATGAGATAAGAAATTCTTTTACTCATTCTTAGTTGATCCCTTACATATGCCTTTTAGTAACTGTTCAAAACAAAACAAAAAAACCTTTATGGTTCTTTTCAAGCCTCTGATTAATAGAAATAACCTACTTTTTATGTAACCCTAGAATTCATATATCTTATAAGAACATCCTCAATTTCACGATTTACTGTTTCTAACATACGATTCTTTCATCATCTTTCTCCCTTCTGTATCAGCTAGGATGACACAAATGGATTCTCTGAAAGAAAAATGGAATTTACCAGAAATTGTCATATCATGTGCCAGATAATAGTATCAATAGGAAGCTTAAAAATGTGGATTTGGAAATCTTCAAGAACCAAGGAAGACCCAGAAAAAATTATAAAACAGTCTCTTGAATGACAAAAATAGTTTGGTGTTCCAGTCCCGACATCTGGGATGAATCCAGCTGTTTCTAGTCTCTTATTACTCTGCCCAGTATTAAACTTCTGGGAAAAGAACATTCAAGTGGCTTAGTTTGGATTATATAAATTGCTTCTTGGCTAAGTAGAAGTAGGACTCTCAATTACACATCCACCAGACTCTAACTACCAGAAAAGTGATAATTACCCCAAAGGGAATTGGAATGCTCTGAAGAAAGGAAAACTGAAGGCTGAACAACTGAAACACAGCAGAAATCCCTATCCTTCCTATCTCTGAGAAAGAATTTTTTTCTACTCTTTTGCAATTCTCCCACTGAGCTCTGATTCAATCCCTTGTAGGATTTAGTCATGACTTTCCACTCCAATGTACTCCTTCAAATCCTGGTCCTCTTTGTATCTGTTGAAAACCATTTTATGTTCCAGTCCTATAAGTCTTTCTCCTATTATGTACCAACCATCATCCAGTTAACTGATGTGAAAATTACATTGATAATATGTGAAAAATAGCTCTCCACTTAAGTTTCTTTTTACCTCAGTTGAGCCTATCATAGACTCTTACAATAACATCTTACTTAATTTTTTAGGTTTACTGTTTTCTCTTTTATTTTTAGTTTTTTTTCATTTTTTTTCAAATTTTTACTTAAATTCTAGGTAGTTAACATACAGTACAATGTTGGATTTAGGAGTAGAATTCAGTGATTTATCACTTACAGACAACATCCAGTGTTCATCACATCATGTACCCTCCTTAATCCCCATCACCCATCTAGCCCAAACCCCACCACCCTCCTTCACCCCTCAGTTTGTTCTTTAAGAGTCTCTTATGATTTGTTTTCCCCTCTCTTTTTTCTTCCCCCCAACTCCAGTATGTTCACCTGTTTGGTTTCTTAAATTCTATGTATGAATGAAATCATGATATTTGTCTTTCTCTGATTGACTTATTTCACTTAACATAATATAGTCTAGCTCCATCCATATCGTAGCGAACGGCAAGATTTCATCCTTTTGATGGCTGAGTCGTATTCGATTGTGTGTACACACCACGTCTTCTTTATCCATTCATCAGTCAGTGGACATTTAGGCTCTTCCCATAGTTTGTTTACTATTGATATTGTTGCTATGAATATCAGCGTGCATGTATCCCTTCAAATCCGTATTTTTTTTAAATCGTTTGGGTACCTACTTAGTAGCGTAATTCCCAGATTGTAGGGTAGTCCTATGGTTAACTTTTTGAGGAGCCTCCATACTATTTTCCAGAATGGCTGCACCAGTTTGCATTCCTACCCAAAGGACAAGAGGGTTCTCCCTTCTCTGCATCCTTTCCAACATCTGTATTTCCTGTGTTGTTAATTTTAACAATTCTGACAGGTGTGTAGTGGTATGTCATTGTGATTTTGCTCTGTATTTCTGTGATGATGAGTGATGTTGAGCATCATTTCAAGTGTCTATTAGCCACCTGAATGTCTTCCTTGGAAAACTATTTATTCACAACTTCTGCCCATTTCTAAACTGGATTCCTTGTGTTTTGGGTGTTGAGTGTAATAAGTTCTTTATAGATTTTAGATACTAACCCATTGTTAGGTATGTCATTTGCAAATATCTTCTCCCATTAGGTAGGCTGCCTTTTGGTTTTGTTGATTGTTTCCTTCACTATGCAGAGCTTTGTTTTTTTTTTAAGACTTTATTTATTTGACAGAGATCACAAGTAGGCAGAGAGGCAGGGTGAGAGAGAGGGAGAAGCAGGCTTCCTGCTGAGCAGAGAGCCCGATGCGGGGTTCGATCCCAGGCCCCTGGGATCCTGACCTGAGCTGAAGGCAGAGGCCTTAACCCACTGAGCCACCCAGGCACTCCATATGCAGAGCTTTGAAGTCCCAGTAGTTCATTTTTCCTTTGGTTCCCTTGCCTCCAGAGACATGTCTAGTAAGAAGTTGCTATGGATGAGGTCAAAGAGGTTGCTCTTGTGTTTTCTGTCTCATATTTAGGTCTTTCATCCATTTAGAACTTATTTTTGTGTATGGTATAAGAAAGTGATCCAGATTCATTCTTCTGCATGTTGCTGTCAAGGTTTCTCATCACCATTCACTGAAAAGACTTTTATCCATTGGATATTCTTTCCTGCTTTGTTGAAGATTAGTCAACCATATAGTTGTGGCTCCATTTCTGGGTTTTCTACTCTTCTCCATTGATATATGTATATGTTTTTGTGCCAGTACCATACTGTCTTGACCACTACAGCTTTGTAATATAGCATGAAATCCAGAATGAGCATGCCCTCAGTTTGGGTATTCTTTTTCAAGGTTCCTTTGGCTATTCAGGGTCTTTTGTGGTTCCATATAAATTTTAGGATTGTTTGTTCCAGCTCTGTGAACAATGCTGGTGGTATTTTGGTAGTGATAGCATTAAATGTGTAGATTGCTTTGGGAAGTACACACATTTTAACAACATTCTGCTAATCCATGAGAATGGAATGCTTTTCCATTTCCTTGTGTCCTTTTCAATTTCTTTCATAAGTGTTCTATAGTTTGCAGAATACAGATCTTGTACCTCTTTGGTTAGATTTATTCCTAAGTATTTTATGGTTTGGGGCATAATTGTAAATGGGATCAATTCCTTGATTTCCTTTTCTGCTGCTTCCTTTTTGTGTATATAGAAATGCAACAGATTTCTGTATATTGATTTTATAGCCTGTGCTTTTACTGAAATCATATATTTGTTCTAGCAATTTTTTGGTGGGGTCTTTGAGTTTTCTAAATAGAGTATCATGTTATCTGAAAATAGTGGAAGTTTGACTTCTTCCTTGCCAATTTGGATGCCTTTTATTTCCTTTTGTTGTCCTATTGCTGAGGCTAAGACTTCCAATACTATGTTGAATGGTAATAGTGAGTAGACATCCTTCTCTTGTTCTTGAGTGTAGGGGAAAGGCTTTTTTCTCAGTTTTTCCTTATTGAGGATGATATTAGTTGTGGGTCTTTTGTAGATGGCCTTTATGAAGTTGAGGCATGTTCCCTCTATCCCTACCTTGTTGAGGGTTTTTATTAACAATGGATGTTGTATTTTGTCCAATGATTTTTCTACATCTATTGAGAGGATCATATGGTCCTTACCCTTTCTTTTATTAATATGGTGTCTCCTGTTGATTTATTTGCCAATATCAAACCACACTTGCAACCCAGGAATACATTCCACTTGATTGTGGTGAGTGATTCTTCAATGTGCTGTTGGATTCAATTTGTATCCATGTTCATCAGGAATATTGGTCTGTAATTCTCCTTTGTAGTGGGGTCTTTGTCTGGTTTTGGAATAAATGTAATGAATGATGGCCTTTGAGAATGAGTTTAAAAGGTTTCATTTCTACTTTCTAGAACAGTTTGAGAATAGGTCATAACTCTTTTTAAAATGTTTAGTAGAATTCTCCACAGACACCATCTGGTCTGGGACTTTTGTTTGGAGATTTTTGATTACTAATTCACTTTCTTGGATGGTTATCCATGTGTTCAAGTTTTCTATTTCTTCCTGTTTTAGTTTTGGTAGTTTGTATGTTTCCAGGAATTTACCCATTTCTTCCAGATTGCCCAATTTTTTGGCATGTAATTTTTCATGATATTCTTTTATAATTGTTTGTATTTCTTTGGTGTTGGTTCTGATCTCTCTCTTTTCATTTGTGAATTTATTTATTTGGGTCCTTTCTCTTCTCTTTCTGATAAGCCGGGCTAGATGGTTTATCAATTTTATCAATTCCTTCAAAGAACCAGCTCTTAGTTTTGATGATCTGTTCTAGTGGGTTTTTGGTTTGTTTCTCTATCATTAATTTCTGCTCTTATCTTCATTGTTTCCCTTCTTCTGCTGGCCTTTGGCTTCTAGCTCTGTTAGGTGGAAGGTTAGGTTGTGTATTTGAGATGTTTTTGCTTCTTGAGGTAAGCCTGTAATACTGTATACTTCCCTCTTATGACAGCTTTTGTTGTAGCTCAAATGTCTTGGACAGTCGTGTTTTCATTTTCATTTGCTTCCATACATTTTTGAAATTTCTTCTTTAATTTCCTGGCTGAACCATTCATTCTTTAATAGGATGTGCTTTAACCTCTATGGATTAGTGATCTTTCCAGACGTTTTCTCGTGATGGACTCCCAAGTTTCATAGCATTGTGGTCAGAAAATATGCATGGCATGATCTCAGTCTTATTTGTTCTTGTTGAGGCCTGATTTGTGACTTCCCATGTGATCTGTTCTGGAGAATGTCCCATGTGCCCTCGAAAAGACTGTGTATTCTGCTGCCTGAGGATGAAATGTTTTGAATATATCTGTTGAGTCCACCTGGTTCCGTGCGTCATGCCAAGCCATTGTTTCCTTGTTGATTTTCTGCTTAGATGATCTGTGCATTGCTGTAAGGGGGGATGTTAAAGTCCACCACTATTACTGTATTGTCATTAATGGGGTTTCTTTTATGTCTGTTATTAGTTGCGTCATATATTTGGGTGTTTCCAAGATGGGGGCCTAAATATTTGCAATTGTTAGATCTTCTTGTTGGATAGACCTCGTTTATTATGATGTAGTGTCCTTCTTCATCCCTTGTTACAGTCTTTGGTTTAAAATCTAGTTTGTCTGAAAAAAGTATGGCTCCTCTGTCTTTCTTTTGATGTCCATTAGTATGATAACTGGTTCTCCATCCCCTCACTTTTAATCTGCAGGAGTCTTTATGTCTAAAATGAGTTTAAGCAGCATATAGATGGGTCTTTTTTTTTAATCCATTCTGACTCCCTATGTGTTTTGATTGGAGCACTTAGTCATTTTCATTGAGAGTGATTATTGATAGATATGAATTTTGCATCATTGTTTGACCTGTAAATTTGTTGTTTCTGGAGGTTTTCTCTGCTTCTTTCTAGTCTATTGCTTTTGGTCTTTCTTTCCCACTCAGAGAGCCCCCTTTAATATTTCTTGCAGGCCTGGTTTTGTGGCCATGAGCTCCTTTAGTTTTTGTTTGTTTGAGAAATTTTTTTTTTTTTTTTTTTTTTTTGAGAGACAGAGAGAGAACACGGGAGGGGGCAAGGAGTAGCAGAGGGAAGAGGATTTAAGCGGGTTCCATGCCCAGTGCAGAACCCAGGACAGGCCTCAGTCTCACGACCCTGGGATCATGTCCCAAGCGGAAATCAGGAGTCAGACACTTAACCAATTGAGTCACCCAGGTACCCCTCTGGGAAAACCTTTATTTCTCCATCTATTCGAATACCAGCCTTGCTGGATAAAGTATTCTTAGCTGCATGTTTTTCCATTCAACATGTTGAGTATAGTATGGCATTCTCTTCCAGCCTGTTAAGTTTCTGTGGATAGATCTATCTTCCCTTTTAGTTCAGGGGTTTCTTTTCCCTTGCTACTTTCAGAACTTTTTCCTCTCAGTATTTTGCAAATTTAACTATGATATGTCTTGGTGTTGGTCTGCTTCTGTTGATTGTGGTGGGAGTTCTCTGTGCCTCCTGGATTTGGATATCTGTTTCTTTCCCCAGATTAGGGAATTTTTCAGGTATAATTTGTTGAAATAAACATTCTGTCCCTTTTCCCTCTCTTCTTCTTCAGGGTCTTCTATGATATAAACGCTATTACTCTTTATGGAGTCATTGAGTTCCCCAAGTCTGCCTTCATGATCCAATATTTTCCTTCCCTCTTCTTTTCAGCTTTGTTATTTTTCAAATTTTAATCTTCTATATCATTTATTAATTCCTGTGTTTCTTCTATCCTTGTAGTCATTACAACCAGTTACAATTTTGTATCTCATTTATAGCATTTTTTTATTTCAGGTTGACTAATTTTTAGGTCTTTTTCTCTGTGGTTAGGGACTTCCTGGTGTTTTCTTTGCTTTTCATAAGCCCAGCTAGTATCCTTATGATTGCTGCTTTAAATTCTGGATCAGTCATATTACTTATATATCTTTTGATTTGATACCTGGCCCTGACCTTTACTTGTTCTTTTTTGGGGATGAATTCCTTGGTCTTGGCATTTTGTCTCCACTGCTGTCTTCTGTATGTCAGGAAAGCCTGGTATGTTTCCTCTTTCTGAGAGTAATGGCTCTATAAAGAAGAGGTCGTATACTGTCCAGGGCCTGGTGCTTCAGGAAGTGTTTCTGGCATATGCTGAGTGCACTCTGTTGTTGTGTTTCAACTGCTCTTTCCTTCAGGTCCTCTCCAGAGTTTGCCTATAGTGGGGAGTGTTTGGACCTTGTCCAGTTTGTAGTGAGTTTCACTAGGTGTGTTTCGGTCTTGCTTATTTGAAGAGGCTAGATCCTATTTCCACTAGAGCAAAGCTTTGCAGAGCTCTGCGGTCAGTAGACTCGGTGTGTGCGGGAGGTCTGTGCCGGTCTTCTGGGCAGGGTCCGGCTCTTGCTCTGCCTCTGAGGCACACCTGCCCTGGTAAATAAGCACCTGCAGATGTGGGTGGGGCTGGGTGTAAGCAGCTGAAGCCTCCACTCAGTGCTCTGCTGCTCACTGAAATCCGTTTGTGCTGCTGGGTGGGGAAAAATGATGACAGTCTGTTCTCTGGTCTGTAAGACGGAGTTTGACCAGTGGCTGTTCAGGAAGCTGTCTCAGGAGAGTGAACAATCTCTCCTCATGTGCCCCACACAGCCCTCACCCTGCCTTCCCCCTGTCTGTGTCCAGAGCATTCTTCCCACCTGGGGGTACAGTGCTCCTGTGTTTCATCTGAGGGGTATGGGTTTCAAATCTCCATGTTTTGGGGACCTGGCATGGTGTGCACTCACACTGACCCTCTGGGGTTTTGCTGGCTGTGGCTGGTGCTGGCAGTCGCATGCCTGCTTAGGAGCTTGGAGTTCTTGGGAAAGTGCAGCCAAGTGCTGGTGTCCAGGTTAACTGCCCTCAGCTTGTTTGTCTGCTGCTGTGCTACTGAATGGAGCAGTGCAATGGTGTCCACTAGCTCTTTTGTCCCCAGAGAGACAGTGTCACCTCTCCCAAATGCACTCCCAGAAGGGGAACTCGCTCTCCCGTTGTGACCCAGGGGATCCTCAGACGACACAGCTGGCTCTGGGCGGGTCCTCCTTCACAGGAGCACCTCTCTGCTCACCGGGCTCCACCCCAGCTACGAAGATGACTTCTGAAACTTCAGTCTTTTGTTTTTTTAAAGATTTTATTTATTTATTTGACAGACAGAGATGACAAATAGGCAGAGAGGCAGACAGAGAGAGGAAGAAGCAGCCTCCCCGCTGAGCAGAGAGCCTGACTTGGGGATCAATCCCAGGATCCTGGGATCATGACCTGAGCCGAAGACAAAGGCTTTAACCCACTGAGCCACCCAGGCACCCCATGAAACTTCAGTCTTTGAGCTCCTTTGCTTGTAAAAACTTGAAATCATCATCCTCTCTCATTTTCCCAGTCAGTGGTTTTGGGGACATGTTTGTCTTGTGCAACCCCCTGTGCGCTGCCTCCACTCCCTCTCTCTCCTTCCCCCATGTCCCCCCATCATCAGGGCTCCATCCCCTTTGGGGCACTCACAAGTCTTTTCTCTCCCAAACCATGTCTCCATACCTCCTACCTTTTTTTCCCCCTCTGGTTGTACAGTTTGTTCTCAGTCCTCAGATCAATTTCTTGGGTGTTCTGAGTGATTTGATCTTTATCTAGCTGTTGTCAGGGATGAGACAATCATAAGGTCCACCCACTATTCCACCATCTTAACTCACTCTACCGGCTTCTCTTATAGACACGGAAACACAGAAATAAGCAAGCTGACAGAAGTCTCAGCCCTCCTGGAACTTATTTTCTAGGGTGGCAAAACAGAAACTAACCACTAACGAAATGGTAAGGTGTAGAGTGATATAAAGTATTATGGAGATAAATAAATCTCAGGAAAGGTGATGGGGAGTGCTAGGGAAAGACTATAATGTAAAAACAGGGTGGTCAGGGAAAGTCTCATTAAAAGGTGAAATTTGAGCAAAGATTTAAAAGAGGTAAGAAAGTAGATGGATATCTGGGCGGGTAGGGGGGGATCAAGGCAGCAATATATGCAGCATGTTGTGTCAGCGTGTCATGAAAGAATAAGTACACCAAGGAGCCAGGAGAGGAAGAAGCATTGCAAATTAAAATGAGGGCCAGACCATACAAGACCTTTTAAGCTATAGACTCTGAATAAGGTGTTTGGGCAGAGAATTGCTAGGATCTATCTTCTCTCTCCTCCCCCACTTCTCTCTCTCTCTCTCTCCTCTCTTTCCAGTTACTATGTGTGTGGTTTCTTTTCTTTCTTTAATCAAAGTATAGTTGATACACAATGTTACATTAGTTTCAGGTGTACAACATAATAAATCAGTACGTCTATACATTACACTATGCTCACCACAGGTGTAGCTACCAAATGTCACCATACAATGCTATGACAATACCGTTGACTATCTTCCATATGCTTTGCCTTTCATTTCCATGACTTGTTCATACATCTCTTTATAAAGGATCATTCTCGTTGTTGGATTGAAATTAGAATTTGGTTAAACATTACCACACAATATAATTATTACTTGTTTATTCACCTCAGATCTCTTCCCCCTTTGAGTACAAAGTTATATCTTGTTTATCTTACTATGCTTGTGACTGTTAAGTGTTTGAGAGACTTAAGAGGTAATTGTGTATCTGCTGAATTAGTTCCATTTCTTTCATCAGGCATAAGAGAAATGTTTGTATTAAATTCAATCTGAAAAGATTACATTAAGCTTAATTTCATAGGAAAGCAACACTAAATTGATAAAGACAATAGAGTGTAAAAAGGGAAAAGAGAAGAAAATTAAACCTACTTGTAGATAAATAAATATAGGGTGCAGTTTTAAAATAAGGAATAATTTGTCTTTAGGTTTTTAAATGGGTTAAGAGCTAAGGGAGTGCAGAATTCTAGATTAATCAAATATATTAAGCAAACATCTAGAATGTCACTAACTAGACTATCATGGTGTATGTCTCCATTAAAATCAAAGCATTGGTAAAATGTTGGAAAGTTAGTTATTTCTCGAATGGCTGTGTAACAGTAGCATAGACAGATCATCAGATAAGTATCTCATAGTTAAACAAACTTGTCCCTTGAATCTAAATCAAATTATGTGTTTGAGCCATGTGTATTGCTTCCAAATACAAATTTGCAAATTCATTCAATTTTCAGACAATTCCTAGGTTTCACTAAATGTATTCTTTTGCACTGTCATTTGTCTGGTGTTTGAAAAGCCGTATTCACAAGTTCAGCTAGAAAATATTTATAAGCCCTATGGTGCCAGGCATTGGCAAATGTCCTCCCTGGACATGTGCTGAAGGGAACGAGCCATGCAACTGCTTCCCTCCCACATAATCCCTCTGGCTCATTGAAATTGGATGACCTTCCTGGGAACTCTTTACTGTGGCCTCTGTGGGTGCCAAAAGCCCAAGAAAGCTTGCTGGGTTGTTCTCATTCAAATACTGAGCTTGCTGGGTTCTCATTCAGGCATCTTTAGACACACTTCCTTCTTGCTCCACGACACTACTAATTGGCACAGGAAACATCCCAGCTTTGTCCATTTTCTATAGAAGTTGGAAATGCTTCTCTCTCACTGTGCTGACAGAATTATATTTTCAATGGTGTGAATGCCCCGGACATTTCAATGATAACTTTGGGAATAAAAATAAAACACATAATGCTGTTAGTTAGTCTTCCACAGCCTCATGCCACAGAATAAGGGGTTACAAGCAAGAGTCCTCAAAACCAGGAGCTAAAGAAATGTGTGCTTGAGATATAGTTATTTAACTTTGATAGAAGCTGTACCTAGTGACTTTGTGTTGCTGTGCTCTTTACCTTAATTGACCCATTTGCACAATTATACATTTAATCTGTTTCCCACTAGTTATAAATAAGAGGTTGTTGTGGTCTGTTTCCAAGGAATTTTTCCATCAGTTCAAGAAAGTGTGTTACATTGCCAAGAATGAAGAAAATTGTCCTTGTAATTTTCATTGGCTAGGAGCCTATGTCTCCCATATTTATAAATGGAGGGAAAAACATCTCTAATCTGTATTTTTAGGTCTTTCCTGCTTGTAATGGACTTGTGTAGAGTGATAGGCAGAAAGGAGATATAATTATTTGTGAGAGCCCTTGGGCTGGGTGTTGAAATTACTGAAACCTTTTTAAGCCAGTCTTAACATTTTGTAAGTTTGTTTATGTCAAATGGCCAAAGGCTACCTTAAAGTTTTTGCATATGTGTACACATATGTGTCTTCTTTGAATTCAAATAGATGCATAAAGGTTTTGTAGAGTTTTTTGAGGCTAATGATGCTCTTTAGTTGTGATATTTCACATTAAATATATTGACATGAGCAAAATCCACTCAAAAATATTGTTAAATAGATTATTAATGTTTTGCTTTGTGTTTCTAATTGCATATAGTGAGGTTTTGGAGTATTCAGTAAGAATAAAATAACAATTCATGACATCACCGTCCTTGTGTTTTAAAGATCATGACAGGGTGACTGACCAGGTTACTAGTCATACCAGAAAAATCCAGCCATTTCTGGTTTTTACTTCATGTATAAGGTTCATTCATGCTGCCTTGTTTCTAGTGCTGGAAGGTATTTGATTCACTGAAATTCTATGTGCCCACAAAATGTCTGGAACTGTGATAAATACTTGAATGGATAAAAAAAGAAGTAGAAGTCTCCTGGAGAACTATTGTTTAGATCTTTGAATTATGATTTTTAATCCTTGCCAGTTGTTTTGTTGGAATTAACTTTTAAAGGATAGCTTCAAATTTTCCAATTTTCTAATTTTTCCAAGTTTTCCAATTTTATTAATTCTTTCCAATATTTTATGCCTCCCCAGATTAAAGATCCACTAGTTGTGAAACAAAACTAAAAACAATTTTTAAGATCATAGTAAGTCAAAGAGGCTGAGGCTTGACAAGGAACAAAATGATAAATAAAACAGAATTGACATTTCCAGAAATAGAGCCAAAATACACATAGGGATTTAGTGTGTGGCAATGTTGTTATTTCAAAGCAGTGGGGAAAGATCAATTATTTAATACACACTGTTGAGATTGTCAGCTAGCCATTTGGATGAAGATCAAGCTGGATCTCTATATAGGATCTCTAATAAATTTTTGGTAACATAATTTTTAAAATAATAAGAGGAACCCTAATAAACTGGGGAAAAATTGAATACAACTTTTTAAATTTATTTAGGAACATGAGATGGGCAAAGTATATATAAACATGAAGTATCACTTAAAGATTATAAAGAAAAGGAAATGGCAGAATTGCTTATGTAAAATTTTAAACTATTTATGCAGAAAAATGTATCATCAAAATGTAAAAAAAAAGGGACGCCTGGGTGGCTCAGTTGGTTAAGCAGCTGCCTTCGGCTCAGGTCATGATCCCAGCGTCCTGGGATTGAGTCCCACATTGGGCTCCTTGCTCAGCAGGGAGCCTGCTTCTCCCTCTGCCTCTGCCTGCCACTCTGTCTGCCTGAGCTCGCTCTCTCTCCCTCTCTCTCTCTGACAAATAAATAAATAAAATCTTTAAAAAAAAAAAAAGTAAAAAAAAAAAAAGGGAAACTGGGAAAAATATACAGTGAACATATAATAAGCAAAGGCTGATATTCTAGATATGCAAAAATACTCAGAAACCAACATAAAGGTAACACCTGAAAGAAAACTGACAAAAACATAAACTGTTGGGGCGCCTGGGTGGCTCAGTGGGTTAAGCCTCTGCCTTCGGCTCACGTCGTGATCTCAGAGTTCTGGGATCGAGTCCCGCATCGGGCTCTCTGCTCAGCAGGGAGCCTGCTTCTTCCTCTCTCTCTCTCTCTGTGCCTACTTGTCATCTCTCTCTGTCAAATAAATAAAATCTTTAAAAAGAAAAAAAAATATATAAACTGTTTATCTAAAAATAAATGATCAATAATTATTCATGTCACAATCATGTGCGGAAAACCTATATGAGCCAGTATTATTCAATGTACTTATAGTATATCAAAGAACAAAAGAGACACAAATTCTTGTGCTTGAGTTCATTCTATCATGAGGGATGGTGGTGAAGAGGACAATAAACAGTACACCTAAAAAAATGATTATATAATGAGTTGGAGTCATGGTTCCCAAACTATGCACCAAGGCATCTTGAGGTACTGCAGCAAAATTACAGAGGTGATGCAAGTTATCTACATTTTTAGGGGAAACATGGCAGCATCTGTCAGAAAATATACAAATTTCTAGCTCAGGCAGCTCAGAGTTTCAACATCAATTCGTGCTAAATTTCCTTTGGTGACATCCTATCTTTTTTTCAGTGATTGCTGTAATAACCAGCAAATCCTACACAAAATCGTTGTGTATCAGGAAATGAGGATGGTGTCCTTTATGATTCCAAGTGTTGACAAGCCATTCGGGACCCAACAGGCACACACATCCTATTAAGTAACTAATTATGATGAATTAAGAAAGAAATATAAATATTATTACTTTTTAAAATGGCTATTAAGTTGTTTAGACATCAGTACTGTTTAGTTGTTTGGATCTATCTGTTTAATGAATGGAGTTAGATACATCTTTTGGCTAGAGGTGCTATGAACATTTTTTGAGAAACTAAGGGTACTGTGGACACCTCTATGTTAGAGGGTGATAAATGCTATGAAAAAATGCAGAACCCCCTTTTTTTATTATAAGACACTCTTATAATTGTTTGTATTTCCTTGGTGTTGGTTCTGATCTCTCTCTTTTCATTTGTGAATTTATTTATTTGGGTCCTTTCTCTTCTCTTTCTGATAAGCCGGGCTAGATGGTTTATCAATTTTATCAATTCCTTCAAAGAACCAGCTCTTAGTTTTGATGATCTGTTCTAGTGGGTTTTTGGTTTGTTTCTCTATCATTAATTTCTGCTCTTATCTTCATTGTTTCCCTTCTTCTGCTGGCCTTTGGCTTCTAGCTCTGTTAGGTGGAAGGTTAGGTTGTGTATTTGAGATGTTTTTGCTTCTTGAGGTAAGCCTGTAATACTGTATACTTCCCTCTTATGACAGCTTTTGTTGTAGCTCAAATGTCTTGGACAGTCGTGTTTTCATTTTCATTTGCTTCCATACATTTTTGAAATTTCTTCTTTAATTTCCTGGCTGAACCATTCATTCTTTAATAGGATGTGCTTTAACCTCTATGGATTAGTGATCTTTCCAGACGTTTTCTCGTGATGGACTCCCAAGTTTCATAGCATTGTGGTCAGAAAATATGCATGGCATGATCTCAGTCTTATTTGTTCTTGTTGAGGCCTGATTTGTGACTTCCCATGTGATCTGTTCTGGAGAATGTCCCATGTGCCCTCGAAAAGACTGTGTATTCTGCTGCCTGAGGATGAAATGTTTTGAATATATCTGTTGAGTCCACCTGGTTCCGTGCGTCATGCCAAGCCATTGTTTCCTTGTTGATTTTCTGCTTAGATGATCTGTGCATTGCTGTAAGGGGGGATGTTAAAGTCCACCACTATTACTGTATTGTCATTAATGGGGTTTCTTTTATGTCTGTTATTAGTTGCGTCATATATTTGGGTGTTTCCAAGATGGGGGCCTAAATATTTGCAATTGTTAGATCTTCTT
This sequence comes from Lutra lutra, assembly GCF_902655055.1. Classification (NCBI taxonomy): domain Eukaryota; kingdom Metazoa; phylum Chordata; class Mammalia; order Carnivora; family Mustelidae; genus Lutra; species Lutra lutra. Next base: position 113,240,927 of record NC_062285.1, read on the forward strand.
GTTGGATAGACCTCATTTATTATGATGTAGTGTCCTTCTTCATCCCTTGTTACAGTCTTTGGTTTAAAATCTAGTTTGTCTGATATATGTCTGTCTTTCTTTTGATGTCCATTAGTATGATAACTGGTTCTCCATCCCTTCATTTTCAATCTGCAGTCACTTGTAGGCAACACATATATGGGTCTTTTTTTTTTTTTTTTTAACCATTCTGACCTCCTCTATGTTATGATTGGAGCATTTAGGCCATTTGCATTTAGAATTTTTGTTTAAAGATTTTATTTATTCATTTGACAGAGATCACAACTAATCAGAGAGGCACACACATAGAGAGAGGAAGCAATGTAGACTCCCTGCCAAGCAGAGAGCCCAATGCGGGGCTCGATCCCAGGACCCTGGGATCACAACCAGAGCCAAAGGCAGAGGCTTTAACCCATTGAGCCACCCAGGTGCCCCTAGAATGATTATTGGTAGATATGAATTTGATGCCATAGATTACCTGTAAAGTCATTGTTTATGGAGATTTTCTCTGTTCCTTTCTAGATAGAGCTTACTGCTTTTGGTCTTTCTTTCCCACTCAAAGAGTCCTTTTTAATATTTCTTGTGGGGCTGGTTTAGTGGTCACGAACTCCTTTAGTTCTTTTGAGCAAAATCTTTTTTTTTTTTTTTTTTTTTTTGAGAGAGCGAGAGCATGTGAAATAGGTGGTGGTGCGGGGCAGGCAGAGGGAGTGAGAATTTAAGCAGGCTCCATGCCCAGTGCAGAGCTTGATATTGACCTCAACCTCATCACCCTGAGATCATGACCTGATCAAGGTTCAGACACTTGACTGACTGAGTCTCCCAGGAAACCCTGTCTGGGAAACTCTTTATCTCTCTTATTCTGAATATTAGCTTTGTTGGACAAAGTATTCTTGGCTGCCTATTTTTCCATTTCAGCATGTTGAATATATCATGCCATTCTCTTTTGGACTATCAATTTTCTGTGATATATCTGCTAACCCTACTTGTCTTCCCTTGTAAGTTAGGGATGTCTTTTGCTTTGCTGCTGTAGGATTTTTTTCCTTATCTCTGTATTTTGCAAATTTACCGTATGTTTTGATGTTGGCTTGCTTTTTGTTTCCCAGATTTGGATGTCTGTTTCTTTTCCCATATTTGGGAAGTTTTGAACTATAATTTGGCTCAAAGAAAACTTCTGCTCTTTTATCCCCTCTCTTCTTCTGGAAATCCTGTGATATGAATGTTATTATGCTTTATGGAATTGCTGAATTCCCTAAGTCTACCTTCCTGAACCAATATTTTTCTCTCCCTCTTCTTTTTAGTTTCATTGTTTTTCATACTCTTATCTTCTATATCATTTATTCATTCCTGTGTTTCTTCTGTTCTTGTGGTCATTACATCTATTTGGTTTTTCATCTCAGTTTTAGCATTTTTTATTTCAGCCTGACTAGTTTTTAGGTCTTTTAAGTCAATAGTAAAGGACTCCATGGTGTCTTCTCTGCTTCTCCCAAACCCAACTAGTAGCCTTATAATTGTTGCTTTAAATTTGGATCAGGCATATTTCTTATATCTCTTTTGACTAGATCCTTGGCCGTGACATTTTCTTGTTTTTTGCCGGGGAGAGGGAGTTTGAATTCCTTTCTTGTTTATTTTGTCTAGGTCTCTGTCTCCTTCTCTGTGTTAGGAAAGCCTGGTTTATTTCCTGTTCCTAAGCGTAATGGCTTTATAAAGAATAGGTCATATACTTCCTTCTCCACAGGAACACCGCAGTGCCCTCTGGGCTCCACTCTGGCCATGTTTCGGACCTCTAAAACTCCAGTCTTTGAGCCAACTGGTTGTAAAAACACACGAATATCAGCCCCTCACATTTGCTTGTCCAATGGCTTTGGGGAAGTGTTTTCCTTGCCCAATCCCCGGTGCATTCCTCTCTCTCTCTCACTTCTCTCTGTGACCAGGCCTCACTCCCCACTCCCTCACCTGTGATTCATTTCTCCCCCAAACTATGTTTCTGCACCTCATATCTTCTGCAGGGTGACCTCTCCCTTTACTTGTGCAATTTATTCTGTCAGTTCTCAGATTATTTCTTGGGTATTTGGGATGATTTGATATTTATCTGGTTGTGTTCAAGATAAAATGCAAACCTAGGGTCCTGCTCTTACTCTTTAGCTCCTCCCCCATATATAATTGGTTTTATGCAACATCTGACTCTTGGTAAAAACAATCAGGTACATGAGGAGGTAAGACAATGAGATCAAAATTAAATGAAACATATGATGACACAATGAAACTATATCATGAATTTTATATTTTTATGTTACTCATTATGGAAAATTCCAAACATACATAAAAATAGAAAAATAGGGGTGACTGGATAGCTCAGTCAGTTATGTGTCTGACTCTTGATTTCAGCTCAGGTCATGATCTCAAAGTCGTGAGATTGAGCCTATCATGGAGCCCCTCTTTCCCTCTGTCCCTCCCCTCTATCTCTCACTCTCTTTAAAAAAAAAAAAAAAAAGACATGATAGAAAGAAAAAGGAACACCTTTCTATCTATAACCCAGGGATAACAATCAACATAACTCATAAACCCTCTTTTGTTTCATCTATCCAGCTCTCCCACCTTTGAATTATTCTAAGAATTTGCCATAATTTTTTACCTGTAAGTATGTCAGCATATATCATTAAAAGGTAAAGAATCTTATTTAAAATATGTCATGGACTAAGTGTGTCTCTCCAAAATTTATATGTTGAAGCTCTAAATTCTAACGTGATGATATTTGAGATGAGGACCCTGGGAAATATTTAGGGGTAGATATGAGGAAATGAGGGTGCTGCATTCATGATGGGATTAGTGCCTTTCTAACAGGAGACACCAGGGAGCTTGTTCTCTTTCTTCCCATGCAAACACAGAAAAAAGGGTACATGAGCATATAGCAAGATGGCAGCTGTTTACAAACCAGAAAGAGAGCCTTCTACAGAATCTCACCCAGTAGTCCCAGTAGGTTATTTTTGCTTTTGCTTTCTGTGCCTGAGGAGATCTATCCATAAATATGTTGCTAAGGCCAATGTCTAAAAGATTGCTATGTTCTCTTTCAGGACTTTCATGGTCTCAGGTCTCAGATTTAGGTCTTTTAATCCATTTTGAGGTGATTTTTGTTCATTGTGTAAGAAAGTCTAGTTTCACTCTTTTACATATAGCTGTCCAGAATTCCCAGCACCGTTTATTGCAAAGACTGTCTTTTCCCCATTATATATTCTTCCTTCTTCTATCATTGATTAATTGACCATATAGATGTGAGTTTATTTCTAGGTCCTCTATCCTGTTCCATTTATCTGTGTCTATTTTTTGTTCCAGTACCATAATGTTTTGATTACTAAAGCTTTGTAGTTTATCTTAAGATCAAGGATTTTGATACTTCCAGCTTTGTTTTTCTTTCTCAAGATTGCTTTGGCTATTCCAGATCTTTTGTGGTTCCGTACAAATTTTAGAACTTTTTGTCCTAGTTCTGTGAAAAATCCTATTGGTATTTTGAAAGGGATTGCATTGAATCTGTAGATTATTTTGGGTATTGTAGACTTTTTAAGAATATTAATTTTTCCAATCCATGAGCATGGAATATCTTTCCGTTTGTTTATGTCATCTTCAGTTTCTTTCATCAGTGTTTTATAGTTTTCAGAGGGTAAGTCTTTCACCACTTTGGTTATATTTATCCCTAGGTATTGATTATTTTTGTTAGAAGTGTAAATGGGGTTGTTTTTTTAAATTTCCCTTTCTGCTATTTTATTGTTAATTTATACAAAAACAACAAATTTCTATGTATTTTATAACTTGCAACTTTACTGAATTTATCAGTTCTAATAGTTTTATGATGGAGTCTTTAGGGTATCATGTCAACTGCAAATAATCACAGGTTTACTTCTTCCTTACACATTTGGATGCTTTTTTTCTTTTTCTTCTCTGATTGCTACAGCCAGGACTTGCTGTGTTGAATAAAAGTGGTGAGAGTGGACATTTTTGTTGTGTTTCTGATGTTTGAGGAATAGCTGTCAGTTTTTCACCATTGAAAATAAGAAGAAATTAATGTTAGCCATGTTTTTTTATATACATCATTTTTAAAGTTTAGGTATGTTCCCTCTAAACCCACTTTTTGAGAGTTTTTATCAAGAATACATGTTGTACCTTGCCAAATGTCTTTTCTGCATCTATTTAGATGACCATATTGTTTTCATCCTTCTCGTTAATGTGACTGATTTGTGAATATGAATCACTTGTACCCCTGCAACATATCCTACCTGATTGTGGTGATTTTTTTTTTTTTTTAGTGTATTGTTGTGGATTTGATTTGCTTATATTTTGTCAAAGATTTTTGTGTCTATCTTTATTAGAGGTAATGTCCTGTAATTTTGTTATAGTGTTGTCGTCTGGTTTTGGTATTAAGGTAATCTGCCTTGTTGAATGAATTTGGAAGTTTTCCTTCCTTTTCTATTTTTTGGAATAGTTCGAGAAGAATAAGTATTAACTCTTCTTTAAATGTTTGGTAGAATTCATCTGTGAAACCATCTAGTCCTGTACCTTTGTTGAGAATTTCTTGATTATCAATTCAATTTCATTCCTAGTAATTGGTCTGTTCATATTTTTTATCTCTTCCTGATTCAGTTTTAGAAGATTGTATGTTTCTAGGAATTTATCCATTTCTTCTAGGTTGTTTAGTTTTTAATGTGATTTTTTATAATCTCTTATAATTCTTTGTATTTCAGTAGTGTTGTTGTTATTCTCCATATCTGATTTTATATATTTGAGCCCTCTGCTTTTTCTTAATAGGTCTGGCTAAAGATTTATAAATTCTGTTTATCTTTTTAAAGTACTAGCTCTTGTTTTCAATGATCTTTGTGTTCTCTTTTTAGTCTCTGTTTCATTTATTTCTGCTCCAATGTTCAATATTTCCTTCCTTCTACTAACTTTGGGTTTTGTTATTCTTTTTCTAGCTCCTTTAGGTGTAAGGTTAGGTTGTTTATTTGAGATTTTTCTTTTTTCTTGACATTGGCCTGTATCACTCACTATAATTTCCCTCCTAGAACTACATTTGCTATATCTCAAAAATTTTGTACTATTGTGTTCTTATTTTCATTAGTCTCCATGTATTCTTAAATTTCTTCTTTTACTTCTTTGTTGACTCATTGGCTTGTAATAGTATATTATTTAGCCTCCATGTATGTCTGTTTTTTTCTCTCTTTTTTTTTTTTTTGTAATTGATTTCTAATTTCATACCATTGTGGTCACAAAACTATACTTGATATGATATAGATCCCTTTAAATTTATCAAGACTTGTTTTATTACCCTGGAAAATATTCTATGTGCCCTTGAAAACAATGTATGTTCTTCTGTTTTTAGACAGAGTGCTATTTATATATTTGTTAGGTCCATCTGGTTAAATATATTATTCAAAGCTGCTGTTTCCTTGTTGATTTTCTGTTTGGATGATCAGTTCATTTATGTTAGTGGAGTGTTAAAGTCTCCTACTGTTATTGTATCACTGTCAATTTCTCCCTTTATGTCTGTTAATACTTGCTTTGTATATTTAGGTGTTCCTGTGATAGATGCATAGATATTTATAATTATTATAATCCTTTGTTGGATTGATCCCTTTATCATTATGTAATGCCTTTGTCTCTTGGTACAGTCTTTCCTTTAACATCTATTTTGTCTGATACTAGTATCTTTACCCCAGCTTTCTTTTTTTGCTCTGTTTGCATGATATATGTTTTTCCATCCCTTCACTTCCAGTATGTATGTCTTTAGGTCTGAACTGAGTCTCTTGTAAGCAGCATATAGATGGCTCTTGTTTTTTATCCATGCAGTCACCCCATGTCTTTTGATTGGAGCATCTAGTCCATTTACATTTAAAGTAATTATCGATAGGCATGTACTTAGTGCCATTTTGTTAGTTGTTTTTTTTTTTAGAAGTAGCTATTTTTTTTATTGAATTATAATTAACATATGGTGTTATATTAGTCTCATGTACAGCATGGCAATTCAACAATTTTATACATTACACAGTGCTCGTCACAATAGTCACCATCTGTCACCAAAAAATGTTATTATAGTATTATAGACTATATTCTCTATGCTGTACTTTTTATCCCTGCGACATTTTATAATTGGAAGTTTGTACCTCTTAATTCCCTTTTGTAGTTATTCTTTTCTTCTCTTGCTCTCTTCCTTTGTGCTTTGATGGACTTCTTTAGAATTATTTTTGGATTCCTTTCTCTTTGTGTGTGTGTGTGTGTATTTATTATAGATTTTTGGTTTGTGGTTACCACTGGATTCAGATATAACATCTTACATGTGTAGGAGTCTGTATTTGAGTTCATGGTCTCTTAAGTTAGAACACATTCTAAAAGGAATTTTTTACTTTCCATTTCACATTTTATGATGTCATATTTTACATCTTTTATTTTGTATATTCTTGACTAATTTTTAGTGGATATAATTGATTTTACTACCTCTGTGTTTTAACCTCTATACTGGCTTTTTAAGTGATTAATCTAGTACCTTTACTGTACGTTTGCTTTTACCTGTGGAATTTTTTCCTTTAATAACTTTCTTGTAGTTATGACTTTTACTTCTCACTTAAAAAATTCTCTTTAACATTTCTTGTAAGGCTGGCTTAGTAGTGATAAATTCCCTTAACTTTTGTGGGTCTGGGAAACTCTTTATCTCTTCCTCTATTCTGAATGATAACAGAGTATTCTTTGTTATAAGTTTTTTCTTTTCAGTGTTTTGAATATATTATGCCACTTTCTTCTGGCCCACAAATTTTCTACTAAAAAAAATCAGCTGATTACTTTAATATGGTTTTCCTTGTATGTAACTGTTGGGGTTTTTTGTTTTGTTTTGTTTTCTGTTTTTGTACCTTTAAACAATTCTCTCCTTATTGAGGCACCTGAGTGACTCAGTTGATAGGGTGTCTAACTCTCGATTTCAGCTCAGGTCATGATCTTGGGGTTGTGGGATTGAGCCTTATGTCAGGTTCCACCCTCAGTGGAGAGTCTGCTTGTCCCTCTCCCTCTGCTCCTTCCCTGACTCTTTCTAAAATAAATTAAAAAATTAAATCTTAAAAAAAGTTCTCTCTCTTTATTATTATTCTTTGCCATTTTAATTATTATGTGTTTTGGTCTGGACCCCCTTGGGTTCATCTTTTAAGGGGTTCTCTGTGCTTGATGGATGTCTGTTCCTTTCCCCAGATTCGGGATGTTTTTAGCTATTATTCTTCATTTAAGTTTCCTGCCTTCTTTCACTCTTCTCTTTTTGAGATTGCTGTAATGTAGATGTTATCACACTTGATGATGTCACAGAGTTCCCTTAATGTATTTTCATATTTTATTTTTTCTTTCTGTTGTTCAGCTTGGTTATTTTCCATTATCCTGTTGTCCAGATCACTAGTTTGTTCTTCTGAATTTTCTAATTTGCTATTGATTCCCTCTGGTGTATTTTTTTGTTTCAATTATTGAATTCTTCAGCTCTGACTGGCTCTTTTTTTTTTTTAATATTTCATGAGTTTGGAGAAACTCAATGAGTTTCTCCACTCTTAGGTCCAGTGAATATCTTTATGACCATTTTTTTGAATTCTTTATCCAGCATACTGTTCACCTATAATTTTTATTTTATTCATTCATTCAGGGCATATTCTCCTGTCTCCTCATTTTTTCTCTCTGTGTTTGTTTTTTATGTATTAGGTAGGTCAGTTATGTCTCCTGGTCTTGAAAGTAGAGACCTTACATAGAAGAGGTCCTGTAGGTCCTGTGATGCCCTGTAGCACAATGCATTCTGGTCGTCAGAACCAGGCACTCCGAGGGTTTCCCGCATGTGGGTTGCATGCCCTGTCCTATTGTGGTTGAGCTATGGTTGCCTTCAGCCCAGTTAGCTGCAATGATCTCCTTTGCTTGCTGTGGGCACACTTGGGCTCATTGGTGGGTGGGACAGATGTTCACCCTAGTTCTCTGCAGTTAGCCTCTCTGCCATAATAGCAGGTACACCAAGGCAGGGCTTGCTCCCTGCTGGCAACAAGATGACCAGCTGCAGGAACTACAGGTGCACTGGTGTTGTGGGGTTATCTTCTTGCCCCCTTACCACGGCTTGAGTCACTCTGGTGTGGTGTCAGTCATGGCTGGGGCAGCCTGCCAGGTACAGCAGGTCAGAAGCTGCTTTGGAGGGATTCCTGTTGAGGCAGGGAGTTGGATACAGTGGGTTCATAGAGGAATACTGGGGCAGGTCATGTGGTTCTAACAAGATAGATGGAGGGTAGCATTGGTTCCAGAAAGTGTCTGGCTATCTAGATTGGGGGATGGAAAAGCAAATGGCATCCACCAGCACCTTTGTTCCTGGAGAAATCTCCTGCACATCCTTGCCCCTCCAGCAAATATTCTAAGATTAGTCAATGAATCTCCTTCACATACTCCCCAAGCACTTTTCAAACTGCTACTTCTGAACTGTGTGTCTTCGGCCAAATTATTTAGTGTGTTCACTTTTTAAGAGGAATGACTCAGTTTTCTACCACCCTTTGGCTCTCCTGGAGTTAAGCATGCTGGTTTTTAAGCTGCTGATGTTAAGCCCCACTGATTTTTAAAGTTCCCAGAATTGGGCACCTGGTGACTCAGTTGGTTAAGCAACTGCCTTTGGTTCAGGTCATGATCCTGGAGTCCTGGGATCCTGTCCCACATCAGGCTCCCTACTCAGCAGGGAGTCTGCTTCTCCCGCAGACCTCTCTCCTCTCATGCTCTCTCTCTCTCATATGCCATCTCTCTCTCAAATAAATAAATAAAATCTTTAAAACAAAAACAAAAAATAAAATAAAGTTCTCAGAATTAAGTCCTGCTGTTTTTCAAAACTAGATGTTATAGGAATTGTATTCCCAGTGCAGGTCCCTGATACTAGGGATGCTCAGTGTGGGATCTGGTCCTTTTGTTTTTCCATACTTGTGATGTCCTTCTTGTTTGTAGTTAGTCCTGCCAGGCCTTTGGTTCCTAGCTATGTCTCTATCCCTCCTACCCTTTTTTTTTAATTAATTTTGTTTTTTATAAACATATATTTTTATCCCCAGGGGTACAGGTCTGTGAATCACCAGGTTTACACACTTCACAGCACTCACTTTAGCACATACCCTCCCCAGTGTCCATAATCTCACCCCCCTTCCAACCCCTCTCCCCCCATCAACCCTCAGTTTGTTTTGTGAGATTAAGAGTCACTTATGGTTTGTCTCCCTCCCAATTCCATCTTGTTTCATTTACTCTTCTCCTACCCCCTTAACCCCCCATGTTGCATCTCCTCTCCCTCATATCAGGGAGATCATATGATAGTTGTCTTTCTCCGATTGACTTATTTCGCTAAGCATGATACCTTCTAGTTCCATCCACGTCGTCGCAAATGGCAAGATTTCATTTCTTTTGATGGCTGCATAGTATTCCATTGTGTATATATACCACATCTTCTTTATCCATTCGTCTGTTGATGGACATCTAGGCTCTTTCCATAGTTTGGCTATTGTAGACATTGCTGCTATAAACATTCGGGTGCACGTGCCCCTTTGGATCACTACGTTTGTATCTTTAGGGTAAATACCCAGCAGTGCAATTGCTGGGTCATAGGGTAGTTCTATTTTCAACATTTTGAGGAACCTCCATGCTGTTTTCCAGAGTGGTTGCACCAGCCTGCATTCCCACCAACAGTGTAGGAGGGTTCCCCTTTCTCCGCATCCTCGCCAGCATCTGTCATTTCCTGACTTGTTAATTTTAGCCATTCTGACTGGTGTGAGGTGATATCTCATTGTGGTTTTGATTTGTATTTCCCTGATGCCGAGTGATGTGGAGCACTTTTTCATGTGTCTGTTGGCCATCTGGATGTCTTCTTTGCAGAAATGTCTGTTCATGTCCTCTGCCCATTTCTTGATTGGATTATTTGATCTTTGGGTGTTGAGTTTGCTAAGTTCTTTATAGATTTTGGACACTAGCCCTTTATCTGATATGTCATTTGCAAATATCTTCTCCCATTCTGTCAGTTGTCTTTTGGTTTTGTTCACTGTTTCCTTTGCTGTGCAAAAGCTTTTGATCTTGATAAAATCCCAATAGTTCATTTTTGCCCTTGCTTCCCTTGCTTTTGGCGATGTACCTAGGAAGATGTTGCTGCGGCTGAGGTCGAAGAGGTTGCTGCCTGTGTTCTCCTCGAAGATTTTGATGGATTCCTTTCTCACATTGAGATCCTTCATCCATTTTGAGTCTATTTTCGTGTGTGGTGTAAGGAAATGATCCAATTTCATTTTTCTGCATGTGGCTGTCCAATTTTCCCAACACCATTTATTGAAGAGGCTGTCTTTTTTCCATTGGACATTCTTTCCTGCTTTGTCGAAGATTAGTGGACCATAGAGTTGAGGGTCCATTTCTGGGCTCTCTATTCTGTTCCATTGATCTATGTGTCTGTTTTTGTGCCAGTACCATGCTGTCTTATTGATGACAGCTTTGTAATAGAGCTTGAAGTCCGGAATTGTGATGCCACCAACTTTGGCTTTCTTTTTCAATATTCCCTTGGCTATTCGAGGTCTTTTCTGGTTCCATATAAATTTTAGGATTATTTGTTCCATTTCTTTGAAAAAAATGGATGGTACTTTGATAGGAATTGCATTAAATGTGTAGATTGCTTTAGGTAGCATAGACATTTTCACAATATTTATTCTTCCAATCCAGGAGCATGGAACATTTTTCCATTTCTTTGTGTCTTCCTCAATTTCTTTCATGAGTACTTTATAGTTTTCTGAGTATAGATTCTTAGTCTCTTTGGTTAGGTTTATTCCTCGGTATCTTATAGTTTTGGGTGCAATTATAAATGGGATGGACTCCTTAATTTCTCTTTCTTCTGTCTTGTTGTTGGTGTAGAGAAATGCAACTGATTTCTGTGCATTGATTTTATATCCTGACACTTTACTGAATTCCTGTACAAGTTCTAGCAGTTTTGGAGTGGAATCTTTTGGGTTTTCCACATAGAGTATCATATCATCTGCAAAGAGTGATAGTTTGACTTCTTCTTTGCCAATTTGGATGCCTTTAATTTCCTTTTGTTGTGTGATTGCTGAGGCTAGGACTTCTAGTACTATGTTGAATAGCAGTGGTGATAACGGACATCCCTGCCGTGTTCCTGACCTTAGCGGAAAAGCTTTCAGTTTTTCTCCATTGAGAATGATATTTGCGGTGGGTTTTTCATAGATGGCTTTGATAATATTGAGGTATGTGCCGTCTATCCCTACACTTTGAAGAGTTTTGATCAGGAAGGGATGCTGTACTTTGTCAAATGCTTTTTCAGCATCTATGGAGAGTATCATATGGTTCTTGTTCTTTCTTTTATTAATGTGTTGTATCACATTGATTGGTTTGCGGATTTTGAACCAGCCTTGCAGCCCTGGAATAAATCCCACTTGGTCGTGGTGAATAATCCTTTTAATGTACTGTTGAATCCTATTGGCTAGTATTTTGGCGAGAATTTTTGCATCTGTGTTCATCAAGGATATTGGTCTGTAGTTCTCTTTGTGATGGGATCCTTGTCTGGTTTTGGGATCAAGGTGATGCTGGCCTCATAAAATGAGTTTGGAAGTTTTCCTTCCATTTCTATTTTTTGGAACAGTTTCAGGAGAATAGGAATTAGTTCTTCTTTAAATGTTTGGTAAAATTCCCCCGGGAAGCCATCTGGCCCTGGGCTTTTGTTTGTTTGGAGATTTTTGATGACTGTTTCAATCTCCTTACTGCTTATGGGTCTGTTCAGGCTTTCTATTTCTTCCTGGTTCAGTTGTGGTAGTTTATATGTCTCTAGGAATGCATCCATTTCTTCCAGATTGTCAAATTTGTTGGCGTAGAGTTGCTCATAGTATGTTCTTATAATTGTCTGTATTTCTTTGGTGTTCGTTGTGATCTCTCCTCTTTCATTCATGATTTTATTTATTTGGGTCCTCTCTCTTTTCTTTTTGATAAGTCTGGCCAGGGGTTTATCAATCTTATTAATTCTTTCAAAGAACCAGCTCCTAGTTTCATTGATTTGTTCTATTGTTTTTTTTGGTTTCTATTTCATTGATTTCTGCTCTGATCTTTATGATTTCTCTTCTCCTGCTGGGTTTAGGGTTTCTTTCTTGTTCTTTCTCCAGCTCCTTTAGGTGTAGGGTAAGGTTGTGTACCTGAGACCTTTCTTGTTTCTTGAGAAAGGCTTGTACCGCTATATATTTTCCTCTCAGGACTGCCTTTTTTGTGTCCAACAGATTTTGAACTGTTGTGTTTTCATTATCATTTGTTTCCCTGAATTTTTTCAATTCTTCTTTAATTTCCTGGTTGACCCATTCATTCTTTAGAAGGATGCTGTTTAGTCTCAAGGTATTTGGGTTCTTTCCAAATTTCCTCTTGTGATTGAGTTCTAGCTTCAGAGCATTGTGGTCTGAAAATATGCAGGGAATGATTCCAATCTTTTGATAACGGTTGAGACCTGATTTAGGACCAAGAATGTGATCTATTCTGGAGAATGTTCCATGTGCACTAGAGAAGAATGTGTATTCTGTTGCTTTGGGATGAAAAGTTCTGAATATATCTGTGATGTCCATCTGGTCCAGTGTGTCATTTAAGGCCTTGATTTCCTTGTTGATCTTTTGCTTGGATGATCTGTCCATTTCAGTGAGGGGAGTGTTAAAGTCCCCTACTATTATTGTATTCTTGTCGATATGTTTCTTTGATTTTGTTATTAATTGGTTTATATAGTTGGCTGCTCCCACGTTAGGGGCATAGATATTTAAAATTGTTAGATCTTCTTGTTGGACAGTTCCTTTGAGTATGATATAGTGTCCTTTCTCATCTCTTATTGTAGTCTTTGGCTTAAAATCTAATTGATCTGATATAAGGATTGCAACTCCTGCTTTCTTCTGATGTCCATTAGCATGGTAAATTCTTTTCCACACCCTCACTTTAAATCTGGAGGTGTCTTCAGGTTTAAGATGAGTTTCTTGTAGGCAACATATAGATGGGTTTTGTTTTTTTATCCATTCTGATACCCTGTGTCTTTTGATTGGGGCATTTAGCCCATTAACATTCAGGGTAAGTATTGAGAGATATGAATTTAGTCCCATTGTATTGCCTGTAAGGTGACTGTTATTGTATATTGTGTCTGTTTCTTTCTGATCTACTTCTTTTAGGGTCTCTCTTTGCTTAGAGGACCCCTTTCAATATTTCCTGTAGAGCTGGTTTGGTATTTGCAAATTCTTTCAGTTTTTGTTTGTCCTGGAAGCTTTTAATCTCTCCTTCTATTTTCAATGATAGCCTAGCTGGATATAGTATTCTTGGCTGCATGTTTTTCTCATTTAGTGCTCTGAATATATCATGCCAGCTCTTTCTGGCCTGCCAGGTCTCTGTGGATAAGTCTGCTGCCAATCGAATATTTTTACCATGGTACGTTACAGACTTCTTTTCCCGGGCTGCTTTCAGGATCTTTTCTTTGTCACTAAGACTTGTAAATTTTACTATTAGGTGACGGGGTGTGGACCTATTCTTATTGATCTTGAGGGGGGTTCTCTGAACCTTCTGGATTTTGATGCTTGTTCCCTTTGCCATATTGGGGAAATTCTCTCCAATAATTCTCTCCAGTATACCTTCTGCTCCCCTCTCTGTTTCCTCTTCTTCTGGAATCCCAATTATTCTAATGTTGTTTCGTCTTATGGTGTCACTTATCTCTCGAATTCTCCCCTCATGATCCAGTAGCTGTTTGTCCCTCTTTTGCTCAGCTTCTTTATTCTCTGTCATTTGGTCTTCTATATCGCTAATTCTTTCTTCTGCCTCATTTATCCTAGCAGTGAGAGCCTCCATTTTTGATTGCACCTCATTAATAGCTTTTTTGATTTCAACTTGGTTCGATTTTAGTTCTTTTATTTCTCCAGAAAGTGCTTTTATATCTCCCGAGAGGGTTTCTCTAATATCTTCCATGCCTTTTTCAAGCCCGGCTAGAACCTTGAGAATCGTCATTCTGAACTCTATATCTGACATATTACCAATGTCTGTATTGATTAGGTCCCTAGCCTTTGGTACTGCCTCTTGTTCTTCTTTTTGTGGTGAATTTTTCCGCCTTGTCATTTTGTCCAGATAAGAGTATATGAAGGAGCAAGTAAAATACTGAAAGGGTGGCAACAACCCCAGGAAAATATGTTTGGCCAAATCAGAAGAGATCCCAAATCATGGGGGTGGGAGAAAGGGGATAAAAAGAGGTTCAGAAAGAAAGAAAAAAAAATTAATAAAAAAAAACCAATAAAGAAAAATTATAAAAAGGAAAAAAATATATATATATATTAGATAAACTAGTTTAAAAAAGTTAAAAAAGAAAAGGGTAAAAATTAAAAAAATTTAGCCGAAGAAGAAAAAAAAATTGAAAAAGAAAAGAAAAAAAAAAAGTTAATTTAACTGCAAGGCTAAAGAATCATGGGGAGAAAGCCATGAGTTCCGTGCTTTGCTTTCTCCTCCTCTGGAATTCTGCCGCTCTCCTTGGTATTGAAACTACAGTCCTTGGTAGGTGAACTTGGTCCTGGCTGGGTTTCTTGCTGATCTTCTGGGGGAGGGGCCTGTTGTAGTGATTCTCAAGCGTCTTTGCCCCAGGCAGAGTTGCACCGCCCTTACCCTGGCCGGGCTGAGTAATCCGCTCGGGTTTGCTTTCGGGAGCTTTTGCTCCCTGAGCGCTTTCCGTAGAGTTCTGGAAGATGGGAATGAAGATGGCGGCCTCCCGGTCTCCGGCCCGGAGGAGCCAAGAGCCCGGGGCCCCACTCCTCAGTGCGCCCCCAGAGAACAGCGCCCAATGACTCCCACCACCCTGGCCTCCGGCTGCGCTCTGAGCTGACCGAGCCTGTGACCAGTTCAAGGTAACCCCGAGCTGAGAGTCACTCCTCGGCTCTGTCTCTGTAGCCGGCTTCCCCATTCTAATACCTGTGAGCTCTGCGACACTCAGACACCCCCGATCCTTCTGTGACCCTGCGGGACCTGAGGCCGCGCTGACCCCGCCTGGGCTTCACCCCGGTTAAGTCTCTGGAGCGATGTCCCTCAGCGGAACAGACTTTTAAAAGTCCCGATTTTGTGCTCTGTTGCTCTGCTGCTCGCCGGGAGCCAGCCCCTCCCCCCGCGGTCTATCTTCCTGTCGCTTTGGATTCACTTCTCCGCCAGTCCTACCTTTCAGAAAGTGGTTGATTTTCTGTTTCTAGAGTTGCTGTTCTTCTTCTCTTCGATCTCCCGTTGGATTTGTAGGTGTTTGTAATCTTTAGATAAGCTATCTAGCTGATCTCCCGCTACCTGAAGTAGTCTCAGCCTGTTACTTCTCCACCATCTTGACTCCTCCCCCCTCCTACCCTTTTTGATGTGGCTTCCTTTCTATGATTAGCTGTGAAAGGTCTGTTCTGCAATTCTTCAGGTGGTTTTCAGAGTTAGTTGCATGGATGTAGCTGTAATGTATGTGTGTCCATGGGACAAGGTGAACTCAAAATTCTCCTACTCCACCATCTCCTTAAATTTCCTACATTTTTAATAAATAAATATAAAGATTACAGAATCTTTATACCCATTTAATACATTTGAATTAGGAGTTTACAATTTCTCGGTTGTTTTGATGAGCTATTCCCAAACATCTTTCCAGGTTGGAGTTAAATAATATGTCCGAGTTTTCTCTTTTTTTCTTCTAATGTGTTTTGATTTTTTCCTTTGAGTTTTTAAAACTGTATGTTAGGGTGCGCCTGGGTGGCTCAGTGGGTTAAGCCGCTGCCTTTGGCTCAGGTCATGATCTCAGGGTCCTGGGATCGAGCCCCGCATCGGGCTCTCTGCTCGGCAGGGAGCCTGCTTCCTCCTCTCTCTCTGCCTGCCTCTCTGCCTGCTTGTGATCTCTCTCTGTCAAATAAATAAATAAAATCTTAAAAAAAAAAAAACTGTATGTTAGATGTCCTTAAAAGTCAAAAGTCCTTAAAATGTCATTATGTTCCAACAGCCTTATATTGGGCAGACCATCTTATTACACTAAATCTCTTCAGAACATTTTAAAGTAAGGTTAAAGAAATGCTTGAAGCTGCTTGTGAAAGCCATTCTTAGGAGAATGAAAAGATAAGCCACAAACTGTAGCAAATATGTACAGAACACATATCTAACATAGGATTGGCATCTAAAATATACAATAACATTTTAAAATCTAATAGTAAGGAAACAACCCAATTTAAAAATGGACAAAAGATTTGACAAGACACCTCACCCAGGAAGATAAACAGATGGCAAGTAAGCTTATGAAAAGATGTTCATCATCATTTGTCATTAGCAAAATAATAATGATATGCTATTACCCACCTCTTAGAATGGCTAAAATCCAACAAACTGACAATAAAAATTGCTGGAGAGGATGTGGAACAGCAGGACTTTTCATTCCTAGCTGTTGGGATTGCAAAGTGGTACAGCCATTTTAGAAGACAATTTTGTGTTTTTTACAAACCTAAACATAGTTATACCATATAGTCCACAATAATATTCCTAGGCATTTACCCAACTGATTTGAAAATTTATGTCTCCCCAAAAAATGAATGTTTATAGAAGTGTAATTCATAATCACCCAAAAACTGGAAACAACTAAAGATATCCTTAATAGGTAAATGGATAACCAAATTGTGACACATCCAGATAATGGCGAAAAGTAAAAACTGTAAAGAAAATTAAAAAACAGTGATTTCTAGAGGTATGGGGGAGGTAGAAATGTTGAATACATAAAGCACAAGGGAATTTTTAGGGCAATCAAACAGTTCTGAATGTTCTTTCGTGGTGGGTGTATAACACTACACATTTGTCAAGACCAGTACATTGAAAAACCTAAAACGTGTTCTCATATACAGATTTTCTGGTTCTATAAACATAGCAATTTTATTAAATTCTATTGTGTTTCCTCACAATTAAGAGGAAAAAAATGTATGATTTTGTGTATATTACTTAAAATTTTCTTGTTGGGGAAAGCTACCAAGGACTTGGGCAGGCATTAATGAAAACTGATTCTTCCACCTGTAATTTTACACATCAGGTGACTGTGATGACCGTGAGAATTTTCACAAACTGGCTTCTGCCTCCATTCATTTCAAACCTTGTTTCTCATCCATTACCCACATAATTCTGGTACCAGGTCCATAAGACACATTCACTAGGGCATCCTAATGCAGCCTCTGCTCACACACATTTTTTGGTCATGGTGTCCTAGTGAACTGGGACAGTGGTCAATGGGAGTGTTTCTAGAAGCCATTTCCACACCAGAACACTAATACCATAAAGATAAATGGAAGTGACTGCAAATTTTACAAAAACATATTACTACCTGAATACATTGCTAACTCCTTCCTATGATGTATAAAAAAAGATCTATGATATATGAGGACCATAAATTTAAGTTTCTTTAATTTCACAGAAAATCAGCCTCCTGGTGTTAGGAATGTTTGGAAGTTCTCTTTTATTTATTTATTTATTTATTTATTTTTTCAATTTTCAAGGTAAAACAGCCATCAAGATTATGAGCTAAGAGTGAGAATGGGGAGGGGGAGGAGTCAAGATGGCGGAGAAGTAGCAGGCTGAGACTACTTCGGGTAGCGGGAGATCAGCTAAATAGCTTATCTAAAGATTGCAAACACCTACAAATCCAACGGGAGATTGAAGAGAAGAAGAACAGCAATTCTAGAAACAGAAAATCTACCACTTTCTGAAAGGTAGGACTGGCGGAGAAGTGAATCCAAAGCGACGGGAAGATAGACCGTGGGGGGAGGGGCTGGCTCCCGGTGAGCGGCAGAGCAACGGAGCACAAAATCAGGACTTTTAAAAGTCTGTTCTGCTGAGGGACATTGCTGCAGAGGCTTAACTGGGGTGAAGCCCAAGCGGGGTCAGCGCGGCCTCAGGTCCCGCAGGGTTGCAGAAGGATCGGGGGTGTCTGAGTGTCGCAGAGCTTACCGGTATTAGAACGGGGAAGCCAGCTACAGAGACAGAGCCGAGGAGTGACTCTCAGCTTGGGGTTGCCTTGAACCGGTCGCAGGCTCGGTCAGCTCGGAGCGCGGCCGGAGGCCAGGGTGACGGGAGTCATTGGGCGCTGTTCTCTGAGGGCGCACTGAGGAGTGGGGCCCCGGGCTCTCGGCTCCTCCGGGCCGGAGACCGGGAGGCCGCCATCTTCATTCCCGTCCTCCGGACTCTACGGAAAGCGCTCAGGGAGCAAAAGCTCCCGAAAGCAAACCCTAGTGGATTACTCAGCGCGGCCCCGGGTAAGGGCGGTGCAACTCCGCCTGGGGCAAAGACGCTTGAGAATCACTACAACAGGCCCCTCCCCCAGAAGATCAACGGGAAACCCAGCCAGGACCAAGTTCACCTACCGAGGAGTGCAGTTTCAATACCAAGGAGAGCAGCGGAATTCCAGAGGAGAAGAAAGCAAAGCACGGAACTCATGGGTTTCTCCCCATGATTTTTTAGCCTTGCAGTTAATTTAATTTTTTTTTCTTTTTCAATTTTTTTTCTTTTTTCTCTTCTTCTGCTAAATTTTTTTAACTTTTACCGTTTTCTTTTTTAACGTTTTTTAAATAGTTTATCTAATATATATATATATATTTTTTTTCCTCTTTTTATATTTTTTCTTTATCGGCTTTCTTTTTTTAAATAGTTTCTTTTTTTTTTTTTTTTTTCTTTTTGAACCGATTTTTATCCCCTTTCTCCCCCCTCACAATTTGGGATCTCTTCTGATTTGGCTAAAGCATATTTTCCTGGGGTTGTTGCCACCCTTTTAGTATTTTACTTGCTCCTTCATAAACTCTTATCTGGACAAAATGACAAGGCGGAAAAATTCACCACAAAAAAAAGAACAAGAGGCAGTACCAAAGGCTAGGGACCTAATCAATACAGACATTGGTAATATGTCAGATATAGAGTTCAGAATGACGATTCTCAAGGTTCTAGCCGGGCTTGAAAAAGGCATGGAAGATATTAGAGAAACCCTCTCGGGAGATATAAAAGCCCTTTCTGGAGAAATAAAAGAACTAAAATCAAACCACGTTGAAATCAAAAACCTATTAATGAGGTGCAATCAAAAATGGAGGCTCTCACTGCTAGGATAAATGAGGCAGAAGAAAGAATTAGCGATATAGAAGACCAAATGACAGAGAATAAAGAAGCTGAGCAAAAGAGGGACAATCAGCTACTGGACCACGAGGGGAGAGTTCGAGAGATAAGTGACACCATAAGACGAAACAACATTAGAATAATTGGGATTCCAGAAGAAGAGGAAACAGAGAGGGGAGCAGAAGGTATACTGGAGAGAATTATTGGAGAGAATTTCCCCAATATGGCAAAGGGAACAAGCATCAAAATCCAGAAGGTTCAGAGAACCCCCCTCAAGATCAATAAGAATAGGTCCACACCCCGTCACCTAATAGTAAAATTTACAAGTCTTAGTGACAAAGAAAAGATCCTGAAAGCAGCCCGGGAAAAGAAGTCTGTAACGTACAATGGTAAAAATATTCGATTGGCAGCAGACTTATCCACAGAGACCTGGCAGGCCAGAAAGAGCTGGCATGATATATTCAGAGTACTAAATGAGAAAAACATGCAGCCAAGAATACTATATCCAGCTAGGCTATCATTGAAAATAGAAGGAGAGATTAAAAGCTTCCAGGACAAACAAAACTGAAAGAATTTGCAAATACCAAACCAGCTCTACAGGAAATATTGAAAGGGGTCCTCTAAGCAAAGAGAGACCCTAAAAGTAGTAGATTAGAAAGAAACAGACACAATATACAGTAACAGTCACCTTACAGGCAATACAATGGCACTAAATTCATATCTCTCAATACTTACCCTGAATGTTAATGGGCTAAATGCCCCAATCAAAAGACACAGGGTATCAGAATGGATAAAAAAACAAAACCCATCTATATGTTGCCTACAAGAAACTCATCTTAAACCCGAAGACACCTCCAGGTTTAAAGTGAGGGGGTGGAAAAGAATTTACCATGCTAATGGACATCAGAAGAAAGCAGGAGTGGCAATCCTTATATCAGATCAATTAGATTTTAAGCCAAAGATTATAATAAGAGATGAGGAAGGACACTATATCATACTCAAAGGAACTATCCAACAAGAAGATCTAACAATTTTAAATATCTATGCCCCTAAAGTGGGAGCAGCCAACTATATAAACCAATTAATAACAAAATCAAAGAAACACATCGACAAGAATAAAATAATAGTAGGGGATTTTAACACTCCCCTCACTGAAATGGACAGATCATCCAAGCAAAAGATCAACAAGGAAATCAAGGCCTTAAATGACACACTGGACCAGATGGACATCACAGATATATTCAGAACATTTCATCCCAAAGCAACAGAATACACATTCTTCTCTAGTGCACATGGAACATTCTCCAGAATAGATCACATTCTTGGTCCTAAATCAAGTCTCAACCGGTATCAAAAGATTGGGATCATTCCCTGCATATTTTCAGACCACAATGCTCTAAAGCTAGAACTCAATAACAAGAGGAAATTTGGAAAGAACCCAAATACATGGAGACTAAACAGCATCCTTCTAAAGAATGAATGGGTCAACCAGGAAATTAAAGGAGAATTGAAAAATTTATGGAAACAAATGATAATGAAAACACAACGGTTCAGAATCTGTTGGACACAACAAAGGGAGTCCTGAGAGGAAAATATATAGCGGTACAAGCCTTTCTCAAGAAACAAGAAAGGTCTCAGGTACACAACCTTACCCTACACCTAAAGGAGCTGGAGAAAGAACAAGAAAGAAACCCTAAACCCAGCAGGAGAAGAGAAATCATAAAGATCAGAGCAGAAATCAATGAAATAGAAACCAAAAAAACAATAGAACAAATCAATGAAACTAGGAGCTGGTTCTTTGAAAGAATTAATAAGATTGATAAACCCCTGGCCAGACTTATCAAAAAGAAAAGAGAAAGGACCCAAATAAATAAAATCATGAATGAAAGAGGAGAGATCACAACGAACACCAAAGAAATACAGACAATTATAAGAACATACTATGAGCAACTCTACGCCAACAAATTTGACAATCTGGGTGAAATGGATGCATTCCTAGAGACATATAAACTACCACAACTGAACCAGGAAGAAATAGAAAGCCTGAACAGACCCATAAGCAGTAAGGAGATTGAAATAGTCATCAAAAATCTCCAAACAAACAAAAGCCCAGGGCCAGATGGCTTCCCGGGGGAATTTTACCAAACATTTAAAGAAGAACTAATTCCTATTCTCCTGAAACTGTTCCAAAAAATAGAAATGGAAGGAAAACTTCCAAACTCATTTTATGAGGCCAGCATCACCTTGATCCCAAAACCAGACAAGGATCCCATCACAAAAGAGAACTACAGACCAATATCCTTGATGAACACAGATGCAAAAATTCTCACCAAAATACTAGCCAATAGGATTCAACAGTACATTAAAAGGATTATTCACCACGACCAAGTGGGATTTATTCCAGGGCTGCAAGGTTGGTTCAACATCCGCAAACCAATCAATGTGATACAACACATTAATAAAAGAAAGAACAAGAACCATATGATACTCTCCATAGATGCTGAAAAAGCATTTGACAAAGTACAGCATCCCTTCCTGATCAAAACTCTTCAAAGTGTAGGGATAGACGGCACATACCTCAATATTATCAAAGCCATCTATGAAAAACCCACCGCAAATATCATTCTCAATGGAGAAAAACTGAAAGCTTTTCCGCTAAGGTCAGGAACACGGCAGGGATGTCCGTTATCACCACTGCTATTCAACATAGTACTAGAAGTCCTAGCCTCAGCAATCACACAACAAAAGGAAATTAAAGGCATCCAAATTGGCAAAGAAGAAGTCAAACTATCACTCTTTGCAGATGATATGATACTCTATGTGGAAAACCCAAAAGATTCCACTCCAAAACTGCTAGAACTTGTACAGGAATTCAGTAAAGTGTCAGGATATAAAATCAATGCACAGAAATCAGTTGCATTTCTCTACACCAACAACAAGACAGAAGAAAGAGAAATTAAGGAGTCCATCCCATTTATAATTGCACCCAAAACTATAAGATACCGAGGAATAAACCTAACCAAAGAGACTAAGAATCTATACTCAGAAAACTATAAAGTACTCATGAAAGAAATTGAGGAAGACACAAAGAAATGGAAAAATGTTCCATGCTCCTGGATTGGAAGAATAAATATTGTGAAAATGTCTATGCTACCTAAAGCAATCTACACATTTAATGCAATTCCTATCAAAGTACCATCCATTTTTTTCAAAGAAATGGAACAAATAATCCTAAAATTTATATGGAACCAGAAAAGACCTCGAATAGCCAAGGGAATATTGAAAAAGAAAGCCAAAGTTGGTGGCATCACAATTCCGGACTTCAAGCTCTATTACAAAGCTGTCATCATCAAGACAGCATGGTACTGGCACAAAAACAGACACATAGATCAATGGAACAGAATAGAGAGCCCAGAAATGGACCCTCAACTCTATGATCAACTCATCTTTGACAAAGCAGGTAAGAATGTCCAATGGAAAAAAGACAGCCTCTTCAATAAATGGTGTTGGGAAAATTGGACAGCCACATGCAGAAAAATGAAATTGGATCATTTCCTTACACCACACACGAAAATAGACTCAAAATGGATGAAGGATCTCAATGTGAGAAAGGAATCCATCAAAATCTTCGAGGAGAACACAGGCAGCAACCTCTTCGACCTCAGCCGCAGCAACATCTTCCTAGGTACATCGCCAAAAGCAAGGGAAGCAAGGGCAAAAATGAACTATTGGGATTTTATCAAGATCAAAAGCTTTTGCACAGCAAAGGAAACAGTGAACAAAACCAAAAGACAACTGACAGAATGGGAGAAGATATTTGCAAATGACATATCAGATAAAGGGCTAGTGTCCAAAATCTATAAAGAACTTAGCAAACTCAACACCCAAAGATCAAATAATCCAATCAAGAAATGGGCAGAGGACATGAACAGACATTTCTGCAAAGAAGACATCCAGATGGCCAACAGACACATGAAAAAGTGCTCCACATCACTCGGCATCAGGGAAATACAAATCAAAACCACAATGAGATATCACCTCACACCAGTCAGAATGGCTAAAATTAACAAGTCAGGAAATGACAGATGCTGGCGAGGATGCGGAGAAAGGGGAACCCTCCTACACTGTTGGTGGGAATGCAGGCTGGTGCAACCACTCTGGAAAACAGCATGGAGGTTCCTCAAAATGTTGAAAATAGAACTACCCTATGACCCAGCAATTGCACTGCTGGGTATTTACCCTAAAGATACAAACGTAGTGATCCGAAGGGGCACGTGCACCCGAATGTTTATAGCAGCAATGTCTACAATAGCCAAACTATGGAAAGAGCCTAGATGTCCATCTACAGACGAATGGATAAAGAAGATGTGGTATATATACACAATGGAATACTATGCAGCCATCAAAAGAAATGAAATCTTGCCATTTGCGACGACGTGGATGGAACTAGAGGGTATCATGCTTAGTGAAATAAGTCAATCGGAGAAAGACAACTATCATATGATCTCCCTGATATGAGGGAGAGGAGATGCAACATGGGGGGTTGAGGGGGTAGGAGAAGAGTAAATGAAACAAGATGGGATTGGGAGGGAGACAAACCATAAGTGACTCTTAATCTCACAAAACAAACTGAGGGTTGATGGGGGGAGAGGGGTTGGAAGGGGGGTGGGATTATGGACACTGGGGAGGGTATGTGCTATGGTGAGTGCTGTGAAGTGTGTAAACCTGGCGATTCGCAGACCTGTACCCCTGGGGATAAAAATATATGTTTATAAAGCTGTAAAAAAAAAAAAAAAAAAAAAAAAAAAGAAAGCATGAATACCCAAGTTTTGTAGCAACATGGACGGGACTGGAAGAGATTATGCTGAGTGAAATAAGTCAAGCAGAGAGAGTCAATTATCATATGGTTTCACTTATTTGTGGAGCATAACAAATAGCATGGAGGACAAGGCGAGATGGAGAGGAGAAGGGAGTTGAGGGAAATTGGAAGGGGAGGTGAACCATGAGAGACTATGGACTCTGAAAAACGATCTGAGAATTTTGAAGGGGTGGGGGGTGGGAGGTTGGGGGCACCAGGTGGTGGGTATTGTAGAGGGCACGGATTGCATGGAGCACTGGGTGTGGTGCAAAAATAATGAATACTGTTATGCTGAAAAAATAAAAAATTAATAGAGATGGGAAAAAAAAAGAGTGAGAATGGGGAGTGCAGTGAGGGGTCGGGGAGAGAAAATGTATAAAATAGCTATGAAAATGGAAAAGCAAAAGTACTAGAGAAGAGCAATAGACAAGAAATGTAATTGTTGGATCAGCATTAAGACCCACTTGACAGGAAGGACTCTATAAAGAAACGAGTAAGCATGATGGTGTAATTTATACCAGTCATATTTAACCATACAAGCGCAGATAAAGAGAGTGGGTGGAGAACTATCATTTACCAGGCAAATATTAGGAACTGAGAGGGATCAAGAAGAAAGTATACACAAGAGAGTGATTATGATGCTGGACTGTGGATTTTAACCTGTTTAAGGAGAGGAAAGAGGACATTAAAGATTAACAGTTAGTGGAAAATGGTAGAATCATAGATTAACAGTCCCACTGGATCAAAGGGAGTAAATTGGAAAGATACAAAATCGTGGTCAGAGATGGAATATATGGAATTGAAATATGAATGGGTTATAGTTAACGGCAATGATAAAGTCTGTAAGAAGACCATCAGGATAAGTGGCTAGGGGGGTGTTGAGAAGTGGTTCATTAGGAGAAAAGTTCCAAGGACCTGAAAAGACAGGATGTTGAAAGGATCACTTATGTGCATAACAAAATCCCAAGAATTAGGACAGGAATACAAATGAATTGAGTGACAATGATCCAGGGGCTAACACCATTAAGAAATGAGAGAGAGGAACCTGGGAGTTCTACATGGAAGCAACACTTAGTGGCAGTGGATATATAGTCTAATAATATGAGATTCAAATCTGGGAGGGCTTAGGGAGTAGAAAATAAAACCGAAGAAGCAACAAAGAGCAGAGGACCCATTTCTGAACCCAGTGACAGTTATGGAAGGTAAACACCCCCTGAGAGGGCTGAAGAGGTAGATATATTCTTAGAAGAGAGCCTCATATTAATTTTGAATAAGATGATGAAGGAAAAGTTCTAAAAGTACATTGGATGTTGCTAATTATGGACTGGAATTCCAAAGAGCACATATTATATTACGATCGCAATGTCCGTCTGTAATTTTCTGGCCATTATGGCACAGCGGAAAAAGGTTTATGTGGGCTGATTCAGAGTGTTACAAATTCTTCTAATAAGTGGAAAAGGTAAGGTTAGAGAATAGTATTATACATATACATGTATACATATATACATACGTAGATACATATACAGTATGCTCATGCCAAAAAGTTCTGGAAGTTAACACCAAGTAGTTATTGGTGTTGATCTCTGGGAGAACCTAAATTCAATGTTAAAGGGAGACTTTGCCTTTAGTTTATGCTCTGCTGTAGTGCAATACTGAAATGTACAATGATATGAGAATTGAAATGTGAATACTTATTGACTCTTTAATATTAAGAAATTGTTCATTTTTCTTAGGTGTGACAAGTATACTGTGGTTATGTTGTAAAAAGTTATAATTTAGAAATACACATACAAATATTTACAGTTCAAATATTCTTAGGTATTGACCTACAAATAATATGAAGGAGTACCTGGGTGGCTCAGCGGGTTAAAGCCTCTGCCTTCGGCTCAGGTCATGATCCCGGGGTCCTGGGATCGAGCCCCGCATCGGGCTCTCTGCTTGGCAGGGAGCCTGCTTCCTCCTCTCTCTCTGCCTGCCTCTCTGCTTACTTGTGTTCTCTGTCAAATAAATGAATAAAATCTTGGAAAAAAATGTTTTTTAAAATTAAAAAAAAATGAAAGGGCGGTGGAGAAGGGGTATAGATAGCAGACTTAGATAAAACAAGATCCTTCAGTAGTTGAGTGGAGTTGAAGCTAAGTTATGCTTACATAGGGTTTCATTATACTACTCTGCCCATTATATATATTTCAAATTGTTCATAATAAAACATTATAGAAAATAATTTATCAGACATTAGGTAATATCTGTTCAGTTCAAATTTTTTACATTTACATTTAAATTATACATTTATTATGTGTATTAAAATTTAGGGAATTACAGTGGTATAAATATTCATGGTCCTACCCCCACAATGTTCATGACTTAAAGGGGAAAGAAATCAATTACCGATCCCACCTCTATTCCACCCCCAAAATGAGATGGACCAAGCAGGGCCTTGTTAAGGCATTTGGGTTCTCTTTGAAAGTAATGAGAAATCATTTAAATGTTTTAACCAGAGAAAAGTAACAGCAGATTTCTCTGAATTATTCACTCTAACTTAAGGAACTGATTGAAAAAGGGCTAGTGATGTGTAATCCGGTAGGAGCTATTTAGTTGTCTAGGCTTATATTGACAAAAGTTTGCAATATAAACATTGAGCAGAGGAGGCAGAATCAGCAAAGTTGGAAAGAAATGGGTGAAAAAGTATTGTGTCATAAAACTAGGGGATGTGGTCTCAAGAGTCGAAAACCAACCAGAGGTTAAGCAAGATAACGATCTATTGCCTAAATCGAATGAGTCACCATGGTGTTTCATCTCGCCATTCCTCTTCTCAGAAATACACATGGGAAGTTTCCCATGGTCCCTAAGGATATCTACCCTCCTTGTGGTATTCAAGGCTGTACTCTCATCACTCTTTCTATCTCTTTTTGTATTATATGCTCAGGGCATGCTGGGTTGTTTCGATAGAATAAGCTAAGAAGTTTTATTGCTTCTTGCTTTGGAAAGTGTTGCTCAAACTGGGTATAATTCTGCATGCTTTAAGGACATGCTCCAAGCTTTGCACTTAGGTAATTACTTCAGTGTTGTTTTATACAAAGTACAGTGGTTTTCACATCTTTTCCCTATTAGAAACAATGTTGAGATCAAACAATGTTAACTTAATGGGTCAGGTAATCAAAGACAGTAACTGGTTAATATTTATTAAATTGAAATAATTTATCTCATGTTCATATGGCAACAAAATCTAGATTAATGAGTTTTTGTAGAAAAATTTAATTTTAGCTTAATAAATGCTCAACCATTTTTTTTTAAAGATTTATTTATTTTAGAGAACACAAGCAGGAGGGGGAGGGAGAGAACAAATCTTAAACAGACTCCTTGCTGAGCATGAGCTCAATTTATTGACCTAAGCCAAAACCAAGAGTCGGATGTCCAGCTGACTGCTAGGCAAGGACCCCCTCAACCATGTTTTAAATATGTGTGATAGCCTTGAGATATCAAACAACAGGGCAAACTTCTGAGAGTGCATAAAATTCTTTATTTAGAACAATAAAGTATATGTATATATAATGTAATTTCAAATTCAACCTGTATAAAAAGGGGTCAGGACATAAACCTAGTTTAAAAAGTACACATATAGTATATACACATACACATCACATTTTACAACCTTTTTTATTTACTTACACTTCAGTCATAATAAACTAGAATAGTGTTGACATACATTTACATTACAATATGCAAACTCCAATCTATGACTGAACTAGCAATATATCTATGCATCCATCTAAATGTTTGAATACTTTCAAGTCCATCGATTTAAAAAATAGTGACAAGTGGACACTATAATCACACATTAATCCTTAGAATATAGAATAAGATATTCTTATTGAAAATTTTTGAGTCTTATAGCTGAGAAATCAAGTAATTGAAAATACTATGGTTTTTAGTTTAAACAATTATCTTAATTATATTTTTAAAAATAACATCATAAGGACATAGTTGGAGATGGCAGTTATAAATTTACAGTGCTTAGGAAACATTTTAGGATTATGAATATCCACTTTAATATAAATTATTTCTAAAACATCTTGTTAGGAAATGAAAGTACCATTATTTTATCTGTAACAAAGGCATTTCCAGACTTGTTAATGGAAAGCAGCAACTTCATAAATTGTGTGATCAAACACATAAATTACTAGACTTTCAATCTGAATGTTTATATTTTACTGCCAATCTCACAAAATAATACTGTTTCAAAGACAAGCTGGCTTAATTAAAATTCTTATACCACTTTCAAATTTTAAAATGTAATTTATGGATGACCCCTTTCCAAATGGATTATAAATGATCTCTTGGCACTCAAAAACTTTGAGCATCTTACATTTTGTGCTCTAAGCTTTTAATAAAATGAGAGCATTTAAATAAGCTTAATTTGGTGCAATTCTAAAAGTTACACATATCTTATAGTATCTCTTTCTAAAACGTAATTGTGGTTTTTGTTCTTCAGAGGTGATCCAAAAATGTTTACTTAAGCAAAGGAAAAAGCCATCTCTTGTGTAAATGGTTATCCAATTCACCCTACATGAGACTGAATTTTACTTTTACTAATGGATCCTATTTACATTATAGATAAGAATAGCAATGACTTTTTATGTTCAAATTGCTTATTCACAGAGATCAGAGTTGAACATTTTATATGGAATAATTCCAGATCTCTTTTATAGTCTTTGTCAGTCACATATCAATAGGGCTCACACCTAAGGCAATGTGACCTGCAACTTCACCATAAAGATAAATAAAAAATTGAGATCCAAAGAAAAAGAGGTGACTTAACCAACATCAGTTAACAGCAGAGGGGAGGCTTCTGACAATTTTCCCACACAACCACCTCGCTGTTCCAGACTCTTTTTGAAAAAGATTTCTTAAAGAATGGGTGGGAATGGCTAAAGGCCTCATATTGGAATTACATTTTGAAACCCAAACCCAGCTGCACAAAAACATTAAGAGATAGCCATGAATTCTGAATGCTTTTTCTGTTACTTTCAAACCTCAGTTGAACTAGAATACCAAACTATGCCACAGTTGCCCCAAAGTACTTTAATACTCAAAGAAATGTGTTTAATTCTTATTAAAAGCAAACACTGCATTATAATAAACACATACTTTCTCATACATTTTCATTCTTCACATACTTAATCCTTTTTTAAAGAGAATAGGGTACTTATGCTATTATCATGTTGAAAAAAAAAAACATTTGTCTGACTCATTTAAAAGTGGCAGTGTGGTGAACATGTAAGATTATAATACAAAATCCAGCAACACTTCAATATCACTGAACAGGCACCATTTATCATAGAGCTGGTCTCTTTATAGGCTTGTGTTCCACCAGAGGTGCAAAGCTTTTAGTATAATTTAGAATCTGCAGACTTCGGAGATCATTTTAAAAGGCAGTTTTGAAATGTTACACAAGAGAACTATCAGATACATGGCACCAATTTAAAAGGTGATTTCATGGTTTATAGTATCAGTTGTGAGTTTTCCATGATTTCTGAAGGATATTCAGCACACGTACTGGATAAAACAAAGCAAAGATATATAGTTCTATATATATCTATATATATATATTTATCTCAAAGCAGATATGACAATTCCCAAGCAGCTAGCATCCAAAATAATGTTCAGCCTTTTTCTACTGTTCATGCATTTTATCATACTTTAGTGTTTTAAAAATTGATAATTCACGTAACTCTCAATGAACCAATATATTTAATTAGGCAGAATATATTACCCCTTGCCTACCATGCCATATTTCATAACTTGCTGAATTCGTTTATTTAAGTCTATTGATTAGAACCATCTCCTTGAGTGTTAAAACCCAACTCCTAGCTTTGAGAACAAAAGTGTTTTTCTTGTACTCTCAAGCCCACTAAACAGCATTTTCTCATGCCTAAGTGATTCAAAACCATTGGTGAAATAAATCAAATTATTAAACTGAGAAGTACCAATTTTCTCAATCTATACCTGACCTACACATATAATTCATACATATTTATATCTATTTTTCTCAAAATAATCAATGTCACACACTGAGGTCCTTTCAGCAAATAAACTGATCTCTGGGTTTATTACTAATCGATTGTATCAGGGGATATTTAAGGGCCTGAATAAGTCAATGCAGTTTCCCAAAGCACCTGGGTTGTATCTTAGAGAAATGACTACCTTTTAAGGAAGCCCAGCACTTTAGAGAAGGAAGGGATCATAGAAAGCATCTGGGCTCTTTGGTACAAAAAAAGAGCAAAGGCCACTTCACTGGAGTTGATTTGGATCTGCTTTGAACATAATCTAAAATCCAACTATGCTAGAAATTCTTGGACTTTTG
This sequence comes from Lutra lutra, assembly GCF_902655055.1. Classification (NCBI taxonomy): domain Eukaryota; kingdom Metazoa; phylum Chordata; class Mammalia; order Carnivora; family Mustelidae; genus Lutra; species Lutra lutra. The sequence goes on from NC_062285.1 coordinate 113,271,301, forward strand.
AAATCAAAGGAAAGCTCACAGTTTTTCATGACTTTTTTTTTTTTTAATCACTACACTGCAAATGGTCATCTGAGGGGGTAGAACATGACAACAATGTTATAACAAGAATTAAGTTACAATAGAGAGCTTTGGATTCCTTTATGTATCTGTTCATGATATAGTAAAAGTATCTTCATCAAAATAAACCATAAGAATTCATTTCAGTCAGATGCTTATTTGCCTATAAAAAATTGGTAATGGAAATTCACATAATGTCTTAACAACTTTAGTTTAAAAGCATGATGTCCATCTTTGGAATTCTTACCAAATTCACTCTTAATAGGACAAACGCTGTTACATGTTTTTAAATAGCAAACTGACATGTGTAACTACGTAAAGCTCGCTAGTTTTATTTCATAAACATTAATGAATATACAGTGACTGATTTTAAATAAATGGATCCTTTAAGCTGATAATGGTGATTATATGAGAAATAACTAAAATTTCCTGATTCCTTGCTGCCTTATAAAAGCCAAGTAACCTAGTTTTCAATACCCATATTATAATGTGGGTGTGGTTTTCTTAGATACTAAATATAATTTATTTTTACTTTCTCTCATGATGTAAATTGAAAATTGCACCTTCATATATTCAGCAATTTCTCTGTAGTCCCTTTACATAACTCTGTAGTATTTTTAGAATATAAACATTTCATAATATATTTTGCAAGCACAATTTATACACTCTGATAGTGGCAGGGGAAAAGGGTGTTGAATGTGTTCTTCAGTGATTGTTCTGATATTCAGTGTTCTTAGCTTTGGGCCCTAAGTCTTTTGGAAATTTTCCTCTCTGTAAAGGCATCGATATTTGGGGGGGGGTTATTATTTTTATGTTTTTTATTAAACTTTTATTAAACTAACAAAAAACCTAGTTCATTCATTTATTACCCCACCCCATCCCTTGCAACCACCAATCTTTTCTTTGTATCTATGAGCTTGGTATTTTTAATTGTCTTTCATTTTTTTAGACTCCAGATACAAGAGATCATATGGTATTTGTTGTTCTGACTTGTTTCACTTAGCCTAATGCCCTCAAGGTCCATCCATATTATCACAAATGACAAGATTTCATTTTTAGAGCTGAATGATAATCCATTGTGTGTGCGGGGGGTATGCACACACATATAGGTAAATGTACACATACACACATCTTCTTTATCCATTCACCCATTGATGGACACTTATATAATTGTTTCCATATCTTGGCCACTGTAAATAATGCAAAGAACATAGGGGTTTATACATCTTTTAGAATTAGTGTTCTCATTTTTCTTGGATAAATTCCCAGAAATGGAATTCCTGGATAATATGGCAGTTGTATTTTAAATTTTTTGAGCAAACTCAAAATTTTCCATAGTGATGGCACCAATATGCATTTCCACCAACAGGGCACAAGGGTTCCCTTTTTCTCCACATCCTTACCAATACTTACTATCATCTTTTTAGATAATAGCCATTCTAACAGGTATGAGGGTATCTCTCATTGTGGTTTTGATTTGCATTGCTCTGGTGACTAATGTTCAGCAACTTTTCATTTATCTGTTGGGCATCTGTAGCTCCTCTTTGGAAAACTGTCTATTCAGATCTTCTGCCCATTTTTAAATTATATATATTCTTTTTATTGAGTTGTAGGAGTTCTTCGTAGATTTTAATTATTAGCCCCTTATCAGATACATGATATGCAATCATTTTCTCCCATTCTGTAGGTTGTGTTTCATTTTGTTGATGACATCAATGTTCTAATTCAATACTGGCTCATAGTCATGGTTAGATCCAGCTAACCATGTCCATTTGTCTAGTGGGATACAGGTTTATGTCGAGAAGAGACCGAGATCAGACCCAGACCATTCATTAGCATCTACAAGGCTGACATGTTGCCTACTCCAATTATTTTATCCCCACTGTCTTCTCTATGTAGAGTTGTTGATGTTATTGACATTTGTTTTAAAATTTTTTTCTGGATCCCTTTGAGAAAAATTATTACCCCCCACTATTCAGGATGAAATCTACTTGCAGAGGCCAAGATAACTATGCACTGCAGGTTGTAACTGAAAATCAAGCTATGTGGCTTTTCAGCAATTAGACACTTCTGGAGGCATGCAAAATGGTGCATGCAGTCTGGGACACGTGCTTTCTCTCCCAACATCAGTTGCAAGTTCTAAATGAGACCACAAGTCCCCCAGGTCCTTAAAATAGAGTCCTGCTCCATGCATGTTCTTCTTTATAGATGATTAATTCAGTGCCAGTTTCACAGTAAAACACTTTGTTCCAATTTGTGAATCATCCATATAGAGTCATGGGTAGCAAGAACAGATAAAAATGCAGTCTGTCACTCCAGACAGAATATGAATTTGTTTAAAGCTGCTTCATTTATGAAGCAAACATGAACTGTTACCCGCCTAGAGAGGAAAGAAAAGAGAGAGAGGTTATGGTGTATCTGCTTTCTGCCGCCTTTTCATTCTCAATAGCTGAATTCATAGGACTTCAGATTGAGTCATAGACTTAAAATAACCGCTTCACTTACACAGCCTAAAAGCACTTGACAAATCTTTCCCCAAATGCAATGACTAGTCACTCTCTCTGATCTTCCTGTTAACATTTAACATTATCTGAAATGATCTTACTGTTTGAATCTCTCCACCCATTAGAACGTATGCTCCATGAGGACACAGAGTTTTGGCCACTTTTTTTTTTTTTTAAAGATTTTATTTATTTCTTTAGAGAGAGAGAGAGAGAGCGAGAGAGAGCAAGAGTGAGCAGGGGGAGGGGCAGAGGGAGAAACAGACTCCTGGCTGAGCAGGAAGCCCTATGCGGGGCTTGATCCCAGGATCCTAGGATCATAAACTAAGCCGAAGGTAGACACTTAACTGATGAGCCACCCAGGCACTCCATTTGTCTGTCTTTTTAACTGCTGTGCTCCAACACCTAGGACAGTGCCTGACACAAAGGAGATACTCAGTAAATATTCTTTGAACATAAGGATGGTTGAATGCATATCCGGTGGCTTTCACACCTGTTTACCGGTTTGCATACCACAGATTGTTTCCATTTGTGGTAAGAGGGTTATCTTGTAACCTTGAATTTCTCTAACCAGGCCATGAGAAGGTGGTAGGTAAGGGGAGAGGCTTTGAAAGACCCAGACAGTGTCTAGAGAGAAATGGAGTAGCATGAAGGAGATAACCAGTGGAGAAGCTGATCACCACCAACAATGCTGGTGTGTTAACTGCCCAGCCAGGTTCAAGCCGTCGCTTCTCTCAACTGAGGAACAGCAGCTGCAAGTTCACTTTCAAAACTGTCAGCCAAGGAAAGAAAGACAGAAATCCTGGCATCAGATCCTGACAAAGCCTCTGGGGAGGTTCATTTGGCCAAACAGAGCTTATTGTACTTGTTGAAACATGAAACCTAGACATTGTTTCATTTCTTCAGAACTGGTGTTAATCCACTGAGTTTTGGACTCGGCTTTAGGATTTTCAACTTTCAAGTCAAGAATCTATACTTCCTTAACTGTTTTTTTTTTCAGTCGCAACCCCTAAATGAATATGTATGTTGCTTTTTCTTCCCTACTCAATACTCTTTCTCTTTGTCCTTATCAATCCCAGAATCTCAGTTTTTAAATATTTGAGATCAGTGCAGAGGTTATATGTAAATTGTGTAAAATTCCACACTATAAGTGATAAGAAGTGCAGTATTTTTGTCCAGTCTCTCTAAATGAATATTCTAAAAACCATATTACATGACAATTTACCAAACAGAGAACACTCCAGAAACTAGAGAACCTGCACCTGGGAAAAGAGAACTAAATCCTGAAAGAAAAATTAAGAAACATTAAGAAAACTTCAGAAATCCAAAAAATATAGCAGATATTTTAAAGCTTGATTTAAAAAGTAAAAGGGAATCACACACACACAAAAGCAAAAGGATAAATTTTTTTAAAAAGCTAACAAGAGCTTAAAATTCTAAACTTAAGTAGAGAAGCAAAAATGGAAATCTATTTCTAATTTTGTCCCTAGGTCTCTTAGCAAAGAAAATAAACTTGAAGGTTTGACAACTGTTCTCCCATAGAACAAAAACTACAATTTTTATAATGATACCCTAGATCCTAGCAACAACCTCATGAAATTAGCAGGGTGAGTCATATTATTCCCTTTACTATCTCTGAAAAACCAGGGGTTAAGACAATGGACCTACAGCTTATCTAGTTGCAGAGCCAAGTTCTGAACCCAAGTCTAATCCCTTCTTATCCTCTATATTCTAATGTGTCTACAGAAGGGGTTCAAAAACAAATCCTCCAAAGCTCTGGAAATTCTTGGGAAACATCTGGTAAAGAGTCACAGATCTTTCCAAGCCCTGTGTGCCAAATGACTAACCCTGACTCAAGGTCATCCATATTTCAACTCTAGGATCTATTATCTCCTGTCTTAGCTCAGGTCTGCAGGAAATGTCCAGGCTGTGTTTCTCTTGTGAATTTCTCCATCAGCCTAATTGTAATAATTATTTTCAGCACTTACCATGCTGGGGAGTATCATTAAACACTGCTGTCCTAGTGTCTACAAAGTCACACTATTTACAGTCAACCAAACTGGGCGTGACGATGCAGTCCTTCTCCCAATGTCTCAATGAAAATTCTTTGTAGCTGACTCCCAAACCCCAAATCTATTGCTTCCAGCCCTGACTATTCTTTGAATCTCCAGTCTAACAGATTCAGCCACTGGTCAGTATTTCTTAACACCTCCTTCCCTTATTTTCTTTTAATGGCACCACCACCTGGTTAGTCCCATAGGCCCCAAATCATCCTTGAATACTACCTGTGATGTCAAGCCTCACATTCCACCAGTAACCAAAATGTGTTGATTCTTTTACTGCATATCTCCAAAGTGCTTCATGCTTTCCTATTTCCCCCAGCCCTGACCCTAGTCCAGGTCATCATTCTCTCTCACCTGTTTGGAAGGTTGGCTTCCTAGGTAGAAGGAACTCTCTGACTCCAGCTCACTGCTTCCATCCATCTGTCTGGCCACACCAACTTCTCATTACTTTCCCAAACCTTGGCTCTGACTGTATATCACTCACATCTTTTCCGACCCTCCAACATCTCCTTACCTGACTCCATAAATTATATGTCCTGTACTTGGAATTTTTCAAACTGATGTCCATATCCTTGTTTCTCAGCCTTTTAACCCTTCATGTGTGACTTTCCACTGGGAGTCTAACTAACTGTACAAATGAACTCTGGAACACACTCTCTGCATCTTCTGGCCTCCCTGACTCAGTTTATGCCATCTGCAGTATCCAGATGACTCCTTTCCTATTGCCATTAAAATTTTACCCATCATCCAAGATCTGGCTCAGTATATCTGCCACCTCCAACATCTAGCTTGTGATGAAGCCTTTCTCCTGTTGCTAGTGATTTCTCTCCTTTCAGATAAGGCAACTGTATATGGGTGTACCTGTGTATAGTTCTAGGAGATCCATCCATTCTACACCTATGTCAAGGACACATCCTCTACAACGTAAGTAGTGGTCTTGCCTTTGATCTCTTATTGCATTTGCCTTGTAAGCTCCTTCCATTGCTTTTTTAAGTTCATAAACTTCTAGTTTCCTTTTAAAAGTAGGTTATTATGCATATGCCTTATTTCCTTTTGTAGGCATAAGCAATCTGAGGATATAACTCGGTTATATTAAGCTTTCATCCAACCATGTACCTACTTACTAGAGTGTGTTGGAATCACATTTGTGGGAAGAATGAAGAGCAAAATTTTCCTATAAATACTCTTTTATTTCTTTCTCAAATGGCTATATACTGCTACTAAATGAAAAATTCTTATGGGATGCCACTTATGAATATTTGAAATCAGCTCATCGATTACATCTATTTTTAACTTTTTGTGTAGATATTGTCATGTTCGGTGTCAAATAGACACCACTCTAATCTATTTTCATTTAGAGCCAATTTCTTTTGTTTCTAGCTCATTACCTTATAATCTTTCCACCTTCTTTCCTCGTTTTAAAATACCAAACCCTCCTTCTCTTCACCTTCCAATTATGGGTTATTTCATTTAAAGAACTAACTATTCCATTTTCTATTCTAGTACTACAATATTTATCTTAATTTGTTTTAGTTGGTGAAACCTACACTTCAGGGAGAAATCCCTGCCATAAATCTGACTCATTCCCTGAACTTTCCCCTTCCTTGTAAACTAAAAAAAATGGCTATAATCCAAATTATATCTACTCTTAAAAATGCATAGCAACAACTGCAAATGACATTTCAATCTTGGTGCTTTTTACTACTGTTTTATTTCTTGGTATATTTCCTCTCCTACCACCTTATATTCTGCCCTCACCAACCTCTTCCTTTATCACACCCCTCTTCCCAAATTATACTTCAAGATCCTTGGCAGGTTTTAAAAACCTCTGCTGATACAGGGACAAGCAAAAGGCTTTACACAATGGGTACTCAGTAAATGACTACACATGATACCTATACATTTTGAATTTAGGGTCTGTAGATTCAGGATGACGAGCTGGATCTTTTGTCTTTTTCTTATCCTTCCTGTGTCTATTTTTGTTTTTATTTTCATAAATTTTGTTCTCACATTAATGCAATTCTGAGATTCCCATCTTTTCCATTTTCCTTGCCGACAAATATTTATTCATCATTGCATGCACAAAGTATAAGCTCTATAGTTTGGTGGGATTCCAAAATGAAATTCAGAAACAAATCATGCCCTATAAGAGCTTATGGTTTAGCAGAGGACACAAAACGTCTATAAAAGTAATTGTGAAGTCCTATTAGTGTGTATTACATGGGCATTCCATGATGTATGAACTGTCACATGAAATATAATGAGCTGGCCATAAATATGGGAAGTCGGCTTTTTGGAGGTGGTGGTACCTGAGTTCAGTCTTGAGAGAGCTCAGTGGACATGACGAGCAATACTTTATGAAGGAGAATGCCACCTCCGATTTCACCACTCGTAATGTGTGAGGAGTTAATTTCTCAACAATCGAGAGCTTCGTCTTAAACCCAGCTTGATTCATTGTAAACATGAACAATATTTCACGTTTTAAGAAAAACTGTCATTTCCCACAACTCTATTTCCCCTCGCTTTGGACATTTTACTTCCCTATTGACCCAATTCAGCAAATTACGTGCACATGCGCACACACATACGCAATAAAAAGAAACTCCACTTTGCTTTCTTAAAGATTTTTAAGATTTTATTTTATTGAGATAAGAATGCTCACTGTGAGCTCTACCCTCTTTCCACCTATTTAAGTACACACTACAGCACTGTGAATTATGGGCATAATGTGTCACAGCCGGTCTCTAGCACTTATCCATCTTGCAAACTAATTAAAAAAACGTACTTCAGAAGGACGGTCTTCCTTACTAGTGGTTAAATGTTCATTCAGGGTTTATTCACCCTGTCACACTCTTTCAACAAGCCTTGAGTGAGGGTCTACAACACAGAGGTTACAAGAGAGTCACTTGTGAAGGAGAGACGGCAAGAACCAGCCAAGCTCTGCTCCTCTCCCTAACGACGCCCTAGTTGCTTGACTATGGCTGCTTTAACACGCAATTGTTTTCCCTCCTAAACACGTGCCCTGGGTTTTCCCATCATAATCCATTTTCCAAATGTCACAGGACAAATGCCGCAATTAAAAACCACATGACTAAAGACCTGTGTGCTAAAACAGGATCCCAGCGATCAATGCAGTCCAAAACCAAACAGAGGACGTTACTTGAGACTTTAAGACTCAATTAACCATGTAATGTGTGGTTTGTGGATGTCTCGCTTTAGGGAAGTGAAATGGCAGAGAACCTCCTGCGAGGCTCATGTTGGGGTTGAAGGGCAGAGAAATTATTTTTTCTAGAAACCTATGATTTCACCTTGCAGAGTATTGCTCCAGAAAATAAAAAGTATCAAGAGAAAATGTCTACTTGTTAACATTGTTTGACAGAAAACATGAGCTTAGAGAGAAGGTCAGATGGTGAGCGGGGGGGCGGGGAGGGGGGAGAAAGGTGCTGTTTATACTTTGGATAGGATCAAGGGCCCAATTAAAGGCCTAATTTAGAAGTCCGTGTAATAGCAGGGTTAAAGGGTTAGAGAAATATGTGACATAATTATTATATCATGTTATTTGCGGCTGTTGAAAAATGTTCTTCAGCTACCAAATTGAGCTCCTGGAGGAGTTAAAAAGCTCTGTGACCCAGCTCCCCTGGGAAGGTTCAATCTGGAGATAAATCTCTGAATCTGGGACAAAAATGAAGTTGGAAGGACAGTGACCTATAAAGCAAAGGCAAAGCTCACCAACAAACCATCTATCTAAGAACCCCGGAGAGTAAATGATCTTGTGATAATGAGGGAATGCAGGGAAAGAACTAAAGATTGAGGAAGATGAGAGGACACTCATGTCCTGCTCTGATAACTGCCCGGGATCCCAGAGCCACAGCAAAATGAACAGCCAGTTGGCGGCAGAGGTAGAAATGAGCGGAGCAGGAACTGAGGCTTGGTCAAGTTAGTGCCATTCTGGTGCCTGCCCCAGCCCCTCCCCAACCCCGCTAATCTGGAGCCTGCAGCTGGGGCCCTGAGAAAGTAGACAGGAGAGCCGACAGGAGAATCCACGCCTCCTGGCCATGGTTTCTTACTCTTTTCTCCCACAAGCCCTCCACAGTCCTTCACGATCTCGATGGGTATCTGTTTCGTTTATGTTTACTGCATCCTGGGCTCTGGACTGGCACAATTATTGCCAGTCATGTGGCAAGTGGCACTTTACCTTGACAACTTTCTTCTCCTGATTCCTAAGATATTTTGGTCCTTTCTCTTTTTCCTTTAAATAGCAAGGAAACATTTTTGGCATTCACTTGTTTCAGCTTCTGAGATACTTTTTCTTTTTTTTTTTTTTTTTAAGATTTTATTTATTTATTTGACAGACAGATCACAAGTAGGCAGAGAGGCAGGCAGAGAGAGAGGAGGAAGCAGGCTCCCCGATGAGCAGAGAGCCCGATGCGGGGCTCGATCCCAGGACCCCGGGATCACGACCTGAGCTGAAGGCAGAGGCTTTAACCCACTGAGCCACCCAGGCATCCCCTGAGATACTTTTTCTATTAAGTTATAGCGGCCACACCTAACTGAAATGGGTTTTATTTACTCTTCCTCTCTTAATATTACTTTAGTCCTAATTTGTTTTCCCCTTGCCAATTTTTTTTTTTCTGGCCTCAAAATAGCAAACACTCCACTGTTAATTTTTTGTATACCTCCCACACAAGACGAATCCACTAATCAGGACCACTAATCTCTGCTTGTCTTTCAAAATGTCGAACACACGTAACTGAATTGTGCATATGTAATTCACTGTAATAGCTTCCGTTAACATACTGACATCAGTTTAATAGTCAATTTACTATATTTCGTTTCTGAGTTTAAGCATCTAAGATGTTGCATCGTTTTTTGAAATCTTTCATCTTGAATTTGAAAAACTTACCAAGGTACGAAAGTAACAGTGTTGATAGAAGCCACAACTACACCTCCTGAAACTCTCTCTCTTTTTCTTGCAACATACTGAAAAACAATGAGAAAAACACTATTTGCTTTTGGACAGAGATTCTGAAGTATACCGTGATCTTGGCATTGTAAAAGGCAGTTTTTCTGTAAATACAGTTAGAAAAGGTGACAAAATTGAGTGGGAAGTTTACCTTCATAAACAATACTAAAGAGAAGAAGGAAGACTTTATCTCCTTCAATATAGTCTTCCCAAGTAATGTAAAAATTCTCTCTGCCTATGCATATACACATACTAAAAATCCCTATCTGTACTTAATACGTGTATATGTATATACAAAGGCATGATTGAAGAGAAAGTAACATGCCAAACTAAACTATAACTGGAGGTAAAGCAAAATATTAGTATTTAGGCAATATGGGGTAAGGTAAAAGTGATCAGCATCAGTTACAGTAAATGGAAAGTTTTCAAAACAATTTTTGTGTTTGGCTTTGGAGAAAATATTAAACAGACTGAGAAGAGTTAAGGGCTCCAAAAGCTAGAGGGAAGCCATATATATCAAGGATGCAAAAGAAAGTCACTGCAAGTATCCTGACTAGGAGGTAACCTCATGAACCGGGCTTTATGGGAGAATGAGACAAGGGTACAGTTTAGAAAGGGGAAGGAAAAGCAAGGTTCTGTGGCAGTTCAGCCAAGACATCATAAAGATATGGATGAAGATGATGACTATTGCCAAAGAGCTAAGACACAGGGAGGAGGAATCAGTAAGTCCTGTGGGTGGCATGGAAATGAAGGAGAATGTGCAGATGAGCCTCTAGAGCCCCGTGATGGGGCATCCAAGCAAGATTCTGCTGCTTAGAGAAATGGAGCTGAGAGGACCACTACTGATGCCTGAAGATAGGTCAAGAAGATGTGAAGGTCTTCTATAGGTAAGTGGAAATGTGGCATCGAAGCAAGTGTGAGAGGTAGGAAATGTGGATAAAGATCACCGATACGCGTTGGGAGATGCCATGCAGAGCAAATAACTTCTTCTTAAAGACACATGAGCATGTGCATGGTTGGTGAAATGGCAACTGTCAAGCTTACTTCTGCACATATTTAGCAAATAAAGTACCTTATTTCATTATCCTCTTCATTAATCTGTATATTTTCAACTGTCCTTGGGAGATTCGGTTGTTTCTTCTGGGAAAAGAACAGGATATGTATTATAAAAATATCAATGAATGGTGTGATATTCAAGAGGTTAATGGTCTCAACTTTTATATTTTATGTCAATAACTCCAATATCAGGGTTTCTGCCCCCCAGCATGCAGCATATAAAATACTTCTGCAATAAAAAAATATGAAAGATGCACCATATTATCAACTTTTTTAGAGGGTTGGAGGTGAAAAAGTAGTATCAAATTCAAAAGACAGTTCAAAAAGTTGAATCACAATGATTTAGTGCATTTTAAAACTTTGTATAGGTTTCTGTGGGAAGAGAACAGAAGAAGAGAAATCCAAAAGAGCAGATAACACAAATGGCCCTTCTATTTGGCTTTAAAAGCAAGTCATAGGATTTGCAACCTATTTCTTCCTTTTTATATTTGCTGCGGGCTATGAAAATCAGTTCCCATTTCTTAAGTGTGCCTTTTCAGCGAGAGGGTTGTCTCCTAAGCATGATAAGGAATAAGGGGAAAAACCTTTAGATTTAGAGTCTATTGAGACTAAGTTAAGGTAGGACCTTTTCTCAGAAAAGGGCAGTTTGGTAATCGTTTATGTAAATCAAGTATGCACAAATAAATATCTAAAGTTCATGAAGTTTTGATCAAGGAGAATAAAAAAGGAATAGCAACCCTTACCTTCCAGTATAAGGCTCCAAAAGCAAACCCAATTACAAGAGAGAAGAATGCCGGCAATGCCATGGCTGCCCACTGCAAGTTGGAGTCTCCAAGGGGGTTTGCGGCCTTCCCTGTAATTCAAACAGTGCAGTGGTGAGCAGCACATCCCTGACAGAGGTTTTGCTCTTAACCTGTGGTTGTTCCCAACTGTTGCAATAACGTACTCTTGACCCAGCTCTGTTTAAAATATTTGGAACCCTGATTTTTCCGCGGAGTATTGTTTTGGGACAGCCAGACAAGTCCTTGTCGTCTCCAAAACACGTTAAGTTGAAAAATAAAAGAAAAGCCACAGAAGGATCTCTGACGTGACTGATGTTGACACACATGGAACACAGATGACATATTCCTAAAGGTGACTGGTACTCTCGAGCAAATCCATTTTCCATGACTTTATCTTCTAAAACCTTTTTTGTTTTCTCACTCTTCACATCTTGCCAAGAAATTTGGAAGAGGACGTTTTGCAACCCGGATCAAGGTCGGTAGGCATTAAGCTGTTTTGCCTGCCACAAGTAGTAAGTCATTAAATGGACTTAGCTATTAAAGTATTTTTAGGTACCTCATGCTTAGAGCCATAGCGTTTCCTCATCACATCCACAGTATACCTTTACTGGATGCCAGAGCGTGGCTGGCTCTGTGCTAAGGACTAAAGGTTTGATTTTTCGGACCTTTTATGTTGGAAAGCCTGAGACCATTAAACACTAAAGAATGGCTGAAAGTACCAGTGTCTTCTCATTGCTTACTTTAACAGCAAGAGATGGGGGTGGGGGGTGCGTGTGAGAGGGAAAAAACATGTGAGATTAACTTGGGACTCGTTTTGACTTTGCTTAGCTCCTCCGTGAGCAGCAAAATGATTCATGAATTAAACAAAACACATCTACCATCTACCACAAGGGTCTCTTCTCTCTGTCTCCTTACAAGGAACAACCTGGTTGTTAGAGACAACAGACACATGTGCCAACCTGTACGAAAAGAACCGAAAGTCTTCAGTTTTCTTTTGGTGAAGGAATACATTTAGAAATTATATATTTTCAGCAATTATAGGGTCAAATGCAAACTAATCCAAGGTAAATGATTGTTTTAGGCTATAATATTATGCAACATTTGGGATATGGTGTCAGCCTATAGTCACCTGTTAAACATATTAAGTGTAACATAAAAGAACCAAACCACTGTACATGTGTAAACATTTACAGGGAGAACATGAACTTACAGATTTAACCTGAGAGGCCAGAAACAAATCTTATCTACTGCAGAGAAAACAGGAATTGCCCATTTCCTCACCATTTGTAAACTGGGAACATGGAATTCACTAATTGCAGGACTCCTATTTCCAAAGGGCTCTAATAGAAAGTGTGTGTGTGTGTGTGTGTGTGTGTGTGTGTGTTAGGGAAGGGTGAGTCATGGGTACCCCTTACACTTAAGGAAGGGCGATGGGGAGGGAAGTAGGGTCTTCCATTCATATAACTACAGATCACTTCCTTGAGACTAGACTAGCCTATCTTCTGATCACCCCCCACCCCAACCATCCTATAGCCTCGTGGGAAATAAGTTTTAGGCATTTTAAAGTAGAATTCAACATCAATTCTTTCATCAGAAGAAAAGAGTTACAACGTGGAACTTGGTATAATCGAAGTGGTACTACCATTATTGTACTAATACAGCTATTTTAAGGGTTATATCAAAGATTGTGTGTACTAGTCTGGAATTTAACTACCATTTATAAAAGTATTTTCTCTCAGAAAATGGACTCAGAATTATAAGCAATTCTTGACATTTGAGGAGTTTTCGTATCACTATCTATACATAACTTGGCTATTTGTGGTTGTATTCCAGTAACAAGCCTGAATTCTCCTTGAGGGCCACCGTGCTATTGATGAAGGATAGTTGGAAGGCAGGGACAGGCGCCCCCCCCACACCCCCGGCCAACCCCCCAGGAAGAGGAAACCACCCTTAAAAGGATTTTACCCTGCTGGTGGAAGGAATCCTCCCTCCCTTCCCATGTGACAAAACCCTGACTGGATGACAGGCACTGGGAGGGCTCGTCAGATTGACACAGCCTGTCAGCAAGTCCATAAAAACCTCTAGACTTAAAAACTCCAGTGGCAACCCCTTCGTGTTTCCTCCCACCTTGGGAGCTCTGTACTATCACTTTGCTATCACTCAATAAAGCTTGTTTTGCTGCCCACCACTCTGTCTGGTCTACCTCTTCATTCTTTGAGGTGGCATGACCAAGAACCATGGGCACAGACGGAGAAAAAAAATTCCTGCAACACTATGGCCCACAGTGTCTATTGGGACTGCTGTGTGGTTATGATAGATTTGACCAGGAGGGATCCGAGAGGGGTCCCCTCATGAAGATATACACAGAGAACAAAGGAAGCTATTAATATTTTTGTCCCCAGACTTCAGTAGAAAACAAAGGAGCTGGGATGGTGCTATGGAGAATTCTATTACATATACTTGGGTACCAGATGTCCTAGAATCAAGGCAAGCAACATCATAAATTCTTCCTGTTCTTTCCCAAAGCCAAATCTTGACTTGAGCCATTCAGACCACAGGAAAGACCAGGGCCACTAGCAACAAGCAGAAGTGGCTTACCAAAGTGAGATACTCCGGGATTCCCCGCTCACAGTCTTTCTCAGGTAGGACAGCCCCTAAAGGTTTTCCAAAGAAATCCATGCTGGACAAGAGACCTAATTAAAGAGAACTCACCCACCTCACTCTTCCAGAGTAGTCACTTTTTAACTACTTTAAAAGTTCCACCCCCAGAACTATGGCCCCAAAGTCCCAGAACCTGACTAACACACTGCAGCAGTCTACCTGCAGACGGAGGGAGGGAGGGGGCCTCATAAAGACTGGGAGGGGAAACGGACCAGAGAAACTGAGCTTCACCTCCTGGAGGGTCAATATTACCTTGCTTTTGTTATTTCTCCCTAATGCAAAGAGCTTAAGAGCCAGCCTTTGGTTCTTTCCAGAGATACTACAGTCCCTCTTGCAGAGAGAGAAAAAGAATGTTACCAGAAAAGGCTTATTCATACCTCCAGGGCATGACTCCCAAGGCTACTGCTGCTACTTACTGGAGATCAGTGGGATTTGAACTGGGTGCCTCAAGGCCAAATGGTGGGTATTTGGCCCTACAGATGCCCAAGCTAGTAACAAAGCTTTGCTTTCATGTAAAGATTGCCACATAAAACTTGTAGGGTGAGGAAGCTCATCTGGATAGGATTTGAGTAATCCTACAACCCTGGGCTGTTGTCATAATTCTGTCTCATTATTATGAATGTCCAAAATTAATGGAAACTGACTTGTTTGGTTTGACCAATAATACCCAACATCTGTTCAAATACAGAACACGAAAAACTGTGCTACAATTTTGCTGACCTGCTTTTTCAAATGATTTTACTTACAGGCATCACCATGCCTGTGAACATGGACCTCTTGGTGCTTAGAAAACCTTCAAATCAGTTCCCCTCCTTAATTCAGATCCAAAGCTCATTGCAGGTTGCCATAAGTACTGACCCACAGCCTTGGTGCACCTAATTATTCTAATAACGATGAACACATATTATATATAAGGCATGGCTCCGAGTTCGTGTGTGTTAACACATTTAAAACTCACAGAAACTCTATGAAGGTGGTACTGTCATCCTTCACTTGACTGGCAAGTCGAGAGATTAACTTGCTCAAGGTCACACAGTTATCCAAGGGCCAACACTGGTAGAGAAGCCCAGGCAGTCTGACTCAAAGACTGTCTTTTTAGAAGATGTATAATGTAATGTCAAAGTAAGGATAACTTCCGTATCATTTAAATATAGTCTGCAAGGATCTTAAACATTCTTTTAGCTTGATACAAAGGAAATTACTATTATTTTGAAAACATAACTCCTTCTGGATAACTTGAACACTTTTATAAGGGAGAATCATGGCATAATGAGAGGACACTCACGTCTCAGGACTCCTTCATAGAGACTGCTCCTCCAGCTAGCACGACCACTTTTTGGGATTTTATCCTGCAAATTTCACTTCAAATTTCCCTGGCCATATCCCTCAAAAAGTCTCACCTTCTTTATGCTACTACTAAAAAACATTGACATACTTCTATTATAATATATATTGTAATATATATATGATAAAAATACTAGGACTTTCTCTTATAAGAAGGTAAGCTCTACAAGAGCAAGTCTTTGTGCATGGGTATCTAAGTGCCATATTGATGAGTAACGTCTCCAGGCAAAAAGCTGCAAATTATGCAAGATCCATTTTTTTTTTTTATATAAAAAGGAAAAAAGGAAAGCAAAACAAAAAAGAAGGCTGACCATTTTGTAATAAAAAAAAATGAATAGGTGTTTTATATTCAATGTCTTTTGAGGTAAGTAGAAAAGACCTTTGCTTCCATCCATGGTAATAGCATATTAGCCTTCCCAACCTAAATAACTGTTATATTAAACAAATTACCTGAGGTAGTTACTTTCATACATTAGTCAATAGGTAGCTCAAGAACATAATCCCTAAGAGTAAAAACATATCTGGTGAGGCCCATGATTGTCTTCATTTTCTGGCTGGGAGGTATGGAAGATAGAACCCAAGTAGGGTTCAGTAGTTTCACAGACATAAGGAATCAGAGACTGAAGTTCAGGGATGCAGATGTGTCTGGAGTTTGTGGGGCAGGGTTATTGGTGGGAAAGGAACCGTGCAGAAAAGGAGCACCAGAAATCTCTGGAGGAACCTCCTTAAGTCAATGGTTAAAAAAATAAACTGTACATGCAAGGAAGAGACTTCACAAAGCCTGGCAATAAACAATATCTGGGAAGCTATGATCTTGACTGTTGATCAGAGACAAAGGAGCTCTGGCAAGCCAGAATGGGGAGATTTTATAGGCATTCAAGAGGTACCTTAGAAATTCTATGCCTTAGCAATAAGCCTGCGTTCCCCCTTCCCTCTAAGAAAGCTTAAAAACAAGACAGGGAAGGAAAATAAAGATAATCTGCCACTAATTGAACTGCCTATCTGTACAAAACTCAGAAATCTCTAAAGAAATGCTATAAAATCTACATTCTCATAAACATAATATCCACAATATCCAGCATGTATTCAAAAATAACCAGCCACTTAAAGGGAAATGCGACCCATAATCAGGGAGTTGGGGGCCGTCAACACATACCAACCCTGAGATGACCTACATGTTGAGATCAGGAGATGAGAACGTCAGAGATTCAGAACAACAGTTGACCCTTGAACAACGCAGGGGTTAGGAGCACCAACCTCCTGCACAGCAGAAATCTACATGTAACTTTGACTTCCCTAAAACTTTACTAATAGGCCACTATTGACTGAAAGCCTTACCAATAAGAAACAGCACGTATTTTATACGTTATATCTATTATATATATTAAAATAATCTAAGGAAAATGTTAAGAAAATCATGAGAAAATACATTTACAGTAAAAATCTGTTTACAAGTGGACCCATGTGGTTCAAACCCCTGTTGTTCAAAGGTCAACTATACATCCAGAGGCCAAAAAAGTAAATATCATAATGAATATGCAGATGGAAAATCTCAGCAGGAAAATATACAAAGAATTAAACACAAATTTTAGAGTACAAGCTTAGAAATGAAAAAATGTACTAGATCCAAACCCATAGAATGTATAGCACCAAGAGTGAACCCTATGTAAAATAGGCACTTTGAATGGCTATGATGTGTCCAGGAAAGTTTATCAGTTTTAACAAAGGTTAAATATTCCCTCTCTATGGGGAATACTGATAACAGGAGAGGCTGCACATGGGTATGGGCAGGAGGTATGTGGGAAATCTATATACCTTTCCCTAAATTTTGCTATGAACCATAAACTGGTTTAAAAAAAATTAAAAACAATTGTATTGGATGAAAAAAAATGTATTGGATGAAACGATCAGCAGCTTACAGATGGCAGAAGAGCCAGGAAACTTGAAAACAATAAGTAGAAATTATGCATTTTGGTGAACACAGAGATTGGGGAGAGAAAAAAAATCTGAACAGAACATCCATAATCTGTGAGACAAGATTAAACTACCCAATAAACATGTGATTGCTATGTGTGTGATTAAATATACTATGTGGGATTCCTTTTGGAGAGGAGAGAAAATGAAGAAAAATATTTGAAATAGTTATGGACAAATTTTTCCAAAGTTTTGGGGAAAATACAATTATGTATCAACGAGGCTTGACAAAACGCAAAAGAAAAAAAGTACAAAAAAAAAATCCCAGTCCTAGGCACATCATAGTCAAACTACTACACCGAAGAAAAACTTGAAAGGCAGAGGGAAAAAATCACCCAGTACATATTAGAATATAAACTCTGGATGCCTTTCTCTCAGAAGCAATAAAAGCAGGAAGACAATTAAGTGACATCTTTAAAGGACTGAAAAAAAGTTCTGAAAACCCAGAATTCCATGTCCAGTAAAAAGCACCTGCAGTAGTGAAGACATTTTTTTTTTCTTAAGTATGCTCCATGCCCGGCACAGAGCCCAATGTGGAGCCCGAACTCACGACCCAAAGACCAAGTCCTGAGCTGGGATCAAGAGATGGCCACTAATACACTAAGCCACCCAGGTGCCCCCAGGGACATTTTTTAATTAAAAAAAAAAAAAAAAAAAAAAAAAAGATTTTGTTGCCAGTAGATTTACACCACAGGAAATACTAAAGGAAGTTCTTTAGACTGAAAGGAATTAACACTAGATGGAAAGTTCGGTTTACAAGAGGGAATGCAAAGTTTAAGAAATAATATATGGGTAAATATAAAAGACAACTATATTCTTTTGTTTTTTAAAA
Organism: Lutra lutra; assembly: GCF_902655055.1. Taxonomy (NCBI): domain Eukaryota; kingdom Metazoa; phylum Chordata; class Mammalia; order Carnivora; family Mustelidae; genus Lutra; species Lutra lutra. Next base: position 113,289,534 of record NC_062285.1, read on the forward strand.
AAGACACAGGATAGCTTAAAGCAATAATTATAAGACTATTGTGAGGCTTATAACCTATGTAGATCTATATGTCAACACAGCACAAAAGATGATTCTAATATTTTTTTCTTAAGTGCTACAATATTAAGTAGAACACTGCAAGATGTATACTGTAATTCCTAAAACAACCACAAAATAATGCAAAGAGAGCTGTTGAAAATAAAATTAACAAAATTAACCCAAAATCAATTGGGAAAGGAGAAACAAACAAATGAGGCAAATAGGAAATAAAATGGTAGGTCCAAATCCAACCATACCAATAACTGTATTAAATATAAATGGATAAAATACTCTAATTAAAAGTTAAAGACCGCCTAGCTGAAATAGCAAGGCCCAACTATACACTGACTACCAGAGATGGTCTTTAAAAATAGAGACAGTAGGTTGAAAAAAAGAAAGGTATACCATGAAAACAGTAAGCATAAGAAAAACTGGCTCCACTAACACAGACAAAATACACTTCAAGACAATTCTAGCAGAGATAATGATGATTATTTCACTAACAATATAAGGTCTGTTAATCAGGGAACCCATAACAATAATCAATCTATAACCACCTAATAATACAGCTTCAAAATATGAAGTAAAAAACACATAACCAAAAGGAGAAATGGCAAAAACCACAAATAAAAGATTTTTAATCTTCCTCTATTAGTAGTTGATAAAAAAATTAGTCAAAAAACTTTAATAAGCATTTGGAAGATCTGAACATTATCAGCCGTTTTGATCAAATTTTAGAATGCTACACTCATTATTTGAATGATACACATAAGTTTCAATAAATTTTGAAAGATTACAGTGTACGTTTTCTGACAATAGAATTTAGAAACCAATAAGATATCTAGAAAAAATACGTATGTTTAGACATTAAGTAACCCACTTTTATATTACTCATGAATTAAAAAAGAAATCACATGGAGAATTAAAAGATATTTTTGAAGAAATGATAATGGAAACACAATATATCAAAGTGTGTGTGTCAGCTTCAAAGTGTGAAGTTGCTTACAAGAAAATTTATAACTTCAAGTGCTTCCAACAGAAAATTAGAATGGCTTAAATCACTAATCAAACTTTTCAACCTTAAGGACTTCAGCTACAACTTAGCTGAACAAACTAAGCCCAAAGTAAAAAGAAGGAAATAAAAAAGATGAGAAACCAATGAAATATAAATTAAGAAGCCAAAAGTTGCATCTTTGAAAAGATTAATAAAATAAAAACAGTAGTTAGTAAGAAAGACCTTAACTGACTAACACAGTCTCTTTCTAAAACTTTTCAGATCTGATGTGTTTTGTAATTCAGAATTTTGAGATTTTAGAAGATACTGTCTTACAGATATTGTATATAATATCCTCAGCAAAGTCTAGGTAGCATGCTGTGATCAAACACAATATTTCTATAGTGAAATCTATAAATATTCACTTTTAGAAGGAGAAAGACTATAAACAGCCTTATCTCAGTTTAGGTCAGGTCAGGTTTTTGGTGCCAAAAATTCCCAAACAAATGGATTTTAGAGGTTTTTAAATTTTTTCTGAATTACAGAACTGGTATTGTGGATTTGTACTAAATTGATTATTTCTTTTTATAGGTAGGTCCTCTCTATGTCCCTGAACATATGACAGTGTCCCATTACTAAGTCTTAAGGGATAACTTTCTTAACTAAAATCATAGGATGAGTTTTTTTTCCTTCTACAGCTTCCATGAAACTAGAGGATCAGAATACTTAGTAAAATCCAATGACCTTTATAACGACCTTCCCTGTATTTGAAAGGAGGACATTAGACTACCAGGAAATTGGGTCCTTAGTCAAAGAGCACAGAAATTTAAGGCAAAGAAGCATATTCTCCTCTAACATAATTTTATAGTAAATAAAATCATCAGATGTACAAATACAAAATTGTAAATACTGATATAACAAAACAAAATATCCTTAGAATTCTATACAACCAACATCTGTACTTTCAATTATAAAATTCCATTTTTGTCAGACAAATCCCACAACAAATATATTAAGTTGACAATGAATAAAGCTTAAATCATATTTCTAAAAGTAATTATATGACTTATTTAAAACAATCTTAGCAAATTTTGGCCCAATACTCTAAAGATCATCTTGGGTTGTAGGGAAACCCATTTCTACAAACCTAATATTTATTTACTTATTTAAAATTTAAAAAAAAAATATTTATTTATTAATTTGAGAGAGAGAGAGAGAGCGCACACAAGCGGGAGGAGCAGACAGAGAGGGAGAAAGAATCTCAAGCAGATTCCATGCTGGGCGAGGATACCATGTGGGGCTTGATCTCATGACCTGAGCCAAAACCAAGAATCAGACGCTAAAGCAACTGAGCCACCCAGGCACCCCCAAATTTTCATTTAAATTCTAGTTAGTTAACATATAGTATAATATTGATTTCAGGAGTAGAATTTACTGATTCATCACTTACATAGAAACCTAATATTTAATTCTCAGGAAGATTGTAACAGGAAGAACAGTAACAGAACAGTATTAATATTATAATTGCAGAAATTTCCTTTGAAGCCCATGCAATACTCCCATAGGTGCTAAATGGAGCCATGCATGCATTAAATCAGACGTATGTACTTACTATTACTGCTACTGCTGTCATTCCTAAGGGAGCTGGCTGCAACAGGGGGTAACATAAATGGTTTTGTGACACTGACTCTGGAATCTAAATAGAAAGCAATAATGTGTCAGTGTTGCATGGTGATTTACAGAAATTACAGAGTGTGCAAAAGGTTGAAGTGCAATACCAGAGTACTTTCAATGTCTGCTTCCCAAATTTTGATTATTCAGATCCTATTTATTTCTTACTGGGTCCTGTTCTATTTTTATTAAGAAATTCATCACAGTCGCCTTACAGAGCAAAGATTCATTGCCTGCATACTTAACAAACATAAGTAACACAGATTTTCCCAATGGGAAAACAGGTCTCAACACTGAGTAACTGGTAAAGATCAGAATTCATGACTCAGAGGTAGACCTTAAGGAAAAGGCTTGAAAAGGGGACATTAAGAAAACTGGAGATGAAGGGTAACACACACTACACAATACGAGCAAGTATCAGATAAATCTACCTCCCATATTGTTTACCGACAGAAAATTCTTATATTTGAAAATGACAAGTGTTGCTTTGGTTTGAAAACCAACAAATCAACTGATCACTTCTTTGTTGCCATTTATATATGTCTTTGTGTTAGACATGTACACATACATCTTTCTCTAGCTACACATATTTGAGTCAGAGGTAGATTCTTACCTATATATACAAGATTCAAGCTTGCTTTTCACATTTGAATTGGAAATGCTTATTTGTCTTACCTTTTTCAGGACTTAACGTTGAAGGAAGCACACATTCATTAGTTTTAGATGCCACTGTCTCCAAGTCCTTGAGGGCATCAATGGATCTGTTAAAAATTCTGAAGAAATCTTCAGGGGTAAAATGCCTGGGTTCTGGGCTCTTAAGTGATTTTTTTACATTCTGGAAGAAAATAGGATTATATTCTTCAGATAGTTTACAGATCTAACTGATGTCGAGGTAACAGACAATAAAAATGTCCCCCAAAGATGCAAGTAAAACTAACACTTTTAGACAACTGTCTTAACCTACATAATTCAAACTGGTACTATAAGATAGTGATCCCATCCACTTTGGTCTGGGGCTCAACTCCAGATAAAGGAATGAAGTGGTGGTGGGGGTAAGGTGAATAGAGTATCAAAACAAAATAACATTAGCAACAAATTAGAGACACTGTTCTTTAAAGATGCTCATTAAGATAACGATTCTTCTTTTATTTTTTATATTTATTTATAACTTTATTATATTATATATATTTATATATTTTATTTTTATATTTATTTTATTAAAAAATACCTTATAACATATGCTCTAAATATATTTCATTTATATATTATACATTTATTTACATATTTATATATATTTATTTTTTTAATATTTTATTTATTTTATTTTAAAAAAATCCCTCTTATAACACATGCTCCAAATAGCCCCAAATTAAAAAGTCAGATAATACTAAATAGTGGGAAGAATACAGAAAAGGGGGACTCTTATATATTGGTAGAATAATAGAACTTGGTGCATTTGGTATCATCTGGTAAGGCTGGACATGTGCCCATTCTGTAACCCAGAAATCCCACTTTGGGTGAATGCGCTAGAGAAGCTCTTGCACATACATGCGAGGAGACGTACAAGAAAAGTTCTTAGCAACAGTGTAATATAACCCTTACATCAAACAACAGAAGAGTCGTTTAACCATGAGAGACTCTTAACTATAGGAAACCCACTGAGGGCTGCTGGAGGGGAAGTGGTGGGGGATTGGGTAACTAAGTGATGTGCATTAAGGAAGGCGCGTGATGTGATGAGCACTGAGTGTTATAAGGAACTGATGAATTACTGAACTCTACACCTGAAACTAATGATGGACGATATATTGGTCAACTGAATTGAAATTTATTAAAAAAAAAGTGTTTTAATAAATATCAGTATATTAAGTCCATTCTATAAGCAGGAAAAACTTAATTTCAGCTATATGCCTCAAAGTGGATATATCTTATAAACATAATGCTGAGCAAAAGAACCAAGTTATAAAAGAAATAAGTATGATTAATTTCTAGAAATTCCCCAGGAAAGCAAACCAGACTGTATTTTAGGAATTCATACATGCATGATTGTCTATAAATAAAAGTAGGTTAACAATAACACCCCTGTAGCACTTGCTATGACCCATACTAAGTGCTTTATACATGTTAACTCCATCTCCAAAAACAACAGAGAAATACCACTTGGGTTCTAGCCACAGTGTCATGATTAGCAAATGAATACTCCAGTATCTGGGATGCTCTTCTTGACATCACCATTTACCTAATACTTAACTCATCTTTCAAGCCCCAGTGGTGGATTATTTCCTTCACGACATTGTTCCTCAGATGCCCTACTTTTTGTGACCTCTACCTCTTATCACTGCCATCAGAACCCTATTTGTACGACTATGATAGAAAAAGACATGTTAATTCTAAAATGTCATAGACTTGGGCGCCTGGGTGGCTCAGTGGGTTAAGCCGCTGCCTTCGGCTCAGGTCATGATCTCAGGGTCCTGGGATCGAGTCCCACATCGGGCTCTCTGCTCAGCAGGGAGCCTGCTTCCCTCTCTCTCTCTGCCTGCCTCTCTGTCTACCTGTGATCTCTGTCTATCAAATAAATAAATAAAATCTTTAAAAAAAAAATAAAAATAAAATGTCATAGACTGTAAGACACACTAATTTAGAAATTAAAAAGCAAAGCTACAGATGTGATGAGATGTAGTGAGGAGGCTCTTAGTACGGTAAGAATTCCGAATATGAACACGAAGGGGATGAATATTGGGTCTTACAGAGAAATTGGAATTTGGAGAAGTATTTAAGTTTTACACTACAGAATAATATCTAAAACAGATTTAAACACCTAGAAGGCCTGTAGGGCAGACAATGAATTGTGAACTCTGTGCCAAAGCAGGTCTCCCAAGACCTATTTTATTATGGATGTGGTATTCTAAAATAATAATAAAAATGTTTATTAGGATTTATTTTGCCAGACATGGTACTAAGGCACTAATCACAGATTATCTAATGTCAGCTCCATGAGATGGATCCCGTCACTGTCATTCTAGGGATAAGGAAAGTGAACACAGAGAGGTTAATTTCATAAAGGTAACTAGTGACAAAGTCAGAATTTGAACTCTAACACATCATTCTTAATCTCTATACATTGCCTCGTCAATATACTTCAATCTCACAGCCCTGCCAGGTCCACATTCTGAAGCTGGTGACAGCTAATCATCAAATGGCCTGGCGATGGTAAAATTCACTGTTGTGACATGATTACTATGAATAGGGTAAGTCTAAGTGTTCGTTATAGGCAATTTTCCTTTTTTTTTTTTTTTAAAGATTTATTTATTTATTTATTTGACAGAGACCACACGTAGACAGAGAGGTAGGCAGAGAGAGAGAGAGGAGGAAGCAGGCTCCCCACAGAGCAGAAAGCCCGATGTGGGGCTCGATCCCAGGACCCTGGGATCATGACCCAAGCTGAAGTCAGAGACTTTAACCCACTGAGCCACCCAAGTGCCCTGGCAATTTTCCATTTAAAGGTAAATGAACATTTGTAACCTAAAAGGTGAGTTTTGAGGACTTCCCTCACAAAATAAAGGGCTATTTTTTTCATTGTAGTGTGAATAAATTTTATTTTATATTAAATGACATCTAAGCCTTAAGGTATATTCCAGGATTTCAGTGTGACTATAACCACCTATTTTCTGTGCTCACCTTGAAAAAGTTTTTTTAATGGAACATTTCACAAATAAAAGACCCACCCACCCTTGCCAGCCCCAATCAGCATAGGTCTTAGAGAAGAGTAGTAAGAAGCCATCCCAAGGAATACAAATTTACCTCAAATGAGTGTTCCTCCATGCACTCCACAAGGTCGTCCACTATTTTCACAAGTTTGTCTATGATAGAGTAATTACTCAAGCCTTCAGAAATATTTGAAAACTTGTCCAGAAGATCAGTTAAGCTGACTGACAACTGTTCCACCATCACTCTTATCCAACAATGACTAGGCTGCAAGAAATTGAAAGAAAGGAAGATAAAGGAATCTGTTATAAATACAGTAAACTTGGAGCATCCTTCTTCAAAGACATCAATGTTTCGGTCACTGCTGGACAAAGAATTTCCTTATATCAGAACAGGTCAGCTCTTGTGTTTTGTTTAACTCAGATGTAACATCTGCTTCTAAATTTGCAAATGAATAAAGACGTGAACAAAGTACTGATGGCAAAGAATGTTGCTCTTTTGGGCATCTGGGTGGCTCAGCTGGTTATGTGTCTGCCTTTGGCTCAGGTCATGATCCCAGGGTCTTTGGACTGAGACTCCCATGGGGCTCCCTGCTCAGTGGAGAAATCTTCTTCTCCCTCTCCCTCTGCCTGCTGCTGCCCCTGCTTGTGCACTTTCTCTCTGTGTCAAATAAATAAATAAAATCTTACAAAAAAAAAAAAAAAAAAAGAAGTAGAAGAAGAATGTTGGTCTTCCATGGAAGTAAATTAAAGATGGAACCAAGTCTTACCCTTGACAAGGTTTACTCACTTTACTCACTCACAATGTTCTTACAACAGTTTTAGGCATAGAGGGAGTTATCAAAAAAAAAAAAAAGAAAAAAAGAAAGAAAAATCGTAGGAGAGAGTCCTAGCCCTCAAGGACTTGAAGTCTTTTGGTGAACTGGAATATGAAACAGTGGATTAAAAATAGCTTATTTTTCCAAAGTGCTTGATAGATTCTAAGGCCTCTTCATAGATAAATTCATGTGGATATTTAAAAAACAAACAGCCGTGGCAGGAGAGTGGTCTCAGAGAGAAGCACTTTTGTCTTAGCAGCAAGTCAGCTACATAATTTGTAGAGCCAAGTGCAAAATTTGTTCAAGAATGAATAATTATTAAGATGGTGACAGCATAGCATTAAACCAATCATGGAGACATGCCCCTGAAGCTAGTCCCGCCCATTAGGTTAGAAGTTCAAATCTGTACAGTCAGGTAAAAGTGGGGTTCGATTTGGGCTGAGAAACTCCAGACAAGCTGCATAAAGTCTCTGAACCTCTCTGTAGAATGGGAATAATAGAACAAGTTAGTTGTGAGGAGATAATGCACATAACTTGAAAGTAAGTTTTATGAAGGCAGTATTTTTTTTTTTTAATATGGCCTAGAACTGTGTCTCTGGCATGGGAAAATTGCTCAGAAACTATTTGTTGAGCAAATGCACGAGTGAATAAAAAATGAATGAGAAAAAAATACTCTTGTGTTAGGGGTCTACCCTTTCTGTAAAGGGCTAGGTAATCTGTATTTTAGGCTTTACATACCAAGAGACGAAAATAAAGGATATTATGTAGGTGCATTTATAGAGAGAAAGCAATTTCTATAAAACTTATTACAAAATTAAAATATAGTTACAATAATTAAATATGTCTTTGCATTAATAATCAAATTTCATCTCTTGTAATATAGGTCTACCAATAAGAATGAAATTCTTTATTTTGGGTCAACATTTTGTTTAGCTGGGTTTCAAAATATTCTCTATTATCAAATAGACTGTGAATGTTCATCTGTAAAAACCAATCTCAGCTGACTGACCATATAAAATCAGGCAGTGGATTGGATCTGGCCTATAGTTTGCCAGCCTCTGTTATAAATGGCTCTGGGCCAATAAGGTTTAGATTCTTAGGACAAAATCTCTTTGATATATTAAAACCCATTCTATTTTTTAAAATCAGTGTAACATTACTTAAAATAATTACTTAAAATAAGTTCATATACTTTGTATACTTTAACACTATGTTTTCTTCTTTAAAGATCTTTTAAGTAGAAGCTCTGAATTTTTTTTTTTTTAACTCTGCTAAAATATAACAAATGAGAAAAATAAGATTGGGATAGCCTTGGTTTATAAGATCCTAACAAATTTAAAATAACTTCTGCTGTAATAAAAATATTATAAGGAGTAACTGATGCCATGTAAAATGAACCAAACCACTAGATTTCCCTTCTTACCAGCAGAATATATCTATGGGGGAAGGCCAAGTAATTTATCCTAAATTATACAAGGGGGGCCGTCTTCTGTTCATTTAACAGAACAGTTTTAATTAATATAACACAGCCAAAAAGGAAACGGGTTTATCTACAAATTGGTAAGCCCCAATTCCTGGAAGCACGAAATGTCATTCAAAACTTTCAGATGTGTTGGCTCTGGCTATAGAAAAGTAGAATAAACAAACCCCCAAATGGGAATTAGTTCAATTAGGCCATTTCACTCAACTCATCAACCAAGTTCTCAAAGACTCTGTGTTTCCAAAGTATGTTCAGAATGGATTCTTTGTTTTGTTTAATCAGTGCTTATCTCAAGCACATGTAAGTTCACATTTGCATCATTCACAGGTCTCTTTCCAAAATGTCACTCTTTCCTTTGGGACTGAATCGCTCTCCAAGTCTCCCTCCATTTAAACAGTGATAATTCCCTTTTAGACAGTCAGCCCTGTCAGCAAAGGGCAGATTTCCTAGGTTATGGGATACAGCAGAAACTGCAAATAACTGTTTGAAGAGTATTTATATGGCGGGGCAGCCTTCCCCAATTAATTCATTCTGTTGTAATTGTGCAAATTTTTCTGTGGCAAGCAGATTCTAGGTGTCAGTCTCTTTAAACCCTGTCTTCACTCCACTTTATAAATATGCTTGTCTATCCTTCCCTCAAATCTTCTGACATAGAAAAACCAAAATCAAATTTCCTTATTCTGAACTAAGGTACTCCTTTAGTTTCTGCAGTCTTGGCACCTTAAGTGAACAGGGTTTTTTTTTTGTTTTTTTTTTTTTTTTGTGGTTAAAGTAGAAATGATTTTGGTTATAGGTTTCTTATTTTTAAACCAGGGAACTCTGGGGTGCTTACTGCCACCATTTCTGTTTATCTCTATTTTCAGCTGAACTCTTTGTTTCCATTCTGTATTTAAGTTCTTATTTAGCTATGACAATGCCCTCACCGCCACCCACGGTCCCCCACGGTCCCCAACTTTCACATACCCAATCAACAGCTGAAGCAACCAACTTTTCCTAGCAAAATTTTCTAGCCTTAACTTATAATTTCTTACAGTTAAATCCTGGAAATCTCACATCTAATCCTAGCCCAAAACTTGCCCTTTACAAATTATGAAGAATTCTCTGCTTGTTAATATGAACTTCTGTACAACTACATTACTGAAAAACACATTTCTAAACATCTTGTAAATTGTATTTCATTCATTATTCATTCTCGCCAAATTTCCTTGGGAAAAAAACTGTATAATCAATTTAGAGTTCTATCTTTTCATTAATTTGCTTAAAGAGTCACATGTTAGCTTTTTAGGATTCTTGGACTTATTAAAGATAGCTCTGAGGCTGAAACAAAATTAAATATCAGCCAGTTTTGGCCTGTCTGCAAGAAAACCAGCTTTGACTAGATCATATTTTCTTTTTAATTAAATATAATAGTCAATGATTTGCAAAGAGAATGAAACATAGGAAACTCATCATTTCATTTGTGAGATGATAGATCTGCTTTCTGACTCTTCTAAGATTATGATTAAGAAACATGATTGAAACATACATACATTTCCCAAATGTAATTTTTCCCTTTGCCTTAATAATAGGCATTATTATCACTATTCCTTAGCTTTCAGAAACCATTTTAAGCTTAAATAGTTCTGTATAAATATCAACTCACAACATTCATCAGAAGAATGTAAGATATAAACAATGTTCTCTATTTTACTAGCAGAAGAATGTGAAGAATTAGGAAAGTTGATAAAACCACACAGGAGGCCAAAGAAGTGAGGTTAAGAGGTACCTGTCAAATTCTTGAAGTACATATAATTTAAAGTTCCATTCCTACATATACATGCAAAACAAAACATATTCCTTGCTTTGAAAGGGAAAATCTGCCTGGGTTTTCCTTAACTCCAGACTCTCAATTTCTTATCTTCTTTCCTGGTAGCTTCTGTCTTATATTTGCTGGGTTAATTACAGCAACTCCGGCTAAGACTACTGGAAAAACATGCTTTCAATTCCTATATAATATGCATCATTCTAAAATACTAACTGAATCAATTCATCAGTAATTCTTGACCTGCTACCATGCCATCACCACTGAAGATTTGTTCAAAAGATGAAAACTTCCTGGGGCTCCTGGGTGGCTCAGATGGTTAGGCATCTGCCTTCGGCTCAGGTCATGATCCTGGGGTTCTAGGATCGAGCCCCCTATCGGGCTCCCTGCTTGGCAGAAAGCCTGCTTCTCTCTCTCTCCCGTTCCCCTGCTTGTGTTCCCTCTCTTGCTGCATCTTTCTCTGTCAAATAAATAAATAAAATCTTAAAAAAAAAAAAAAAAGCTGTAAACTTCCTAAGGGATTTTAAAGTACCATGACCAAGTTAATGATTTAACTAAATGATGAAATAAAAGGTATAAAAACTACTATACTTAAAAGCATTCTAAACATAACTAGGAATAGACTGCTTCCAAAGAACAATAATGAAAATATCTATGCACATTCTAAAACCACACATAAATTTAAAGTGGGTCCTATATGAGCATATAAAATAGATACTATATGATATGTGATATAACACCTCTGCAGTCCCAGAACTGATACATTCAAGACCCTGGATGAAACTGGGTGCTTTACAAACGTCCTGGGGGACTTGCTCAGTCTGGCATGCCTTTTTCTTCTCCATCCCCTCGTCCTTTCAAGAAATTGTTCTGGTTTATAAGCTAAAAGAAGTTGACACATTATTCTGCATCAGTCTTAGATGCACAGGGAGTATCTAAGAGCAGGCACCGTTAGCTTTCACTGGACAAAACATACTATAACATTTCTTCACGCATACTTGGCGCTACTCTCCATTTGGTAGCTCTCAGTATAGACAGACCTGTGGCCTTCCTTAGTGGTCCTAACGCAGGTATCTACATTGTGAGAGTTCCCTACAAAGGAGCTGGGATAATGACTCCATTAGTGATTCTTAGGGAAAAAAGCCCTGACTCATAAACCGTGAGTCCTCTGAGGAATATCCACAGCGTGCACCCTTTCTTCTAATCCATCTAATCTGATTACCAGCCTTACTGCCCAGGTAGATTGTTTTAGTTTTCTTTGCTTTAATGTGTGTGTGTGTGAAACCTCAATCTGGTCAGAATTAGAGGTATGAATGCCCAAGGCACAAAGCATTCCTTTCTTTCCTCTTGTGCTTCCGGCATTGACCTCCAGGCTGAGAGATCCAAAGAATATAGAGCCATGCCATTGAGAATTACAAGAGTTTAGATCTGGAAGGAATGCTGAAGACCACCTGCTCCAGTCCCACCAATTTCAGAAATGGGAAAACCAAGACCTAGAGCCGTGAAGTGGTTTGTTCAAGGTTGTACAATAAATGTAAAACAGAAACATGAGAATGCCAGGACTCACCTAGTTCTTTCATCAGTGGTATAAAGCACGTACAGCTGCGGTATTTGCTTTCCACAAAGGTGACCATGAGTCTTACGGTCTCGCATCTGGACCACGCATACTGGTCCTTCGACTCAACTAAGAGAGCTTTGGGGAATGGAAATGGCTCTTTCTGCGTCAGTTCAATGAATTCAGAGTCCTACTGATGAAAATAAATTTCTCTGAGCCAACTGTCACACCCAGACAGCAAATGCCAATCGTCTTTAGTGGACTTTCTTTATTCTCCTTCTAGTATTTACCCTTAGGGCTGGAGAACACACTCCCCTGCTACTCTCAAACATTCCATGGCAGGCAAACTTCAAACATTTCTATAAAAGCAGTTTGCAAAACTGTGTGCTCCCAATGCTGGTATGGAATCTCTAAAATCTTAACTACCTTTTGGAGGAGCTGGGTTTTGTCATGATTTATTTTGGTCTTCTGCCTAAACAATTCATTTGGGTCTTCGGTATTCTTTTCAGGCATCTGACTCTCATGTTCTTGCTTGGATTAAAGTGATGTAGAAACCTCAATCTGATTAAGCTGGTAATCAGTCCAAACACTATAAATACGTGTTATTTCCCAGGGCAGGCCTATAAATGGTCTCTGATCCTCACCCAAAATGGCACAGTGACGAAGGAATGGCATGGCCAGGTAGGGGCAGAAATGATGAACGAGAAGCTCACTGTCTAGTCCCAACTATTAACACACTGTGGTTTTTAGTCAAGTCACTTAATCTATTCAGAGCTTCATGTTTCTCCATAAAATACAGGGGTCTGTCTAATCTGTACTAGCCAATACAGGGGGTTATTAGCCTCTGCGGCTACTTACCACTCAAACTGTAGCTCGGCTGATTGAAGCACTAAAATTTTAATTTTACTTAACTTGTTTAAAGTAAAAAATCAATACAATTCAGTGACTGGAGGAAGTGTGTTTTTGAGGTTTTTTTTTTTTTTTTAAGATTTTATTTATTTATTTAGAGAGCACATGCAAGCTGGGGGACGGGTAGAGGGAGGGGAGAGAGAGCATCTCAAGCAGATTCTGTGCTGGGCATGGAGCCGCTCCATGTGGGGCTCGATCTCAAACTCTGAGATCACCACCGGAGCCCAAATCAAGAGTCAGATGCTGAACTGACTGAGCCACACCAGCTGCCCCAGGCCTGGAAAACTTTTAAGTATATTTGGAAAAACTCAGGTATATGAATCTGCACTTTCAATTGTAAATTTTATGAAAATCTAAACATGGAGTAAATATTTTTGATGAAAATTTAATATCTGCACTTAAGTGTGCTATAGGTGTGAAATACACAGTGGATTTTGAATATGAAAAATTTAAAAATATTCCATTAATTTATTTTGAGAAGGTAAAATGTTATTTTGGATATATTATAATAAAAACTATTTTACTTATTCCCTTGTTCCTTTCTACTTTTTTTTTTTTTAAAGATTTTATTTTTTTATTTGATAGAGAGATCACAAGTAGGCAGAGAGGCAGGCAGAGAGAGAGGGGGAAGCAGGCTCCCTGATGAGCAGAGAGCCTGATGCGGGGCTCGATCCCAGGACCCTGAGATCATGACCTGAGCTGAAGGCAGAGGCTTAACCCACTGAGCCACCCAGGCGCCCCTCTACTTTTTTTTTTAATGTGGCCACTTAACAATTTTTAAGTTTACACATATGGCTTCCATTATGTTTCTACCAGACAGTAATGGTCTAGCTATTCTGAAGAGTGTCTTCGTATAATCACTAATTAAGATGGGTCCTGTAGTTTGAGTACACAAAAGAGCTACTTAAAAATAGTATTTAATGTTATATTTTATTCATTTAACATTTTATACCTATTAATTAAAAAAAATACTTTCTTTTTATATAGGAAGTAAAAGTAGGTAAGTACAGTATCTACCTGGAGGATTTAATCTGTTTCTATAGGAAGTACTTCTAATCCTAGGGGTTGAGCCTCAGGATCCCTACCAACAACTAGGAAACTTGCCCAATGGCTTGACTGGATAATGGTAGATCCTCAGCCAGCTGGATCAATCAAAAAGTCCCTCCCCCAAGCCAGTAGGCAACAGATACTAAGCCGTCTCTGAGCAGCACCACAACTGCAAATACATAAAGTTGGGAGTCTGGGGTAGCTACATTTCACCAGGTGACTGGAACACAAAGAAATTCTGCACAGACAGAACAGCATAAGGCAGAGATGCAGAGACTCAGAGAGAGGAAAAGGGAAACCCGGTAGTTTTCCAGTCCTGGCTGGAATCCCTTCATGAAGCCTGGCCACATCCTTGCCCTTTTACCAGAATGCTGTTCTTCAGAATCCTTATAACTAGAATATTTTTTTTTTTTTTTGCTTTCCTTTTTTTAAATTTTTTTTTATGATTTTATTTATTTATTTGACAGAGCGAAATCACAAGTAGGCAGTGAGGCAGGCAGAGAGAGAGAGGAGGAAGCAGGCTCCCTGCCAAGCAGAGAGCCCGATGCGGGACTCGATCCCAGGACCCTGAGATCATGCCCTGAGCCAAAGGCAGAGGCTTAACTCACTGAGCCACCCAGGCGCCCCTTTGCTTTCCTTCTTTAAGTTTCAATTCATTACTGTTAGTGAGAACCAAAGAACTCTAAACAAGTAAGATGGACTCCTTTAACATGTGGAAATTGGGACATATTTTGACAATAGTTAAATGTTTATTGGTGAGCAGTTTTTTGAGTAACACCTACCTCCTTGAATGGCAAAGAAATACAGAGGAGTGAAAGATTTGACCCCTAATCTTTCCTAAATAAATCCCTAAATAAAATAGTAAAAAGAGAAAGCATGACAAAATAATGGTAGCATCTAACAAATGTATATATCCTATATCTTGGGCTTTCCAATCTTATTTCTCACAACACGTTGAGACAAATACATAACACATACAATTTTTTAAACAGCCCTGTAAGCCATATACGATCAGGTACTCAAAATGAATAGGTATCCAAAATGGACAAATTCTATAAAAATTCAGAGATGATGAGCTAAAAGGTAGGGTCCACAGACCAGATATCATGTTGGTGTTACTGACCACCGTGTCTCCCCGAGTCAAGCAGAGCAGGGGTAATGCCAGTTTTTCCAGAGAAGAGAGCTGGGTCTCGAACAGTAGGAAATGGCCCTGGGGAGAAAGGGGGATCTCCTCCTGGCCTCAGATGAAGAGGATCATGAGGCTGCTTTCAGGGGCAAGATACTGCATGACTGTGCAGTAGAACCGGAATGAGTGGATGAAGAGGAAAGGGCATTCGTGGCGAAGTAAAGTAGCACTGAGCGAAGTCCTGGAGTTGAGAATAAGCACGGTAATTTTAGGAGAAAGGGATGCATCTTCCTGGGGTGGCAGGTTTATGTTGGGAAATAAAAGATAATAAGATGAGGCAAGATTAGTAAGAGTCATGAACATCAGATTCAGGAATTGGGAGGTCAGCCTTTAGTTGCTGGAACAATGAGAAAGTCCTTGAATATGGAAATGATGCCATGAAAGTAGTTTAGTTTTTATTTTTTTAAAAGATTTTATCTATTTATTTGACAGAGAGAGATCACAAGCAGGCAGAGAGGCAATGGGGGATGGGGGGAAGCAGGCTCCCAGCTGAGCAGAGAGCCCGAGGCGGGACTTGATCCCAGGACCCTGAGATCATGACCTGAGCCAAAGGCAAGGCCTTAACCCACTGAGCCATGCAGGTGCCCTCAATGAAAGTAGTTTAATAGGAGCCTCAAGGAAACCCTGATTCCTAAAAATTGCATAATACCGTATGCATATGATTTTTAATAAAATGTACATGTATCTAAAAAAAGAAGGGCAATAATGTTGAGTTGCAGGTATTGTGTGAGGCGTTATAGGCACTCATCTCACAATAATCCTGTGGACTCCATCCAGGTCAAATTTGTGCCTTAGGGGAATAACAAGAGATTACGTGAGAACTTTTCTCCTTCTTTCTTCACTTTCTCTCAGCAAGTTATTCATTAGGTGCCTATCAGTCATTAGGCACTGATGCTATAAAAACAGAGCAAACATAGACAATCCCTGTCCTCATGAAGTTTACAGGTCTAAGCCAAAGGTTATCAATTAAGTAAATCCACAAATAAACGGGAAACTGTTCCTTTGAAGACGCTCACAAAGGGAGTTTCCAACCGGAGGATTTGGCTTCATCAAGGAGGAAAAGGAAGGCTGCCTTACAGAAATGAAAATGAAACCAAGAGTCTGGAGTTACTGGAATCAAAGGTCCCACCACGTGCAGAGGAACAGGGGCCACAGGGAACCCGTGAGGACGTGCATGGGGCTGGTAGAGGGTTTGCCACACAATGGGAACCTATGAGGACGTGGGGCTGGAAGAGGGTTTGGAAAGGTGCCACACAATGTGGGTCTCAGAGGCCTGGTTTCAGAAGTTCCTTTTTTCTGTTTCCTAAGAACTCTGGCATTCAAAGCATAGAAAGAGGGAAGGGCAAAACAATTAGGTGTGTGTTTGCTTGTTTAATCAGTTGTGTCTACTCAAGAAGAGTCAAAACCTCAAATGAGAAGTCCTGGAATGGCAAGGGTGATAGGAAGAGCCCAGAGGCAGCAGAGCCCAGCAAAAGAAGGCAGGAAGACCAGAGACTTGGAATCCTGCACACCTGGGGCAGGCGGCTGAGGGGAAAAGGTGGCCTGGAGGATTATGGTTAGAATGAGGTTACATATTCCCAATGACTTCTTTGTTTAACCTTGCCTTTAAAAACAATTGAAAACTGGGCACCTGGGTGGCTCAGTGGGTTAAAGCCTCTGCCTTCGGCTCAGGTCATGATCCCAGGGTCCTGGGATCGAGCCCCGCATTGGGCTATCTGCTCAGCAGGGAGTCTGCCTCCCCCTTGCTCTCTGCCTGCCTCTCTGCCTACTTGTGATCTCTATCAAATAAATAAAATCTTAAAAAAAATAAAAAATAAATAAAAATAATTAAAAACTGACATGGTTTAGGTAAGAATCATCAATACATGCTAAATTTTGGGGAAAAACTTTGATGAGGAACTGTGCATGGTCTTAAAACATCTCCCTCAAATATTGCTCATGCGTTGCTAATGAGTAAATACATAGAACTAATGGAATATCTTCACCAGGGGATCTGTTTAAGCACCTTGAGGGGAAGATGGACACTGTGTGCCTCTGGGTGTGATAACCTAAAGACGTTTCATCACTTATGTAGCATCATGGCTTCAAATGCATAATCTGAATATAATCATTAAGGAACATCAATCAAATGTTTCAAAGAAACACATATTACTTAAAGGGGACGGTTGTGTTACTTTAAATTTTAATGTCATAGAGACAAAAGAAAGGCTGAGGAGCTTTTAAAGCAGAGTAAAGAGACAGGAGATATTAGCTTACACAAGCTTAGTGGGTTTAAAACAGCACAAATTTATTATTTTACTGTTCCTGAGGTCAGAAATCTAACACAGGTCTTACTAGGCTCAAATCAAGGTTGTTCATGCAGTCTGGGTTTCTTTTACGGGCTCTACAAGAGAATTCCTTTCCTTGCCTTTTCCAGCTTCTATTTTAAGATTTTGTTTATTTATCTGAGATAGAGGGAGAGTAAAAGAGTATAGGCTAGGGGACGGGCAGAAGAAGAGGGAGAAGCAGACTCCCCACTAACCAGGGAGCTCTGGCTCAATCCTAGAACCCTGGGATCATACCTGAGCTAAATGGAGACACTTAATCAACTGGGCCACCCAGGAGCCCTGCCTTTTCCAGCTTCTGGAGACTACCTGCATCCCTTGGCCAGTGGCCCCTTACCCTGTAAGGACCTATTTTATATTTTTATATTTTAGCAAGAGGTTTTCATTGAAGTTAAACAAAAACCTTGTTGTTTAACCCTTAAACTGTCCCTGCTCCCCGTCCCCCAGGGGATTCACTTAAAAACAAGTCCAGGAAAAACAGCTCTAGGTAACAAAGCCCAGATACAAGGGTAGGTCAAGCCAGGTGGAGACATCGATCAGTGGAGGGATGCATACTATCTCCCTAGCTACCAAGGAGTATGGGCCCCCGCCCTTTGGGAGCCTTTTTGGCGCCAATGCTAATCAAGGTGTAATAGGCTGGTTCAAATGTCTACTGGGTAAATTGTAATTCAATTGGTCACCTAGCATCACTGTGGAGTTTCCCGTGTGTGTTACAATCTCATTGGTCACCTGTGCATGGCCAGGCCCGACCCCATGGCCTTTGCCCTTAAAAGCTAGTCTGTGAAACAGAGAAGGGTTGCCCTCTCTTGTAAGAGGTGCGTCCTCGAACGTTCGGTTAGATTCTTGATGCTTGGCGTGAAATAAAGCTTTGCTTGACCTTTGCTTTACATCAGTCTCGCTCCTTTAATCACGGACCCGTTATTGGGGCATAACAACCCCATTTTCAAAGTTAACAGTTCAACATTTTTTAATCATTCTCTCTGGCTCTCACACTCTTGCTTCCTTCTTATAAGGACTCATGAGATTAGACCACACCCATCTGGATAATCCCAGATAAACTTCCCATCTCCCAAATCCTTCATTACATCTGCAAAATCCCTCTTACCATGTAAAATATATATTCACAGCCTGGGACATCTTTGGGGAGCCATTATTCTGTCTATCACACATAACGTCAAAAAAGGAAATCATTATCCTATATTGGATCTTGTACTGGGGGAAAGAAATACTTAAAAAAAAAAAGGAAATTTTGATAAAACTGAAATACAGCCAATAGATTTAAACATTTTTCTTATTGCTAAATTTATTGAAACTGACAACCATACTGTGGTTATGTAAGAGAAAATCCTTTACTTAGGAAATACACACTTAAGTATTTAGGGATAAACAGCCATTAAGTATACAAGTGATTCAATGAGTTTAGAAAAATAACACACACCTGAGCACAGAAAGCAAGCATTTAGTAAAGCAAATGAGGCAAAATGTTAAAAACAGATGAATATGGATTACAGTTTGTGAGTGTTCTTAGAATATGCTTATAACTTTGCTGTATATTTGAAATTATTTCTGAATAAAAAGTTAAAACTGATGAATCTATAACTAAAACTGGTACTTTTTTCTTAACTCAAATACTATAAGCAAGTCATAGTTTATCGTATTTTATAAACATTGAATGACTACAGATGTGTGACACAAATTCAGCAACACAGTTTCTGGTCTTTCTGTGGTAACATTAGTGGTGAGTGGAAGGATCAGAAATGTTTAGGATTTTAAGTTAGGATTTTTATGGTTAGTGACTTAAAATCCTAACGGTCTGGCAATATTATAGTTTCAAGAGTTTAAAATAGAATTGGTAATTATCATCAGATTTAAACACCAACTGGTTGGTCACACCCTGCTATCTGTGAGAATCCGCTAGGTAATTTTCTAGGAGGTTTCTTAGAAAAGTAGCTCCCTAAATATTCAGGAGTATTTAGCAGATTTTAAAGCAAAAGCATGACAATGAACTGTATTCTATTCTAGAGCCTTCTGCCGGGTGCCTCAGGCAGAATTTTATTGCTTTGGCCCCAGAAAATCTTTCTGGTATCCATTCTGATTCCTACTCTGCCCTCTATTGTTTAGAAACAAAAGATAAGGCATCTGGGACTCTGACCCCTGACAAATCATCACTGGCCTCTCCACTGGGAAACTCCTCTGGTCTTGGCAGAAACTCACGTTTTTAAAATAAAGGTAAAACAAAGCCTAGGACCAGTTTCTGCCCAAAGCCTTCTGCATGGGCTTATTTTTCTTGCCAATTATGGTAGCCAAGAACAAAGTTTCTCCAGTTGTGCCAGGACAGTATGCCAAGATCAAATAATAGTGGACTTTTCTCAATTACAGAAACACGAAAAAAAATGTGGCAATGAATCAGCTTTATTTTTACAAGTTTGGCTCTTGCTACCACCAGCCCATACTGAAAACTGTGATTTAGCATAATCTATGATTATACCAGCACAAAATAATCTATTTTGTTATTTTCAGTTTAACATTAAGAGCTGCATGATTTCTTTGAGTCAGTTTGGCAATCACACAACTAAATGCTTCTCCAGTCAGGGCAGAGTACATCTTTATTACTTAAATGTTTCACTTAGAACACCTTCCCTTTGGGCGCCTGGGTGGCTGAGTCAGTTAAGTGTCTGCCTTCAGTTTAGGTCATGATCTCAGGGTTCTGGGATCGAGTCTCACACCAGGCTCCCTGCTCAGACTGCTTTCCCTTTCTCACTCCCTCTGCCTCTCTCAAATAAATTATTAAGAAAAATAATAATAAAAGATTAAAAAAAAAAAGAAAAGAATACCTTCCCTTGCCCTTGCTATTGTAATTATTTAGATACTCATATACTGTAACCCAAGGTTAAATGTCAGATGACCTGAAGTTTCTTTTTTTAATGTATTTTTTAAATTTCTTTTCAGTGTTCCAGCATTCATTGTTTATGCACCACACCCAGCACTCCATTCAATATATACCCTCCGTAATACCCACCACCAGGCTCACTCAACCTCCCACCCTTAAGTTTCTTTTTTAAGAGTGTCACTTTTTAGTTGTATAACCTTCAGTGAAATATTCTTGCAAATCTCAGTGTGTCATTTGTAAAACAGAAATCATACAGATTATGGTGGCTATCTTGCCTTCCTGGAAGGGTTTTACTAAACATCCAAGGAGATAAATATGTGAAATCATTTTGAAAATTCAAAAAAAAAAAATCACATTATAAAAAGGCCCCTTTCATCCCCCTCACTTTGCACACAAAGGTAGGTGATGTGTTTGTTTCTTAAAGTATCTGGTAAGGTGCTGACTCCTCTTTTTATCCTAAACAAATGCTGTGCTTGTTCCCTGAGTAACTGAATGATTAGATTAATTAACTTCCAGTC
Source organism: Lutra lutra (assembly GCF_902655055.1). Lineage (NCBI taxonomy): Eukaryota > Metazoa > Chordata > Mammalia > Carnivora > Mustelidae > Lutra > Lutra lutra. The sequence goes on from NC_062285.1 coordinate 113,310,467, forward strand.
TGCTATGATTTTACATTTCTATCTCCAGAGAACACCCCCTAATTCAACGGGACAGACACTGACCTAGACTTGAGGCTATCTGGTTCAGCATGAAGAGACACGTTCTAAGGAACTTTAGATAGCTCATGCTAACTTAAATGCTTACTTTCTTACGGAAAAGAAATAGGCTTTTGACATTCTCTTGAAATGACAGCCTTAGAGTCTGTCTTTGAAAGACTTTTTAAGCATAAGCACTTAGCCATGGGCTTAACATAATTCAACAGGTAACAATGGATTCACTGGCTAATCCACAAAAAGCATGCAAAGCCTAAGATAGCTTGCACCAAGTGGGTCTGTAGTAAGTATTCCATAAGTCATGGAAAGAGGTCTACCTGCAGAGTCACCCAAATGATTTTAAGTTTAACTCAAGGAACACAACACAGCAGTTAAAATGAATCAGCATGGATCAGCGCCTGTCAAACGTGTGTTGCAAAACAGAAGTTGCAAAGTGGTAAATATGGTATAATTCTATTAAGTATGAAATCGTGCAAAAATACAGTAACTTCTGTATGAGTACAGATTTGCAGTAAATGGAAAAGAGCAGGTGGGTCTACTTCGTGTTGTTGCCCTAGCACAACCCCAGAGGACGCTATCCTTACGCCAAGCCGTGAAAACATGCTGTGGGATAAAAATTCCAGCTCAGAAGACTTGTTCCTAATAGTCGAATTGTGTATAAGAACAAAGTGGGGATTCGTGGAGACAAGAAAGAGGCAATACAAGGGTCTTTAGTTATATTTATAATGTCTCACTAGAAAATAGATTTGAAGCAAATACTGTGCCATAGTAAGGTTTAACAAGCTACATGGTGAGTATGTAGGCATCTCTATGCTTGCAAGATTTCTTCATGTATGAATTCTGGTAATTTGTAACCAGAAAAATAATTACAATTTCTTAGCTGCAGTAATAAAAGCATATTTATAATCATAACCTCCTATTTATATTGTAAATTTCTCAAAATCTATTGACTAATACATGGTGGTCTCAAATTAAACAGGAAAAAGACTTATAAAGGATCTTCGCAGAATATGCAAAGAATTTGCCTAATTTCACACTCAAGCTTTTAGGAGGAAGCTACAGGAAAGAGAAATCTGTGGCTAGCTCTAAGGAAGATGATCTTATTTACTTTAGAAGTAACAGGTCTAAGACAACATGTACTGAAAAGCTTACCCATAAGTAAAGTTTAGCAGTTACTTGAGGATAAAACAAAAATAAAAACCATGCAAGCTGAATTCCAAGGATACTTTCTTCAAATACTGAGCATTAGCTAACTTCTAAATGGGTGATAATTCCATGTCTCAATAGAATGATCCCATCCCTTTAATCAGCTACTAAAAAGGAACTCAGAAATGTACATTTTACTCACCAAAACATCCATCCCGGGGACATAGTTGAGAGCTATCTTATAGTCTTTTGGAAGATTTGCCACCTACAGAGACAAGAAAAGAAGGGGAAGAAAAAAAAGGAAAAAAATCCATGAGAAAATTCATACATAGCAATTAATATTGTTTTTAGTGGGAGAAAAATACATACAAACCTATTATATTATTTTTAAGTTATCACTGCATTTCAATATTTACCTTTTCTTGATTTTCTTTTGTAACCAAAAGCACTCTCCAAAAATACAGTAATAATACAAGTCTTTCAGTCTCCAAATTCAGTAATAAGTATAATCCAGTGAGTTTTGGAAACATCTAAATTTCAGTTTCTATCTGTGGTCTTAGAATTCCCTTCCAGGAATGTTCTACTGTTTCATCAAAGAATCAGTAATACAATGTTTTGTTTTGGTTTTTTTGGTCAGCAGTTCTCAAAGTGCTATATCACCAGGGAACCACTAAAAATGCAAACTCTCAGGCCACATCAGCCCTACTGAATCTTACTTAAGTCCTCCAGGTGATTCTGATTCAAGTTTGAGAACTTGATCCTAGAAAAAAATGTCAGTGAAACCTCAAAAGAACACTACTACTCATAAAATGCAAATGCTTTCTAACTTAAATAATTTGTAGAGATTCAGTTCTGTGAGATAACGTAATTTGCTTATATAGGCCTGAACATTAGAAATGTCTCAAATGTCTACCTAGCTTCTTTTAAAGACTTTTAAAAAATATCTAACATGTTTTCATCAGTCACTGTGGCATGTGTTGAACAAACACCTGACCTGGAACCAAATCTAAATTCTGTACTTTGGGGTTTTGTTGTTGTTGTTTTAATTTTTCTTAATTTGTTTCTATTTTGAGAAAACTCACAAATTCTTTTGTAGTAAGTACAGAACAAAGAACTTTTTTCCCTGAACCATTTGGAATTTATTTGGTAATTTGATATCCCATTATCCCTTAATACCTTATATATCTCATACACAACAGTCATACGATGATCAAAATCAGGATAAATTCTGTACTTTGGTTTCTTTGTCTCATCTATAAAATGGAAGATGAAAGTACCCATGTCAAATAGCCAATTTACAAACTGAGATAACTTCATGTGCTAAACACATCATAGACAATCCATATGCTGTATTAAGGGATATACAGGCAACTGACTTCCCAGGTACAGATCCTGGCATGTCACAGAGTGCTAGGTTCCCTTATCTCCTCTCCCACATACAGCACCAGCTCTCTCATACCACCACAAATGCAAATTTCCAGCTACATATAGCCAACAACTGATTTAGACCATTGATCTTAAGACAAAATATGGTGTTAAAAATGATTTTGTACTATTACGTCTTCAATAAGTCTACCTTACTTTTGCAGATTTTCCCCTTCATACTTTCTCTGAAATCTTTGCTCTTCCCCATATTAAACTAGATCTAGCTCATGCTCACTGGACAAGGTCACCTCTGACAAGTCTCCCATAACACAATCTGTAGGCTTCTTCCTGGCCATGCCAATAGCTTCTAGAATCTGAGAAAAATTTGGTGAGAAAGGAATATAGGCAAAGGCCCAAGTGAGTCAGAAGGAAGCCAAGGTAGTAACTGATCCTTCTGTGCTTACGACCATTCTCCCTCTAATGGTACCACCTCACACTCATCTGAGGCTCAAACCTAATATTTTCTCAATATATGCCAGGTACTGTGTTCAACAAGGGCTTATGTTGCATGATCACATCCAATCTTCCAATCCCTGTGACATATTATCTCTATCGAACAGACAAGGAATTTGATGCTCAAAGAGGTCAAGTAACTAACCAGACCACAGTTACTGCTTGTAAAGTATGGACTAGAACTCAAATCTCTGACAGGAGAGCCTCCCTTGCCACTACTGTTCTACTACATATTTTGCCTGCTCTCTGCTCGTTTGTCCTGGGTACTTTCTTCCTCTCAAATTTCCCACCAGGCTTCTAAAATTTCTTTGTCTTTGGATCTTCATGCTCATCTTTGAAAAGCAAAATGACCCAGTCATTTTATGTAAGCCCTCCTGGCAAAGACACAGCTGACACTTCAGTGGGTAGAAACACTGGAATTAAACTGAGCAGCAACATTTTATTATGTCATGAACCAACCGTGTAAACTAAAGCCATTTCAGATGGAGAAATGTGACAAGAAGTGGCAGGTGTTCTGAACATCACCTGCTTGACAATCTAGCCCCTCCTTAAGAATTTACATTATATCTATCTACCTATATAAAATTGACAGATTTAGTATTCAGAAAGCTAAGGACCTGAGCATACATAAACCTAGTGAGCAGAAAAAAATGTAAGGGATATATGGCCAACTCCATTTTATTAGTAATTTATATATAAAAATCAGTTGAGGGGTACCTGGGTGGCTCAGGGGGGATTGGGCTTCTGCCTTCAGCTCAGGGTCCTGGGATTGAGCCCCGTGTTGGGCTCTCTGCTCAGCAGGAAGCCTGCTCCCCTCCCCACCGCCCTACCTGCCTCTCTGCCTACTTGTGATCTCTCTCTCTCTCAATCTGTCAAATAAATAAATAAAATCTTTAAAAATACCATCAGTTGAAAGAAGTCAGCTTACTGAAACACACTGAAATCTCCATACCTTACACTTGGGGGGCAGTATATAATAATAATTTCTGCCTTTAACTGATTTATTAAGATTTTAATTTCCAATGGGATGAAAATACTATTTTTGAAAAATGCTCTGCAATTTAAAACAAGTTTTCATATATACAGTCTTTGTTACAATCTCATGAGATATATACTATTAAGCCTATTTTATAGATGAAGACATGGAGGCACAGAGGGGCTAACTGGTAGCAGACATCAGGAGTTCCCGATGGAGGGAGGATACAAACCTGGTCCTCCGTGCCTGGCTCAGCACTGTCCTCTACAGAGCAGTCTCCTTTCATTACTCTCTTGGCTGACATTGGTTCCTTTCCAGTTACATTTGGAAAAGAACTTAAGAAGTCAAGCTGTAGATTTTTATGGTTGCTTCATGAATTATTGTATGACTTTCTAAGTGCTTGGTAGAAGAGCCCTCAGAGAGCACAGATAACTCTGTGATCAATTCAGCTTCTTTGATATATATTGATCATTACAGAAAGTCTGTAGAGGGAGGGAGCCTTTGGATTTAGAAGATGTTCCTTTCAGTTAGTTTGATGGAGGAGTCATGGCACAGGTTCTGGGGACACACTGTTAGATCCAGGCCCTTCTGCATGTTAACTCAGATCTTGGCAAGTTACTTAATCTGCTTTAATTTCAACATGTATAATATGGGAATCATAACAAAATCTAGCCAGTGAATTTATAAAGACTAAATAAGAACTAAAAACTCATTTAAAACACCTGGTGCTTAAGCATGGTATGTACACAAAGATGAGTTTATATTAAATGCATGAGAGTGGGACATTCTAGATGGAGAAGGGGTCATATGCAAAGACAAAGACATGGGAACGCACAGACCATGGGCAGAAATATCAGGTTCCGGAACGTAAGAGACAGGAAATATGTCAATAAAACCACATTAGAGAAGGACTTAAATGTTGGGCTAAGGAGGCCAAATGGGAGGCAGTGAAGTTCAGTAGGACATGTTCTACCACCAAACCCCACCAAGTCACTTCTGCCTCATTTCCTCTCTGACGAACTTTTACCACTTGTCTGTAAAATAAAGGGAGTGAACTAGATAATTACTAAAAATGTAGTCTGATCTACCTTTATCCTGGAAGTAGTGGTGCTATACTGAACACAGAGGGATCAGGACAGTAAATTCAGAAAGACTGGTCTGGAAGGTATGGACTAGACCAAGGATAGAACAGAGGCCAGGAACAGTTTAGAAGACCACTAGAAAAGTGCTGAACATGAATTAAATATTTATCTAGAGACTAGAAGCCAAAAAACCAGAAATGAGGTTTAGATTTGAGGGAAGTAGCCTATTGGGACGGTTAAATGGATGAGTAATCAAAACTATACATTTTAAAAACAAATCCATTCTGGTAAAATAAGTTCAGGTCAAAAAACAAAAAACAAAAGGGAAGTGAATTGATGGTGAATTTTGCCAAAAGCCAAATTATCCCAATGAGCTTTTGTGGTTTGGCGTATGAAGATGTCAATACTATGCTAGATTGTAAAATGCATAAAACTGCAAGAACAAGTCACTTTATGCTGGGCTCATTCTACTAGATGGGCCCCATTGGGTATCTTTAGGATTGATCATACTCGGTGACACTGGGAAGCACAAAAACAAAACCAAACACATAAGGGAAAAGCATGCAGAAATGCTGAAAACTCAGCCAAGAAAAAGTCTTTGACACCAAACAGATACTGGCTACATACCAGGTCCTAAAGGTATTTGGACTCAGAAGAAAAAAACTCAAAGTGAGAACACTTAATGCCTTCTCTAGATCACTAATCTAAAATCTTTGGATCTCATGGTTCAAATGTCATTGAGGTCTCTAAATCTCATGCAGGCAGTGGCTTCTTGGACACCTTTGCCGAGACCCTTCCTTGTCTCAGTTGTTTCTCCTCAGTGCAAGGGAAGAATCAAAATACAGTAGCAGTAACTCCTGATTCCCTTGGTACTGTACATAAGACGTTGTGCCTAAGTGAACGTCTCTGAGGAAAGAGTCCACAGTTTCCAGAGTCTCATCAGACCCAGATAAGCTTAAGAATCACTGCTTTGGGGGGCGAGAGGGGAAGAGTATCTATGCTTATATTTAAATATCCCACTCACTCATGTATAGCCGCTTAGTGTAATGCTGGTTTTCAGAAATTACGCAGGAAAAAGCTTTTTGCTTTTTTAGTTTTCCTTATAAGTCATCCTCTGTTGATATTAACAATGCAACGCAACAAGACAACTGTCTTTAGTTCTCAAAGGTGTTTGTTTTTTGATAACGCAGAGATTTAAAAAAAGAATTAAAATGACAGGGGCGCCTGGGTGGCTCAGCGGGTTAAGCCGCTGCCTTCGGCTCAGGTCATGATCTCAGGGTCCTGGGATCGAGTCCCGCATCGGGCTCTCTGCTCAGCAGGGAGCCTGCTTCCCTCTCTCTCTCTCTCTCTCTCTCTGCCTCTCCATCTACTTGTGATCTCTCTGTCAAATAAATAAATAAAATCTTTAAAAAAAAAAAAAAGAATTTAAATGACAATTTTACAAGACTTTTCTGAGTCTTTTCTCAGTGAAAAATACCTAAATAGTTAAAGGACTCATCTCCCTCCAGAAATAATAATAAAATATTAAAAAACAGATTAAAAGAACATCTACAATATGATCACTTCTTAATCATAAGATGACTACTACCTAGGAAATAAAATTCCTACAATGATAATTCTTAAACTGCAGATGACATTTAAATCTTAAATTAAGACATTGTAAATTATGAGCTAGGTTCGTGTGTTCCAAAGACTGGTAGCTATGGGTGTGAACTTCTCCACTCAGTTTCCTATTTCCAGGTAAGGACGGTCAGGTTACTTATCACTAGGTCTCAGCTTCCTAATCAATAAACCAGGGGGAAAAATAATTACCTCCTAGGTTTGTAATGATTAAAGGACAGAATCCAAATAAAATGCTTTGCATGGTTCCTAGATACTCACACAATAACCACTGCTTTAAAAAGTCAAGGAGCAGGAGCCATAGTACCTAAGTGATTCATCCTATGAAGGAAGAATGACTTTCTTCTTCAAACTTAAGACTCCCGGGCACCTGGGTGGCTCAGTGGTTTAAAGCCTCTGCCTTCAGCTCATGTCATGATCCCAGGGTCCCGGGATCGAGCCCCGCATCGAGCCCTGCATCGAGCTTTCTGCTCAGCAGGGAGCCTGCTTCTTCCTCTCTCTCTGCCTGTTTCTCTGCCTACTTGTGATCTCTGTCGAATAAATAAATAAAATCTTAAAAAAAAAAATTAAGACTCCCACATCTGGTAATATAACAGGACATTTGTCAGTTTTTACAAATATTATTTCCGATACACTTCTATCCTTTCTTTGAACACTACAAGTTCAAAATTTACTTTCAAATATAAAAGGAAAGTTCTACTAATTGCAGGAGAAGATAAAATGCTAAGTGTAGCCAACTAATAAAAATAAACTTTAAAAACTATCCAACTGTCAAACCATTATTCTTCAAAGGTCCAAAAGAGAAAAGGGAAACCCAACCCCAAAAAACTGTGAGAAACCTCTGCTTTTATTTAGTTTATTTTTGAGAGAGAGAGAGAGAGAGAATGAATGCGGGCACAAGTGTGGGGGAAGGGCTGAGGGAAGGGAGAAAGAGGGAACCTTAAGCAGGCTCTATGCTCAGCTCGGAGCCTGACTCAGGGCTCAATCTCAAGACTGAGATCATGACCTGAGTTGAAATCAAGAGTTGAATGCTTAACCAAATGAGCCACCCAGGCACTCCAAGAGATCTCTGCTTTTATTTTATCTTTTTTTTTTTTAAAGATATATTGAGAGAGATAGAGAGAGAGAAAGAGCATGGAAGTGGGGTAAGGGAGAGAGGGGGAGAGAATCAATCTGTGGAGGGCGGAGCCAGCTGTAAGGACTCGCTCTCATGACCATGAGATCATGACCTGAGATGAAATCCAGTGTCAGAGGCTTAACTGACTGAGCCACCCAGGTGCCTCTGACCTTTCTGCTTTTATTTTATTTTTATTTTTTTACTAAAAGATTTTTTAAAAATTTTATTTATTTATTTGAGAGAGAGAGACAGAGACAGAGAGAGAGAGTATAAGCAAGGAGGAGAGGCAGAGGGAGAAGCAGACTCCCTACTGGGCAGGGAGCCTGACACGGGTCCTGGGATCATGACCTGAGCCAAAGACAGCCCCTTATCCAACTGAGCCACCCAGGTGCCCCTGAGATTTCTGCTTTTAAAGAGAAGCTATACTTAGAAAAGCTCAGAATTCATCTAGAAATGGAAACACTGAGACTCCAAAACTTCATTTTAATGCTGTGGTAATTCTATTTGAAAAATATTGTACTTGAAGAAGAATAAAAATCAGAAATTATTCAAAACTGTCCCAAGTGAAACTTATTTGAGGTATTTTTATATCTCCCATTATGTTAAACTCTAAGAGTCATGTGTTAAAATAAGTGCCTATCAAAAGACCAGGAAAACCATGAATTCCTGAGTTTTAATTCTGTTCTGATTTGTAGACTGACCTGGAAAAGACAGAGTAATTTCACCTTTATAAAATTGGGCTGGGATAGCAACCTGCCTTAAACATTTTGAGGAAGAAAAATAATTACTCAATAGATATTTAAAACAAAAAGGTTTTTAAAAAGTAACATAGTCACCTTTAATTAAATTCCCCCAAATGAAAGAAAACTATGATTACAAATGAAGGCATCAGTACAAAGAACAAAAGGAAAAACCAATTTGAACTATTTCAATAATTGGATGCCTCCTTCTGTAACACAACCTTTAAATCTGCAGCCTCATTGTCCCACAGACCACAAATTTTAAAGTTTGTTTCATCTCTTCCCAGATCCTTGACCCTTTCCTTAGGTACGTCTGAGTTTGCCATTTAAAACAAGTCTTACAACATTTTTTAGAAACAAAGCAAAATGTTCTATAAATAAATGAAACTATTATGCTGAACAAACATGCCAGAGAGATTTCAAATGAAAACCATGGGGACTGTAGGGGCAGCACAAAGTGTCCAAGAAGAAATTAAAAGAACAACAACAACAAAATGACAGTAAGGTCATAAATCATGTACTTCTGTGACATGAGAATCACCCCAAGCAAACAGACTTCAGGTCTCTGGGCACAATACCAGCTGACACTTAATACAGAGGAGGAACTGGTAGAGACTGCAAAGAAAGGATTTCAGTCAAAGAGATTACTGGGCACACAAGGTAAGAAAGGTAGGCAACCTACTTTGTTTCTCTCAAACAGAATGTACCAAGGTTATGCGTATAAAGCAAATCCCTCTTGTTCTATGTAACCTCCCTGAGTCAGGGCATTACTGAATTATTCTAGAAGATTTGAATTGACAAAGTATCATTATGGAGTTGCCCCATGGTACTTTAGAGAGAGGCCGTGATTCTCTGTATCTGTGGAACTCAGAAGTCACTCACGTCACTGAATTAGATGAATGAGTTTAGGCTAAGGATTAGAACACAATTTTGTTTTGTTTTTTTTCTGTTCCCCCCAGCCCCAAACGAAAAAACCCCCACATTTGAGGTATGATTGCCTAAGCAGTTCTGACACTTACATGCAGATCCCTACCACCCAGGACGCTAGCTGGAAACACCCCATCTTCATAAGCTGAGACTCCGTATTTCTGCAGTGGGAGCCCTGACAGCTGTACTTTCAGTAAGTACCCTAAAACACTGCAAACGAATGATTCTCAAATGATACCCTACACGTGTTGGTTTATAGCAGTGACTTCCAACATTTTTTCAGCTGATTCTTTTTTCCACATCAAGTCTTAGTTGGAAATCCAGAGACACAAATGAAGGCTGAATGGCTGTGTGAGCTGTAGGAGCCAGTCTGAAAACTACTGTCACAGAAGGCACTGCGCTGGTAACAGGGCCCGGAGCTGGGATTCACCATTCCTGGGTCTGTTTCCTTATTTATTAACTTTTTAAAGGTTTTATTTATTTGTCAGCGAGAGGGGAGAGAGCACAAGCAGGGGGGGTGGAAGGAAGAAGGAAAAGCAGGCTGCCCGCTGAGTAAGGAGGCCGATGCAGGACTGGATCCCAGAACCCTAGGATCACGACCTGAGCCAAAGGCAGAGGCTTTGGGCCACACAGGCATCCCTCGGTTTTTTTTTTTTTCTTTCTTTTTTTAAAGATTTTATTTATTTATTTGATAGGGTGAGAGAGAGCATGAGAGAGGAAAAGGTCAGGGGGAGAAGTAGACTTCCCATGGTGCTGGGAGCCTGATGCAGGACTCCATCCCTGGACTCTAGGATCATGACCTGAGCTGAAGGCAGTCGCTTAACCAACTGAGCCACCCAGGCACCTCTATTTTTTTAAAAAATAGTTTGTCCAGATTGTTTCTAAAGTTCTTTTCAGCTCCAGGATCCTCTGATCCCACAACACCACTTCTACCACTACTAACAGCTAGTATATAGTAGGCACTTGCTGTGTTCCGAACACTGTTCTACTGATTCAATCGTTATAATCACTCTATGATATACTATTAATCTTAATACTGATAAGGAAACTGAGGCCCAAAGAAGTTATATAACAATAACTGTGATAAGAAACATCATATATACATTCTTTTATTTAATCTCTAAGACAAAATTGGGATGTAGAAATTGAGATTCAGAAAGGTAGTTATTTAAGGTAAAAAAGCTGGGATTTAAATTCAGGTCTACTGGGGCGCCTGGGTGGCTCAGTGGGTTAAGCTGCTGCCTTCGGCTCAGGTCATGATCCCAAGTCCTGGGTTCAAGCCCCACATCGGGCTTTCTGCTCAGCAGGGAGCCTGCTTCCTCCTCTCTCTCTGCCTGCTTGTGATTTCTCTCTGTCAAATAAATAAATAAAATCTTAAAAAAAAAAATAAAAATAAATTCAGGTCTACTAAATTCCAAAATCCATTCCTTAACCAATATATCGGCACAAGTTGGTCCTACATGAAATTTTTTAAATGGCATCCATGTATCAGGTATTGTGGTATTAGTGATATGCATTTATATTTTTATGGAGATGATTTATCTCCCAAACTAGATTATGAACATTTTGAGGTCAGGGATTATTCTATTTCCTACTCTATGAAATACAGGTTGTGAATTATGTAGGTCTTTATTCAATTAGAAGTCAGCTGAGTCCTATTTTTGGGGGGAGGGAGCAGGAGGCAGAGAGAGAGGGAGGGAGACTCTTAAACAGATTTTGCACCCAGTGTGGAGCCCAACATGGGGCTCAGTCTCCCAACTCTGAGACCAAGACCTGAGCAGAAACCAAGAGTCGAACGTCCAACTGACTGAGGCACCCAGTCACCCCTGGTGAGTTCTATTTTTTATTAACTTGATTTTTTTTCAATAATCCAAAGTAAACACACTAATTTCACTAGATCAACCCTTGAAATTAAAAAATTTTCCTGAGTCAGTTGCTGGAAGGGAGGGAAAAAAACCCTCTTTTTTCAGTCTAATGATTTCACATTTGCCCTTGGGGTGAGGATTTATCCTTTAGTGTCAATATTAATGAATATCCCAGGCTCTTCTTAATCTATAATGGTTCTTGCCATTTTTCATTGTATCAGCAGACAGGTAACAGACTGAGAATAAACAGATGGTCAAAGACAAGGATGGAAAATCTTGGAAGGTGCTTATAATATCTACTTATGCCTCTTGAAAATACTGGTTCAACATTTCACAGGAAGTAATGCTCATTAAGTAGTTTTCCTTAAACACTTTTCCTTAAACACAACATTAATTTTGGATATGCTTGGCCTGTGGTCAAATATACCATCATCTTCCGACTATAGTTCATCGCCAATGTACTTGACATTTGCTCCCTAGGATAACTGCAGATCTCCATCGATCATCCTCAGTTCCACAGTTATACCCGCAGACCCATGAGAGCTGTAATTTGCCCGTTGTGAACTACTTTAAGCATATTTTTGAGACTCACATTAATCTGAGATCCCTAGAAATTTATGTAACATAGATAAAGCTAGTCAAAATAAGAACTGGGACTAAATTAGGATCAAGACACTTATGTCTCCAAATTTTGGAGACCCAACAGACCACCTAGAGCAGTAGCTCTTAAATATCCTTCCAGAAATTTCTTTAAAATGTAGATGCCTGGAGCCCTTCCTCAGACCTGTCATTGTATTAGTTTCTCAGAGGGCAGCCCAGATACCTTTAATTTTAATAAGCACCACAGGGGACCATAATTCTTACCATGGTGAAGCACATCAGGTCTTCCTTCACTGAACAAACATTTAGTGAGCAACTTTTTACCAATATAAAAATTATAATATGAGCATATATTTTCTCTTTTTAATATTTATTTACTTACTTATTTGAGAGAGAGAGAAAGCAGAAACAGGGGGAAGCGGGAGAAGCAGGTTCCCCGCTGAGCTGGGAGCCCAACATGGGGCTTGATCCCACAACCCTGGGATCATGACCTGAGCTGAAGGCAGGTGCTTAGCTGACTGAGCTACCCAGATGTCCCATATTTTCTTTGCAGTATAGGTCATAAGCAACTTGAGGGAGAGGTCCACGCTCTGTAGTCTTTGAAAACGAAATAAAGCAGGAGTGCCTGGGTGGCTCAGTTGGTTGAGCGTCTGGCTCTTGGTTATAGCTCAGGTCATGATCTCAGGGTTTTGATATGGAGCCCCACCTTGGGGCTTAGTGTGGTATCTCTGCTTAGTGCGGAATCTGCTTGAGATTCTCTGCCTCTCCCTCTGTCCCTCCCTGTGCTTGTACTTGCTTCTCTCTTAAATAAGTAAATAAAATCTTTAAGAAACAAAAAACTTTCCTCACTTGCTCCCTAAGACCTAGCGGGGCATATAGCAGGCAAATGCTGCTTTGGTTCGGTCACCAGCCCCTCAAATAAGATGTGCTGGTAGATCTTCATCACAGAATACTGCATCACAGAATACTTTTAAAACTTGGATCCTCTGGGCATCCTTCTAAGGAATCCACCTAAATTGCGTGCGTGTCTGTGGTGTGTGTGTGTGTCTGTTTCTAACTGCATTGAGGCTAAGTCAGAAAGACTCGGACCACAGAATTAAGCTTCTGTTTTGAAGTTTAGCTATAAGCCCCAAATAAAACATAAACCAGGGGGCACCTGGCTGGCTCAGTGGGTTAAGCCTCTACCTTCGGCTTGGGTCATGATCTCAGGGTCCTGGGATCGAGCCCCACATCGGGCTCTCTGCTCAGCAGTGAGCCTGCTTCCTCTTCTCTCTGCCTGCCTCTCTGCCTACTTGTGATCTCTCTCTCTCTCTGTCAAATAAATAAATAAAATCTTAAAAAAAAAACAAAAACAACAAACATAAACCAGGAAATATAGATCAAGAGTAGGGAAGACAAATATCTCAACAAATACAATTTTCTTTCTTTTGTCCATATCATGACCTTTATTTCTTCCCTATGTTTGTATCATCTCTGTGCTCTAGACAATTTTCAAATAACAGAATGCCACTTGGTTGCTTTGAACTGGGCACTTAAAAAAATGCTTCTCTAAGTGTGCTCACCCTGAAATCACACCTAGTAGCTCAAACGGGCATGTAAAATCTCCCCTAGATCAGGAGAGCTGGGAAGAATGAATTCCAGATGCTGTATTCTCTCTCTCGTGCCATGGTATGCATTTTAAGAGAAACATGGCACGAAGCTAGTCGTGACCAAGGGGCACCAGCGTAAAATGGCTTTTGCTGAGAGATGAGTTCCAACGTGACAAATGTGGGAGAGGAGTCTGTTCAACATTTGGGTAACAAATCACTCCTCCAGCTATGTTCCCAGAGGGAGCACATACCCACCTACATGTGATGGGGTCTTCATGCTGTTGAAGGGGGAGATTGGCCATTTCAGGTCTTTTCTGTTAGGCTTGTTAGAGAAGAGAAGGAAGGCATATGGAAGGGAAATAAGACACTGAGAAACCCACTAAAGAGATAATGGGGAACAAGGTTGTATGCCACATCAGCACACAGAAAACTCTCCAGTGTCCTTCACTGCCTGTGATGGAGATGAAAAAAAAACAAAAACAAAAACAAAAAAACAAGAAACAAAGTCACCGCAGTGAGGTACCAATGTTACCAACAGATTCTCCTTGATCATAAATATCTCCCTGCCTGCTCTCTATACACCCTTTAGAATAACTCATTGATTTCTTTCTTCGTCTTAGAAAAATACTAAGTTGGGACAAGAAAAAAATGAAACCTTTTTCAAAAAAAAAAAAAAAAAAGAAGAAAAACAAAACAAAACACAGCTATTGAAAGCATTCCTTACTTACCAATTTTGTAACGTCTTTTACATCATCAGTCACACGGTTCCTGCAGATCCCTTTAGTTTTCACCAGAGGATTAAATAGGAGTAGTTGAAGATAAATGCAAGTGATAATCCAAGTCTAGATGAAAACAGAAAGATTGCTGGTGATGACCAGTTAACAGCTGTAACCACTCAAGCTATTATATCTTATACCTTAATGTAGAAAAGACCATCTACATTAAAAAAAAAAAAAATGCTACTGGCTTATATACAATCCAATGTTGAGTAATTGAAGTATGCTCACCAAATTTTTAAAAACTGCCAGTTAAAATGTGGTTTGGATTTTTCATTTCTATGACATTACTGTTCGTTTTTGTCAGAAGCTTTCTAGAGCCAATTTCCTAATGGCAATTAGGAAGGAACGTGCAGCAACATGTAAAAGATCTACCACTTGAGGTGTTTTCTAAAAACTAGGAATGTATAAAATTCATACCTCAAGGCACCAAAAGAGGCTTTCTATACTTTAAGGGTAGACTGCTTGGCAAGTAGCAGCAAACCTGAGCAGTGCTTTAATTCTAATAGTGTAGGACAGTACGCCAAAGTGAGGAAGAGAGATGTATTTTTAGATCTAGGACAGGATTTAACCTCATTTATGAGACATCAAAGGAATCATTGTTTTTAATCATAGCTTTTTAGCCATTTACTAGGGGGAAACATTTTTCTTAGCAAATAGGAAGACATTCTTGAGCCCTAATGTGAGGTCATCACACACATACATGTGCACTTACACATGCCTCTCCTTGAAAATAACGCAACTATGTTTTATAGTTACTTTTATTCAGGACTTATTTTTTCTTATTATATTATAGTTGAGGTTTTTAAGAAATCAGGCATCCAGTTCTCTTTTTTTAGTACCTTGGTAGCCTGTAACATAGCACCTTGTATATTAAAAGTTCTTAATAAATATTTGCTGGATGAATCAGTGATGAAGGTAAAAAACGGTCTAATGTTTCAAATTCAAATCCATTTTATTGAGCAGATATTATGAAACAGAGACTGTGCCAGTCACTAGAGAAACAAAGGTGATGAAGGTGCCCTTGCAACTCAGAGGCAGGTACATAAATAACATGCACACTCTGTGACAAATGCTTTGGGAACACAAAGGCAGAAGCAATTAATCCATTAACCTTAGCGAGAAGAACCCTTGGCAGGAAGACCGTGCCAAGAAAAGCTAGAGAGAAAATGTGACTCTGACTGGCTTCTGGAGGACAAGGAGTCTGCAAGAGTTGACAAGGAAAGGATAAGCATTCCAGGAAGACAAACAGCATGAGCAGAGGCATGAAGATGTGAAGATACCCTAAAATGGGAGAGTTCTTTTATGAGTTAACATGCACTTACAGCATCTTAAAGTTACACAAAGTCCATCGGCGCATGGTTAGAAATCCTTCCTATTTACGCAGTTGCCATGTATTTTTTAAAAAACTGGATTGTTTTCCACTAATATCTGCGCGCTAACTAGATATTACACTGCACCAAATGATGATGGCCATTTACTGAGATTTCTGAGACTAGATGCTCCGTACATAGATAACAGTGGCTTGTAAACAAAACTCAAACCCTTTCATTGTTTTACCAATGTGTTCTCCTAGTTTGGCAGTAATCCCGTTTAAGTTTGGTTAAAGCTCCTTTCAGCACTGTGGGGTCACACTCTTCATAACAATGTCTCCCTTGGAATGAAATGAAGACTAAATTGTGCAAATGATTTCTTGGAAGAAACCAGGATGTTCTTTGATAGGTGGATAAATAAACCGTGGTATATTGGACAATGGAATATTACTCGGCACTAAAAGAAACGAGCTATCAAACCATGGAAAGACATGGAGGAAATTTCATGGCATATTATTATTTAGTGAAAGAAGCCAATCCAAAAAGGCTACACATGCTACGATTCCAACTATTACGACTTACTGGAAAAGGCAAAACTGTCAAAACAGCAAAAAGATCAGTGGTTGCCAGAGGCTATGGGGGAGGGATGAATAGGTGGAACACAGGGTTTTTAGGGCAGTGAAAATACTCTGTAAAACAGTAGATATGTCATTATCCCCCTGTCCAAACTCACAGAATGTACAGTACCAAGGGTAAACCCTAGTGCAAACTATGGACTTTGGATGATTAAGACGTATCCATGTAGATGTATCAGCTGTAACAAATACTCCACTCTGGCCCTGTGTAGGGGCAGGGAGCAAGGGGAAACCTCTGTACTTTCCCCTCAATTTTGCTGTGAACCTATAACTGTTAAAAAAAAAAAAATGACTCTGGGGACACCTGAGTGACTCAGTTGGTTTAAATATCTTCCTTCGGCTCAGATCATGATCCTAGGGTCCTGGGATCAAGCGCCACATTGGGCTCCCTGATCAATGGGAGCCTGCTTCTCCCTGTCTTCCCACTTGCGCTCTCTATTGTTATCTCTGTCTCTTTCTCAAATAAATAAAAAAAATATATTTAAAAAAAAAATCACTTTGATTGCTGTGGTGATTGCTGTAGGATAGCAATAGGTAGAAACAGTCCAGTTAGGGGCTCCTGTTATAATCCAAGCAAGAAAGGGTTGTAGCAATGCATTGACCAGAAGTTGTTAGATTCTGGATATCTCCTACAGGCTCAACCACTAAGATTTCCTGATAGCTGGAGTGTGATTTGAAAGAGTCAAAGATGACTCCAAGGATTTTGGCTTGAACAAATGGAAGGATGGTGTTGCCATCAACTGGTATGGGGAAGGCTGAGGGTAGAGAAGGCCTG
This sequence comes from Lutra lutra, assembly GCF_902655055.1. Classification (NCBI taxonomy): domain Eukaryota; kingdom Metazoa; phylum Chordata; class Mammalia; order Carnivora; family Mustelidae; genus Lutra; species Lutra lutra. The sequence continues at coordinate 113,327,560 of NC_062285.1, forward strand.
GAGGGAAGATCAGGAGCTGAATTTTGAGTGTGCTAAATTTGAAAGGTCTTTGAGATACCTTAGGGAGGGATACTAGGTCATGACATTTGAATCTGGATTTAGAAGGGAAGTTGGGGCTAGATATATAAATGATAGCCTTTGATGTATAAATGGAATTTATTCATCATTCAAAAGAGTGGATGAGCCCATCCAGGGAGTGAGGACCAACAGAACAAAGAACAAAGAATTGAGTCCTATGGTGCTCTAACTGGAAGAGGTCTGGCAGAAGATTTAGAACTCACAAAAGAGCTGGGGAGCTTGAGAGAGAAGCCAAAGGAATAGGAGGAAGCCAAGTTTAAAAAAAGAAAAATTACCTGGGGGAGGAGGTCAAACTATGTCAAATACTCGTAATAGGTCAAGTAAGAGGAGAACAGAGAACTGACCCCTAGATTTGGCAGAAGACAGCTCACTTGTGACACTAACAAGAACATTTTGCTGAAGTAGTTATGGCAAAAAGGCAATCTGGAGTGGGTTTAGGAGAACATTAAACTAGAACATTAAATTAGAAACTGTGAATGTGACAGCTCTTTTAAAGAGTTGTCCTTCAAAGGAGAGCAAATAAACAAATGAATAAAAAAAAAAAAGTGGGGTACTGATTGGCAAGGACTTGAAAGGGGGGGGTTTCTCTGTAAGCTGACCAGGCTGTCCGTATGCCTATGTGGATGACACAGAAAGAGGGTGCAACTGGCAACGTGGGCCAGAAGAGAGGCAACTGCTTGAGCAATGTTCCTGCAAAGGCAAGACGGGGTGAGATCTAGCTGTCAATCACAGGGCCCAGCTTTAAATAAGAGCCTGTATAGTTCATCAGTACTATCAGACAGGATGTCCAAAAACGTGAGTGCAGACACTGGTGGTGTTTCAACAATGCAGTGAAGAATAGCTACCATTTACTGGACATTTATTATGTACCAAACATTTTGTATAGCTTCTCACAAACTAAGCTTCATATATCCTTATTTCATTAAAAATTGTTTTTGAAGATTTTATTTATTTATTAGAGAGAGAATGACAGAGATCATGAGCAGATGGAAGGGTTGAGGGAGAAGCAGACTCCTCATTAAGCAGGGAGCCCAATGTGGGCTCTATCCCAGGACCCCAAGTTCATGACCTGAGGTGAAGGCAGTTGCTTAACAGGCTGAGCCATCAAGGTGCCCTTTAAAAGATTTTTTTTTCTTTTTTTTTAAAGATTTTATTTATTTATTTGACAGAGAGAGATCACAAGTAGACGGAGAGGTAGGCAGAGAGAGAGAGAGAGAGGGAAGCAGGCTTCTTGCTGAGCAGAGAGCCCGATGTGGGACTCGATCCCAGGACCCTGAGATCATGACCTGAGCCGAAGGCAGCGGCTTAACCCACTGAGCCACCCAGGTGCCCTAAAAGATTTTTTTCTTAAGATTTTATTCATATATCCTAGTTTTAAAGGTGAAGAAATTGAGCTACAGAGAGATTTGGGGACTTCTAAAAAAAAAACAAAAACAAAAACAAACAAACAAACAAACAAAAAACCAGGTCTTTCCAATTCTAAATCCTGTCCTCTTTACCACCCCATACTATCACAGCATCCCCACAAAGCTCAGATCACTGGTCATGACTACAAATAGCAGAGCTCTAAAACTTCAATAATTTTTTAGATGTCAAGCGTATGGAGGCAAGTATATTTCATAATCCATGCCACAGCAAAATATTCTACATTTCTCAGGTTACCATAATTTTTAATATATGTTCCATCACAGTTTTAAAAAATATCCTAATACACACTTAATAATAATTGCAAAATAATCTGCTCATTTTTATAGGAATGTTTGGCCAGTGCTAAAATTAAATCTGTTCGTACACTCACTCATCTCTGACAAACTTATATTTCCTAAAGCACTTTATTTTAAAGCTGTTAAATAGATTTGTAATTTATTTTCGTATATACCTAGCTAGTAGTATGGGATATTCGCCTTTTGTAAAATTCAACAATTCACTCTGCCGTAACTAAACATTAGAACAGAGGAGCCATCATGGGAGTTATGTCCCTCATCAGTACTCTCGTGAGAGGAGAGGGCTGAAATGCAGAACTTCTTCATATCGGAAAGTAATCTTTCAGTATTATTCTGTATCGATTACAGACATTTTTTCTAACATATAGGACACACATTTCCTTTATTTCTGAAACAGTGGGTAGAAGTATTAAACCTTACTTTTTTGATGATTCAGGTTCATGATACAAAACACTACGTGAAATAAGATAAGCCAGATGTAAACATATTGTATGATCTCACATGTGGAATATAAAAAAGAAAAGGAAAAAGAAAAGAAAAGAAATAAAAGGAAAAAAAAGTCAAATTCATGGTAACAGAGTAGAATTAAGAGTGGGAGTTACCAAAGGCTGGGCAAGACCCAGATCAAAGGGTACAAAATTTCAGTTATAAGATGAGTAAGTTCTGTGGACTTAATGCACAACACTATAGTTAATAAGACTGTATTAGATACTTGAAATTTGCTGTGAGTAGGCCTCAAGTGTTCTCAACACACACAAAAAGAAAGGGTAACTGTAAGGTGATAGTTGGATTGCAGTCAGTTTGTGATGTACACGTGCCTCAAACATCACATTGTACACCTTAAATATATAGGATTTTTGTCAGTCGTACCTCAATAAAGGTGGGTAGGGGAAGAAAGCATTTCAGGTATGTGGTTGTGACCATCTTCCTCTAAGTAGTTCCAAAGTACTGTATTTGTTTGAAAGACTGTTTTTAAAATTTTATTTTTTGTTGGGTTCTCACTTTACCCGTTTCTCCCAGGCTGTCAGGTCATTCCTTGCAACATATTATACTGTTAGTATGCCTATTTCTAGCTTCCTGTAGTCTCAATGGCAACACACAACACATGACCCATGGGGGTCTGAGTCCCATAGGCACAGTAATGGCAAAAAGATGGCCACACCCTAATTCTTGGAACTTGTGGATTTTTTCCTTATAGGACAGAATGGACTTTACAGATGGGATTTAGCTGAGGACCTTGAGGTGGAGAAACTGCCCCAGATTCCCTGGGTTCAAAAGAATCCTATGGCTCCTTACAAACAGAACCTTTTCCAGCTCTGGCTAGAGAAATGGAATAAAGGAAGAAGGGCAAACTGCGACATCATTTACTTGCCATTCCCGGGAAGGGATCAGGAGTCCAGGAATGCCAGTGGCTTCTAGAAGCTGGAAAAAGGCAAGGATCCAAGTCTACCTGAGAGCCTTCAGGAAGGTGTATGGTCCCACAGACACCTTGATTTCAGCTCAGTAAGCCTGCCAACTTTGGATTTCTGAATCCCCAAAACGGTAACATAATAAATTTGTACTGTTTTATAAGTCACTAAGTTTGTGGCAATTTGTTATAGCATCAATAGAAAAATCAGAGCTCAAGAAACTTTTGAATGAATTAATGGATGAATGGCATAGTATTGAAATGTCCAAGCTTTCCTAGTAAGAAAAATAAACTGCCCTTGTCAGTATTCTGGGCCCCCAACCCCGCTTTAAGCAAAGCAGCTTGGCTTTTTTTTTTTCTGTTTTATTTGTTCATGCTTCTGGGTAAGATTTTATTTGAACAAAGGTTTCCAGGGCAGGAAAGAAAAAAAAAAAAAAGGAAGAAAAAAACACATGCTTTTGAAAACCGGTTGTGTGATGGCAGAGAGCAGACCGTGGATCCAGAAAACCTCTGAGCCCCTTACCGTGGGACCTCAAAGAAGCCAATTAATCCTTCGAGGCATCTGTTTTATCAGTCTAAAAGATGAGAATGAGAATAATTTTTGCCTAACCCACTTCATGCAGCAATGGTGAAGATCAAATGAAAAGTTTTCAAGTCACAGAAGCTGTGCAATTATTTGTTGTGTGGTTTATGGGTTTGGGATAGTCTAGGAAACCAGGGAAACAAGGACTTTTCAAACTCAATAAAGGAGGGAAAAGGACTTTATAGAGTCAATCTTGCAGGAACAAAGAGGATGCTCTTTAGTACATGGATATTTTGACACAGATTTTGGATTCAGAACCTTTTTCAATTTATTTCTTAGTTCTCAACTGTGTTTAGCTTCAGTTAACAAATGACTTCCAATTAACTGAGGTAATTACCATGTATCACCAAAATATTTATCTTTGTTTTCTCCCTCTTCCTCTTTCTCTAATTTCTGGAAACTCCAACAAGGGTACACAGGTGCCTAAATGTGGGGGGGGGGGGGTGTGCGCGCACACACCCTATCAGAGATAGAATGCTGAAGCAAAATGTCCCTGTGTTTGTGACTTCTGCTCTAAAATGTATCTTTTCAGTTTGGGCAATCATCTCACTGTTTTTTTCCCCCCTCTAACATCCTCTGCTTCTGCCTATGACATTTTTCTCTGGCTACTTTGTTTTAACATCGTACAACTTTTCTCTCTAGGTCACACTCGTTGTGTGATAACCTCTCATTTCACGATAACCTTTCACTGCACAGACACACCAAACTAATCTTATTGTTGGCAGTTCTAGATTTTTTTTAATTTAGAGGCGTGCGTCAAAAGTGTCCCCCACATACTCCCCACATCACACACAATTCCGATAACTCTTTCATTGCTAAAAATTGCCTTTACATTATTCACATGATAAAAAAAAAAAGAAAAAGAATAAGATGTCTGGTTGTGCTGCTAGAACTAAGCCATACAACAGAAACGGTTTTGATAGCAGGAAGAAGTCACTAACATTCACACTCCATTGTGAATGACAGACAGAGCAGATCTTTTTCGGGGAGGTTTTAACAGTGGCAGATAGTTCTAAAAAGATACTTTGAACAAGAGGGGCAAAGTGACAGGAAAATGAGGCTGGAGACCCTGAAAGGCAAAGATCTTATTAAGGTCTCATGTTTGTTAAGAATCCGTCTCAGCAGACCCCAGTGGGATAGTTACCCAGTCACCAGTTTTTTCTGAACATAAGAACCTTCCTTATAATAAAAAGCCACATGGCAGGAAAAGGAGCTGCAAATTCCTCCTAAAGCAAACTATTTACTTGATCTGAACATGTGTGTGTTATAACACAGAAGTTGCTTCGCAGATTTCTTTTCTTTTAGTACAGACGGACAAGCAGGTAGCCCAAGTACATCAGGGGAACATAAGCTATTTGAGATATCAGAAGATTCCAAGTTTCTAAACTTGGAGGAAGACAACAACAACAAAAACCAAACTTTTCTCTCTATGAACTTGAGAAATGATTTTAAAATATGTGTGTTGCCAGGGCCCACATTAGACACTTCCCAAAGTCGGAAAGGTAGAGGAGTGTCTGTGTAGCTTGTTTTCTTTAATACACAGACCTACAGGGTTGTATTAAGTCTGCCCCGAACAAAACAGCGGCTGCTGCCAGAAACAACATTCATCTTCTCTTTAATCGTGAATGCCGGCTAGCGAAGCTGGCAGTTAGTTCCCTTGTAGACCAAATGTGCTTTGGAAGCAGGCCAACTGGCTCAGCTACCCAGAACCAGGAAAGCAATTCACCAAGATATGGGTATAGTAATTAGTCCTGAGTTCAGGTCTTCCGAGGTCATATGAACAATATCCTTCAAAAATAACCTTAATGTAAACCAAGAACAGATTCTGGTTCGGGGAAGAAGCATTTACTTCTATGGGACTTCTTTCTTCAGATTTTTAATTTTTAAAAGATATACCGTTACACATTGTAGAGAAAATACCTAACCATCCCTACACAGACTCAAATTCTTCTCTAGCAATTGTCCAATAAGCTCAAAGGGACAGAGGAAACAGGTAGCAGTAAAATTTAGAAAATAAATCTGCTACCAGGAAAGCAGATGTTAACAGGATAGCTCAGTGAAACTCAAACCAGCTTCTTCAAGTCGTTTGGTGCCCTAAAGTCTTGCGAAACGACACGTCTGCATCTCTCCATGTAGATCCTTTTGTGAAGTGAAATTAAAATATTCTAAAATATGGATGATCCCTAAAATACATGGTGAATATGATCTACTAACAAAACCTGAACCACCTAGAAATGAATTGTTTCATATAAAAAGATAGGCAACCGCTTTAATGTAAACAGTAAATTTAAGGATTTCACCGGGAAAACAATGAGAAAAGTTACCCTTGATGGTCAGTCCTTACTGTAAATGTAAACCCTATTTAAAGGGAAAATGATGGGGCGCCTGGGTGGCTCAGTGCGTTAAAGCCTCTGCCTGGGATGGAGCCCCACATCAGGCTCTCTGCTCAGCAGGGAGCCTGCTTCCTCCTCTCTCTCTCTGCCTGCCTCTCGGCCTACTTGTGATCTCTGTCTGTCAAATAAGTAAATAAAATCTTTAAAAAAAATAAATAAATAAAGGGAAAATGACTCCCATATACTGACATCTAACTAAGGGCCACACCTAGGAGCAGCTTGCAGATAGCATTACCTGTAACCTTGCCACCAACCGGAGTCTGCAGGTAAATAAGACATGCTTCAGTGAGATTAAGTAACTTGTTTAGGGCCGCTCTGCTAGTCAGTCCCTGGGCTGGGTTCAAACCAAGACCTTTACTATATATTAGAAAGAAAAATACCCAGTCAGACAGATAATAAAACTGATTTCAGTTGTATTTAATGAACTATTCAATTTTACCTAAAATATCTACGCAGTAGATGGCATATAGGTCCACTTTTTTTTTTAAAGATTCAATTTTTAAAGATTTGATTTTTTAAAGAATCAATTTTTTTAAAAAGATTTTATTTATTTATTTGATAGAGATCACAAGTACATAGAGAGGCAGCAGCTCCCGCTGAGCAGGGAGCCCAATGCAGGGCTCGATCCCAGGACCCTGAGATCATGACCTGAGATCATGACCTGAGCTGAAGGCAGAGGCTTAACCCACTGAGCCACCCAGGCGCCCCTGGAGTTCAGTGTCAAATTACTACGAGCTTGGGTAAACAAGTTGTACAGGTAGATCAAGCTACACCTCACTAGAGCTTTTTAAAATTTTTCATAGCTAGAGGGAAGGGAAAACAACAAACAAAATGAAGCATAAGTGGTTCCTTCTGATAAAAGCAAAATTGAGTACTTCCTGATTTCTAAGAAAAGCTGCCTATTCATCTAAGAGACATTTATGGAACACCTGGTAAATATGTAAGTATAGAAGATAAAGACAGAAGATACTGATTTAGGCCTCTGGGAGCTCAAACTACTAGAGAACACTGCAGGGAGAGAGGCAGGGAGGGGACGGGCCCAGGAGGGACAGCTAAACCTCACGTTGGGGAGGGGGAACTGAAGGAGGGGCTCAAGGAGGGCTCCTGGGAGAGGACCTGTTCTTTAAAGGTGAATCACAGTTAATGGATCAAGGAGAGCAGGGGTGAAGACCCCTGACAGAGGAAAGAGCTGGTGCCCACAGAAGTGAGAAAACAAGGCATTTTCACAGAACTTCACATTGATGATATGACTAGGGAAAATGAGCTTGAAGGAATCAACAACAGAATAGATGAAGCTAGAGAGATAGGCAGAGGTCCTTCCAATTTTTCTAATTGATTTGAATTTTATCTTAGAGACATGCGGAGCTCTGGAAGGACTTTAAGCAGAGGAGTATCAAGATCAGATTTATTTTAGAAAGGCTTATCAAGGGGCGCCTGGGTGGCTCAGTGGGTTAAAGCCGCTGCCTTCGGCTCAGGTCATGATCCCAGGGTCCTGGGATCGAGCCCCACATCGGGCTCTCTGCTCAGCGGGGAGCCTGCTTCCCTTCCTTTCTCTCTGCCTGCCTCTCTGCCTACTTGTGATCTGTCTGTCAAATAAATAAATAAAATCTTAAAAAAAAAAAAAAAAAAGAAAGGCTTATCAAACATCACCATGAAGGACAGACAGACTGGAGGGGTAGGGAGGTCACCAAAGTCATTAACTGGGGCAGAGGCCGTGGTAATGGAGGGAAATGGGTAAGTTCAAGAGGATATGGAAGTAGACTGGAACTTGGCTGACTGACAAAATGTGTGGGGTAAAAAGGAGAGGAGTCATGAATGACCTCAAGTTCCAGTTTAGGTGACTGGGTAAGAAGTCCTGCTTTTCACCAAGTCAGGAGAATGTAAGAGAAGTGACAGCTGGAGACTGTAAGTTATCACCCAAAACTCTGCAGGACAGATACCACATCTGAGGAGGAGAAAGAGCTACCTGAATAGATGAGACAATGAGAAGCCAAGCACAGGAGAGGTAAATCAGCTGACTGCGGGATCTGCAGCCACCGTTAAAAGAAAGCACAAAAGGGCAAATGTGAACAAAAAAAGAAGCACTAAAAATTGTCAACTTTGGGGTGCCCTGGTGGCTCAGTCAGTTAAGCGTCTGCCTTCAGCTCAGGTCATGATCCCAGAGTCCTGGGATGGAGTCCCACAGGGGACTCCTTGCTCTGTGTGGAGCCTGCTTCTCCCTCTGCCTGCCACTCCCGCTGCTTGTGTGTTCCGACGAAAAAATAAAATATTAAAAAAAATAATAAAGATGTCAACCTGACCATTGCCGGAAAACACCTCACAGAGCGGACACTGACAAGGATCAGTTCTGTGGGACTGAGAGAACTAGGAACCCATCCACAGTGGGTCCACGGGGATAAATGAGTGGGGGGAATCGCAAGGGTAATCCAGAACAGCTTGAAAAGGAAGGAGAGCAAGTAATTCGGAAAGGCTAGGGTGTTAACTTTGGTCTTGGTAGAAAAGAAGGCAGCTCAAAAGCAGTGGGGCTATCATGATAAATTCAGCCTTTCTCTTTCTTCAGTGGCTAACGAAAGCCAGGTAAACTCAGAAGCTTTGCCACGGTGTGAAAATCTGTGCAATGAACTACCTCAGGATCTAGGGCCCAGGTGTTCCAGTTTTGTTATTACTATTTTGTAAGACACTTACATGACAGAAGAAGCATTTATGCCAGCAGGAGACATTATTTCATTAGAAACAAGCGTAATATAGGTCATTAGCTCTTGACAAATACAGCAGTTCTATAAAAACACAGCAAGAGACTTTCCCTAAACAATATAATCTGCTCTATTTCAGGGAGATACTGATGACTAATTCTAATCAATTTTATGAGGAGAATATGTAACAAACCAGATTACTCTAGAAAAAGGTGGGTACTAGTTTAATGTTGAGCCTAGATTTACATATTTGTTGCCAATTCTTTTTGCAAGTAAATATATTTTCAAGGAAATAGGAGACAGGCCCCCCAAATTGGCCAAAGTATAGGAATATAGCAAACAAACAAACAAACAAAAAACAACATGACAGTTCTGAAATGCACATCGCCACCCTCAGAACCCCATGGGCACTGGTTTCTTTTAGGATGGCATTGTTCACTACCACAATAAGCACTCTGAGCACTGTACCTTTCCAAAAAAAAAAAAAAAAGTATAAAAACATAAATTCTAATTCATGTAAATCAAAAAGCTCTGAAACTTTTTCAAAATCCATAAAATCTTTTGCATTCCAAACAACTGAGAGATGGAGAAATAAATCTTGGATCCTGTTGCTCTCTGATCCCATGTGCTGAATCTGGACTGAAGGACTGAACTTCCTAGAACTTCTTGTGTTTTTTGTTCTCCTATGGTTGCAATTAAATGTGTTCAGATGTCTTGTCAGATCAGCTACCAAGACTCTGACAAGTTTGATCTCTCCAGGCCTTTTAAGTTTTAAAAAGCTTAATCTGAGGAAGCACACTCAGGAAATCTCCAAAGTTTTTTCCCCACCTAGGCTTTTTTAATGACATTAAAATAAACTAAATCTTTACACTCGGCTTTAAGTGCTTCCAAACAGCATGAAAACCAGTGGGGGTTAAAGGCATGAGCTAAAACACACTCACAATCTTGATCATTTTCTCCATCACATCACATGGCAAACCCGATTTGCAAAGGTCACAGCCTAAGCATTCCTGATTACTTAATGTGTGCTGGACACACCAAATTGCCTTTGGTTAAGTTGAATAAACTGTTGAAACGTTCCCCCCCTTTCACTCAAAGGGCTCTAACTGAAATGGGGAGTCAGCTGTCTTACCTTTAGAGGAAAGTGTATAATCATCTGGGGTTGTTTACTGAGATTGCAGATTCCAGCATCACACAGAACCTAAATTTCTGAGAGTGCATCTCAGGAATGTACACTTTTAACAAGCCCTCCATGTGACTTTTTTTTTTTTTTAAGGTATTCTTGAAAGTGTGAGACAGGCTATTTTAGGTTCTCCTAGCTCAGGGGTACTATATCATTTGGGAAAACAGAGAGGTCTAAAAAGGTATACAAAGGTGCATTTAGTTCAAGGGCTACATATTAGATGCTCCTGATTTAGAGCAACTTGGAAAAAGAAAAGGGAAATGTAGTGAACAGTGTAGGAGTAATGAGTGTAGAGGAAACTGGGAATTGGCTCTTTCGATTCCCACCCAGCCCTCTCCTAGTATATTCTCCTCCTCTGTGGTGGCTGCCAAACTTCTCCTGCTCCTTTGCAATTAGCTACAGTTGCTGCGATGACTGGGCCAGTCAGGTACAGCTGATAGGGAAAGGACAGTCTTGAGAAAAGAGCTAGATGATGGGCATGCATTTTGCTCATATAGATGGTAGCCAGAGCACAAAGACCCTTCAGTCAGGCCCAGTAACAGCTTCCAGCACTAGCTGTAACAGTTTTAAAGACAGCAGTGGACTTAACTGGGCTCTAAGTGACCAAAGTATTCTGGAAGTTTAGCCTCCTCTTCTGGCCCCTCCAGTGCAAATACATTTCATCATTTCCCCCCTCTGTTTAGCTAGAATGGATCACACCGCATGCACCTAAATCCTAAGCAATGCTAGGAGAAAAGAACCCAAGTTATTAAGCATTTATTTCTCATAAAGTTTAGTCTAAACTTTGTTTGCAATTTTCAATTAGTGTTTCAAAATTCAAATTGTAAGATAAGCATCATTTAAAAAAATTTTTTTAAAAAATGAATTTTTTGATTGGCAATCCATGAGAATGTTAATGTAATTCTACTACCTACAGCACAACAAAGCACTTATCTTTGACATGCCTGGGACATGTTCCTTTGGTAACAAGACACTTCCAAATGCAAGTTCATTGTTGATGGAGCTGATGTTTAGACCAGAAAAACATCAGCAAAGACTTGGATTCAAATCCTAATTCCATCACTAATGTGCTGTAACCTTGAACCAATTATATAAGCTCTGTGAGCCTCAGTCTTCTCTTGAGGATGGCATTTCTTTGGGTTTTTGAAACGATTAAATAAGACAGTGTTATGTAAAGCACCCACAAGATGCCTGGTACATGACAGATCACGACACGACTGCCATAGTTATTTAATCCTTATTACTAATCCTTTAGATGTTGAAGTCAAAACTAAAAGTTGTACTAATAGTGAAGGTCACATTCCATATATGCTCTGCTTCTCTGTGGATGAAAGATCAGAACAGGAAGAGGATAAAGAGGTTGTGAATTGCCCCTGGGCTTGGATTTGGATCAGCTCCCCCAAAGCACGCAGACCCATCTTGACCTGGTGTAAAAGTGAGGCTGAATTGTTTGGGGTGGGTGATGCTAACCTCAACAGCAGAGTTTCAAAAGTCAACTAGAGCTTCAGTAATAAATTCAAGAGAGTTTTAGAAAACATCCCTGTTTACTCATGCACAGAGAAGCCCAACTTTGAATCTCTACTCTGCCACTGACCACTCTTATGGCCTTTGAAAAAGTTACTTCATCTTTCTCTGCTTTAGTTTCCTCACTTGTAAGATGGGCCTCATCGTAGAACCTACTTCCCAGGCTTGTTGAGGGTGGAAAGGAGCTCTAGATGGGAAGCACTTGATAGAGGACCAGGAAATAGCACACCCCCATCCATGTTTCCATGGTTATTATCGTTGTCGTCATTCCAACCATACTTAGCCCAAGCATCTCCAAACTCAAATCATGGTGGTTCAAGCCAAAACCATGGGCCCCATCCTTGATTCTTCCTGTTCCCCTATTTCCACATCCAGGCTGTTATGTACTGTTAGTTCTACCAGCAGAATCAATCTCGCAACATTCACCTTTCTCCACTTCCTCCTTTACCGCCACAGTACAGGCTCCACTCCTGCCCAGAAGGCTTTCAAGGGGCCCTTAAGTAGCCTCCTTTGCCTTCATGCTTGCTACTTAACAAAAGAGTGGTCCTCTGGGATTATAAAACAGCACTCACTGCCTGCTTAAAATCTCAGAATACCTTTCTATTCCATTTAGGACAACAGGCAAGCTGCTGATCAAATCCTACCAGAAGTCCTACCAGGTCCTATTTAATGTAAACTTGCCTACTTCCATGCTCATATCTTAGCACATGGTCACTTGGGTTTAGGAACTGGGGCACAGATGAGGTCTGGTTAATGTATGATTCAATTCTCAGCAGATGGTGTCCATATTCACACAACGGAATTGCAACATCACCCACCAGTTTTGTTTATAATTTGTCTCCCACATTTGAGTCGGAGAACCGTGCATAAGGCCGGTACTTTTCAGGGCCTCGCTGTTCTGGCCAGAGTGGGTAAAGCAGGGGGGAGTACAGAGAAGTGTCTCATAAATATTTTTTAAATGAATGAATGCAGGATAAACAGAAGAGTTTCATTCAACAGTTGGCCATAAACCCACGGTCACGCCTCTCCCTCTAGGGTTCAATAACTGCTAACTCCTAATGACAAGTTTGAGTCATGTTGCAACATTCTCTTAATTATTCAAAATGGGACATCGCTAAAGGTTTTTTGTGTTGAACTTTGAGCCATTTTCTCTCAGCCCTTAGATACTTCTCTAGCTCATGAAAATGATAAAGTAAGATATCAAACCAAGGGTAGACTGTAAGCTCCATGAAGATAGCAACAAAGTAATTTTTGCTATTATATTTCTAGCCTCTAGCACAGTGTCTTGTAGTAGATGCTAAATAAATCTTTTTTTTTTTTTAAATTGAGAGAGAGAGAGCTCACATGCACAAGGGCGGGGGCGGGTAGGGATAGAGGGAGAGAATCTCCTGCAGACTCCCTGCTGAGCACAGAGCCCAGTGAGGTCTAAATAAACAAATTTTAATGAACAACTAGTAGAAAAATGCCTTTCCTAGATGTGGCTGAAGTAGGATAATAGACCAAAGTGCTCACCTGCCTATAAAATCCCCAGAAGCCCCCCTCCAAAGGAACTAGGTAAGTTCAATTATGAAGTTACTTTCCCTTATTGACCCAAAGGTATTAAAACAAAAACCACAACCAAAAAGCCCCCCACGGATCTGGACTGTAGGCACTTTCCTATAGTAAGTTCAATGGAAGTCTTCGAGAATTCTACAACTCCGTACTTCATTTAGAATTCAGAATATGACAAGTACAAATTTCTCCCTGTCTCCCCAATGAGTTGCAATCCATCAAAATTTCTAAAGCAGCCAATTAAAAAAAAATTATTCATGGGGATTCTGCACTGGGAACACATGCAGAGAAAAGGATTTCACTTGGGAGAAGACATGTTCAGAAGTGATGACATTAGGTCAAGCTTTTAAATGTTAATCTTATCCCTTCCCAAAGCATTGGTTAATTTTTTTTTTTAAGATTTTTTTTTTTTATTTGACAGAGAGAGATCACAAGTGGGCAGAGAGGCAGGCAGAGAGAGAGAAGAGGAGGAAGCAGGCTCCCTGCAGAGCAGAGAGCCCCACGTGGGACTCGATCCCAGGACCCCGAGATCATGACCCGAGCTGAAGGCAGAGGCTTAAGCACTGAGCCACCCAGGTGCCCCAGCATTGGTTAATTTATCTAGTGGTCATCCATTACTAAAGCAGGCAAAAAAAAAAAAAAAAGTTCATAGAACTGATGGTTTGTTTGTTTTTGTAATCCAGATCCATTCCTAGTTTGACTAAAGAATAAAAACGTTACCTTTCTTCAGAGTAACTGAGGCATACTATTACTGCTCTCCTCTCCCATCACTTGGATGCAAGAAACAAAGTTGCATGCCAGACTACTCATCAGCTGACTCAAATGACACTCTCCCTTGCCAAAATAGGCCTCAGTTGTGCCTATTAGTGTGAAAAATGCAATAATTAGTGGCAAGCTCTTTTATTCCAATTTTTCACTATGATGTTCATTAAATTATACTTAGCAGTAGAGACTCCAAATTCAATAAAGAAGATGCACAGCAGAAATTAACAAGACCTTTCCAACATATCAGGTTGTAAGTATTGGCATCACAGATTTTTACAATGTTTAAAAGGCTTCTGAGTTACTCTTCAAAGTAAATGTAAACTATTTTGTTTCAAAATTCTCCTTCAAGTCTCACTTGGAAGCTTACTTGATAATATTCCCTAAAAACAAACAAACAAACAAACAAACAAATGCCACAGAAGAATATGAAAAATGTGCTTTAAACTCTCAAGTTCTTACTCTAAATAATGCTGGGAGGGGGGAAAAAAGGAAGTTTCTTCTTGGGTCAGCAAAGAGGGTGAGTGGGTGGCCATGGCAAGATAATCCTTTGGGCTTCTTTTCAAAGCAGCTGCTTTGCTGGGGAATCCAAGGACATGGGGGAATGAATGGAAGCAGGGGGATGGCTTGGGTAGCACAGGACTCTCTCCCCATAGGGGGGAAAATGGGGATCTACTTCCTCAGGAAGTGAAGAGAGGACTGTGTGAGCAGCACATCCAGCTTTAAGTGAAATTGAAAAGACATGCTTCAGCTGCTGTAGGATTTAAGTGCCAAATCTGCACAAATAATATTGCACATCTACTTCATTGTTTAATTTTTGTGTGTCATCTCTCATTTACAATACTTTTTGGAGCTTTCGTTTGCAAATTAGGGCAGGCGGTAGACTTTGCTCTTTGTGACATAGTAATGACTTAAAATCTGAGAAGTTTTATAGGTTCCAGAAATGTTAAGTTTTTCGTTCTACATCCCAAACTGAGCTTAACTGATATAAGGAAAAGAAAAAAGAAAAAAAGAAAAAGAAAATAGACCACGCTACAAGGTTGCCTAAGTTTAAAACTTCAGAACTTGGAAAACTTGGCATCAAAAGCGTATTGGGAAGTTTTAAAGTACACTATACGTTGCTGCTCCAGCTCTGTACAGTTGTGTTCCATGACATGGTAGATTCTCATCACAGAAGAATGTGAAAACTTCACTTATTTATCCTTCTCCGACCTTCCTCCACACATAAAGAGATCTTTGATCTTAAGCATTGAAACATCATTTTTTCCTGAATTCCTTAACCACACCTGTCTTAAATTCTTAAATACTCAAAATGAACCATCTAAAGCTTCTATGGTCATATTTGTCTTCCTTCACTTTTTTTTTTTTTAAGATTTTATTTATTTAAGTGAGAGTGAGAGAGAGCATGAGAGAAGAGAAGGACAGAGGGAGAAGCAGACTCCCCATGGAGCTGGGAGCCTCATGTGGGACTCAATCCCGGGACTCTGGGATCATAATCTGAGCTGAAGGCAGTCGCTTAACCAGCTGAGCCACCAGGGCGCCTTCCCTCACTTTCTTCGATAGAGATGATACACATCAGTGTCTGAATCTATAGGATACCCCGTCCTTGTCTACTGCACCGGCTAATTATTAACTAGTACAGGGACGCCTGGGTGGCTCAGTTGGTTAAGCAGCTGCCTTCAGCTCAGGTCATGATCCCAGCGTCCTGGGATCGAGTCCCACATCGGGCTCCTTGCTTGGCGGGGAGCCTGCTTCTCCCTCTGCCTCTGCCTGCCATTCTGTCTGCCTGTGCTTGCTCTCTCTCCCTCTCTCTCTCTCTGACAAATAAATAAATAAAATCTTAAAAAAAAATAAATAAATAAAAAAATAAAAAAAAATAAAAAAAAATAATTATTAACTAGTACAGACTATGAAAAGAAAATATGAAAGGAAGCATCCTGAATGTGGGTAAGGTGTGGAAGAAGAATATGTTAACTCTATTTACAACAGATGTATTCATTACTATTACATATCAAGAAAAACACCCTAGCTAGGCAATACAAGGAGATGACAAATACTGATATGAAGCAAAGGCTTAGGAGCCAACAGACCAGGTCTGAAGACTGACTCGATGTTAAGATGTGGAATAACTTTCTCAATCTCCCCAAGCTCATATTCTTCTTCTGCAACAAGTAATATCCATATTACCACTATCATAGATGGAGAGAACTGGGGGAGATAAAGTGTGTATTTTCTTCATCAGCAACAGTATTAGGTCTAACATCTTTTCTGGCTGTTAAACCTTCTATACATCTTGAATTAGTAGACACCTACTGGCACTTGCCATTCAACCTATTGTATTACTTCCTTAAAGATGGCCAGCAACTTGCCCACATTTTCCTCCCCCACCTGTTTTAAAATCCATGGTCTCCATGCTCTTCTACAAGCCTAAGTAGCCCATTTTTCTCTCCAAACAGAATTATGTTTGAACAATGTATGTTTGTGTGGGCCAATGCTGCAAGAAAGGTTATACGCATTTCTTACTGACATCAATGCATAATAGTAACGTTCTAAATTTCTTCCTGCCTTCCCAATCATTCTCCCTATTTCAGCTGAGGTCACACATGAACTGAGGTGAGTAGGCATAAAGATGGTTAAGTACCCCGATCCACTCTTAGACTACTGGTAGGTGTTCAGAATGCAACATCTGATCATAGTTTGGCTCAGAAAATCTTTGCCAAGATTTTGGTGCTGAGCTACTAACAGGAGATACCAATATGAGGCAATTTATCTTGGTAGACAGGTAAGTAAGAAGATAATTTCAGTACAGTGTTTTCACACTATATGATTTTTTTTTAAGATTTTTTCATTTCTTTATTTGAGACACAGAGAGAGGGAGAGAGCGCATTGGAGGGGGCAAAGGGAGAAATGGACTCCCCATTGAGTAGGAAGCCCAAAATGGGGCTCAATCCAGGACCCTGAGATCCTGGATCTTAACCGACTGAGCCACCCAGCCTCCCAGTATGATTTTTTTTTTTTTAAATGTATTTCTTTTAGAGAGAGAGAGAAAGCATGAAAGTTGAAGGGTAGGGCAAGGGGAGAGGAAGAGAAAGAATTTCAAGCAGACTCCCTGCTATGCTTAGAGCAGAACACAGGGTTTGATCTCGTGACCCTGAGATCCTGACCTGAGCTGAAACCAAGAGTTGGGATGCTCAACCAACTGAGCCACATGGGCGCCCCCATTTTTTTTTTAATGCTATGAAAGTACAAGGTCAGATCGCTAAACACAAGGGAAGTGGAAATGAAGAATAAGAGCAAACAATCATCACAGAGAGCTTTGAGAAGAGCAATCATCTCAGCTGGACAATTGGAAGATGGAAAAAGAAGGGACCCACAGGGCCTTCAAGGCCAAGTGCAGTCTGGTGGGTGCATCCCTGTACCACTGTACGTTGTTCAATGACACTATAATAAAATGTACTACTCAGAGTACTGGAAATAACCAACAACCAAATCAGAGAACCCTGTATAGAATGTTGAAGGTTTGGATTTTATACTGCTCATAATGAAAAGTCAGGGGAGGGCTTTAACCAGAGCAGTTACATAGTGAGACTTTCTCTAATCACTCTAGATGATGAGCATGAGAACTTTTGAAACAACAGAAATCACCATTTGTTTTGTTGGATAATGAAATGGGCAACCCTGGAAGGAAGGACTAAAACACCAACGCCACATAGTTGAAATCAAGACAAGATCTTCAGAGTTAGCAAATTCTTGTTCTGATGTTCCTGCAGAACCCCTCAAATGCCAGGACACAGATTTTCAGGGAAAGATGCAAAACTAATAAGCTTCCTTGTACTCCAGCTCTTCTCCTCAATCACTTACAAAAATAGTATAATGTCAGTGTTTCCATCCCATTCTCCTTTGAGTTTGAAATTAATGGACCACATTAGCATGTAAAAGAAATTTTTCTCCTTGGTTTCATTGTCTTGTTTCAAGTTTTTGTGTCAGATCTACTCTGAACTGAACCCAAAATTACTTCACACATTTCTACATTGGTAATTTAATCACAGAGGTAGTGATGATCAAAGATTCAGTCAAGAAACCTCTAGAAATGGCCTCAAGATTATACAATGTTAGAAAACAGGAGCTGTTTTCAGTCTTTCATAATTGCTTTGAACAAGTCAGCGCTTTATCAAAAGGGAACATAATAGTTTTCATGTTCTGTCAAAGAATGTAATGCTTGTTTACCTAAAGTAATGGACTGATAAAAGTAACTTGCATCTGTCTTGATTGACACAAAGCTTGGTTGGGGATTAACCTGGACAATCCAGCTCTTACTCTTGAAACACAATTACCTACAAGAAAATAAAACTTGAATTCACCCTGAAAACACTCCTAAACTCCTGATTCTGACATACGTATTAAATTCAACACATGCTGGGGCGCCCGGGTGGCTGAGTGAGTGAAGCCTCTGCCTCCTGCTCAGGTCATGATCTCAGGGCCCTGGGATCCATCCCCTAATAAAGCTCTCTGCTCAGCAGGGGGCCTGCTTCGTCCACCCGCCCCCCCCCCACCGCCTCTCTGCCTACTTGTGATCTCTGTAATAATAAATAAATAAATCTTAAAAAGAATAAATAAATAAATAAATAAATTCAACACATGCACCAAAAAAAAAAAAAAAAAAAAAAGGTTTTGAATGCAAAAATGCATTTTGCTTGAAAGCAACCAGCATTTACCTAGGTATTTGGTATGGTACTAGCCCTTTGCGTGTACTGGCTCATTTAATCTTCACAATCGTCCGAGGAATTAGTCACTATTATAAGTTTTATTTTACAAATGAGAAAATCAGAATACTCCAAGAATTAAGTGAATCAAAGTCATCCAATCTGAAAAGGTGACTCCAGATCCAGAAGTTTCCAAAGCTATCAACACATGCTATCAAGTTGCTTCAGGATTATTCTGGAAGACATTAATAAACACAAAGCTTTTAAGGATTTGGAAAGTTTGAATTTTTTAATCACTCAAGGCTTAGAGTAATAATATGACCTTAGGCCCCTGAGTAGAAGAGCACAGTCTACAGAGCACCACTCTAATAATTAACTCTCTCTCAGACACAAGCTTGTGAGGTAGTCAAGCCCTATGTCAGTTAGCAACCTTAGTTACATTGGAGGATGCTGATCCTCCCTGATCCAGACCCCTTACTAACCTCAATTTACTGTTACACAATCCTATTTCCCATAATCACCCATAATAATTTCTGCTTTTCAATGGCAACAGATTTTGAAATTATTATAGCCACCACACAAATGGAACACACGGAAACAGTACATAGTCTGATGTATACTGATCTTTTGCTGGTAAAATACACCCGGAAAGATTACAGATACCACCTATCAAACATTGGTTCTGGATCAACCAACTTCCATCTATTATCTCATTTAATCTTTGTACTCTTTCAACTGCATACTATTACCCTTATTACCCCATTATACATATGAGAACATCAAGGCCTAGAGAAAGAATGTTCATAACATGCACACTGTCTCGGTGAATAACAGAACTAGGACTTGGGCTTCCTTCTAACTACAAAGTCTGTGTTCCTTCAGGTGTCTTTGAGGCCAATGAGTCAAGCACTTTTGCACAAACATAATTTTGTGTTTAACAATACAGTAGGAAAATGTGTTAAGACTGGAAATTATTTATTGTAGTGTGATTCTACGAGGACAATCACAAAGCAGGTACACAACATACTGTTTCTAAGTTTAAAAAGTGAGGAAGGGGGAAAACAAGGAAAGGATGGGGGTTGGAGAAAAGAAAAGGGAGGAGAGAGAGGCAGGAAGGAAGGAAAGGTGCTAAGAATTATTATTGTACAAAAAGGAAATTCTGGGTAAGAAAACGTGAAGTCAAGCTGAATAATTTGCCTAAGATCCCCCAGCAAGCTAGAGTCAAAAGCCAGAGGGAGAGCCCTGGAGCTCAGACACACGCATTCTCCCCAGTCTCCTTCAACAAAGGGCTATATTTCTGCTGATGCTGAAAATGACTTCTCCCAGATACGGAAATTAGGAAATCACTCACCAGTTCAGGGAAAGGACTCATGTTCTTTCTGGTTTCAGACCACCTGGTTCATAAAGCAGCTTTACCTTGTATTAGCTTTGTGACCTTGGGCACATGATAGAAAGAAGTAACTCTGCTCCTTGGTAAACTATCTTGTGATTACGATTATGCACATTTAGCTCTTTTTCAATTTTTGTTAAAGTAGGGAATGAAAACAATCAAATTATTCAGGACTAAAGTGAATCTGAAGCCTGACTTGTCTGGATGAATGGCTTCAACTTTCCCTTTCATGCGGACAGTGGAGACCTTGCAATTAGGAAAAGTCACGGATATTGATAAACTTACCATTTGTTTAATGCTCATGATAATAGCAAACATTTTACTTAGTATTTCCAATGTGCCAAGCACTGGACTAAGGGCTTTTTGTGGATTATTTCATTTATGCATAACCACCTTTGAGAAAGGTACTATTGTTCTCCCTGTTTGGCAGATGGGGAAACTGGGGCTAAGGGTAACCAGCTTAGCCAACCAAAGCAGGTCTGCTAACTGATGTCTTTTTTTTTTTTTTTAAGATTTTATTTATTTGTCAGAGAGAGAGAGAGAGTGAGCACAGGCAGACAGAGTAGCAGGCAGAGGCAGAGGGAAAAGCAGGCTCCCCGCTGAGCAAGGAGCCCAATGTGGGACTCCATCCCAGGACACGGGGATCATGACCTGAGCCGAAGGCAGCCACCCAACCAACTGAGCCACCCAGGCATCCCTAACTGATGTCTTTTTGGTTCATCACACTTCTGTTGTCTCCTTCACCTGCTCTCAAATGGTTCCTTCTAGCTAACGCTTTCATTTCCAGTAAAGTATTGTCAAGTTACCCAGTGATACCGCTTATAAAGGTACTCTGACAGGCATTTGTTTAAACAGTCAAAACATCAACATAAAAAATTATTTTTACCATTCATGCACTTGAACTGAACGGACAAGGAATCACAAAGCAAAGGTCACAACTTAAATGGCTGGTAGTTTTAAAAGCCAGACATAAGCATAAGGACATTATTATTAAATAGTTTTCTAATATGATCACAGCCACTTAAAATTGTCTTCAAAAATAGCATGAAAGAGGGTCAGAGCAAACTGATTACAGTAATCCCTGATGCATTATTTTTCCCCCAAGAAGTTTTTTTGAAACACAATTTAGAAATATTTTAAAATCTGCCCTCTGCCAAGAACCATATCGTTTTCTTTGAAAGACACTAAGGATTTGGCTGTAATTCTGAATTCCATAAAGTAAAAGGCATTTTTAGAGCTTCCAAGGGGCCTTCCAATGAGGCATGCATTTTATGGCTAAGGAGACAGGAGTGGAAGAGGCTGGGGACCAAGTCCAGGCTCCCTAACTTGTGGGGGTCTCATTACTCAGCACAACCATTTACACTCCTGGGTGGTGCGGAGGCGGTGCTGGTGGTCAGAAGCACCGGTCCCTCATGGGGAAACTCAGCTTGGTCTGCTCTCAGTCTTGCCCATGTAAAATTAAAGGACATCATCGACACGCACACACAAGTGCAAGCCTTTCAGATAGCATGGCTACGTACATTTATACTGAAAGATGGGTGCATTCTACTGCAATCGTTAGGAGGAATCTAGTCGTTAGAATTAGGCAGGCTTGGTTTGAAAACCAAACTCTTCCACTTACTTGCATCTTTTTCTTTTAATCTTGGGCAATTTTTCTTAATCTCTCTGAATTTTAGTTCCCTTATTTGTGTAAAAAAAATCAATCTCTCTCTCTTAACATTTTCTTTCTCTCTTCTTCTTCTTCTTTTTTTTTTTTTTAACTAGAATCAAATGAGACTTACCTGTGCAGTGTGTGGCACGGTGCCTCATCCGTGCTGAGCAGCCAGATACTAACTTATTAACAGTCGTATTACTTCCTTACTCAATAAGCTATTTTTTCTCTTGGAAAGCAGCTTGTCTTTTGGCCTATTTTGTATAACTGTCTCCTTTCTCAGGAAGAGAAGAAAGGTAAAGGAGATCAAATTGGGGGAAAATTTTGTTGAATTTAGTGAGTGCTTATGAGTGTTAAAAAAGAAAAGTAGATAATATATAAACAAGGCAGTTAAGCCATCAATCTCTAGGGATTACTTTAATTCATTTGTTCAGAATGCAAGTCTTATAGCCAAAGCCAGGTATGGTTAATAATGAAATAATTTTTATAGCATGTGGATTTGCTGTAACACTCCAGGATTATTCTAGCAGAGAATGAAATGATTATCTACTAAGTGGAAGTCACTGTGCTATTAGGCACTATCCTACTTAATCATCACATCAATACTATAATAAGTAGTTATTTCCACACCCATTTGAAAAATCAGGAAAGTAAAGTGCAGAGAGAAATACTTACTACAAGTCATATAGAGCTAGTCAGTGGCAGAACCAATAATTTATTTGATCCAGAACCCAATCCACTGTTTTCTACTTTCTTGCATGGTCTCCCATTTGGGTTAGTAAATGACATTGCATATTCACTGAAAATTAATGCTGTAAATGGTGAGCCAACTAGCCCCTCCAATCACCAACCAAACACATGTTTGTATAATGGACATGTTTTCTATATGGTAGTTAAAATTTGCTTTCTGTTTTAACAACAACAACAAAGGTTCTTAAAAATATATCAGCCCCTAACAACCTGAATCCAGTATCCAGTCATTCCACAACATTCAACATGTATTTACTAAGCATCTAGGATAAGCCACTCTGCTAGGCAACTAGAATCATGAAATTTTTGTTGTCTAAATTAATATCACTGGGAGCTCTTTTAATATCTGAATCACTTTTCTCTTTTGATTCAATGTTCCTATAAACAGAATATGTATCTTTTTTTTTAAGATTTTATTTATTTATTTGACACAGAGAGAAAGAGATTGCAAGTAGTCAGAGAGGCAGTCAGAGAGTGGTGTGGGGGAGAGGAGGGGAAGCAGGCTCCCTGCTGAGCAGAGAGCCCGATGATTCGGGGTTCCATCCCAGGACCCGAAGACCATGACCTGAGCCAAAGGCAGAGGCTTAACCCAATGAGCCACCCAGGCGCCCCAGAATGTGTATCTTTGAGGTACTGAATAAGCCTCATGGATACACTGGGGTTGAGCCAGCTAAATCTCTTTGGTTGCTAGTCTTGGTAATAACCACTTGGAGTTGGCAGAGGAAAGACCTTATCTCAGTTTCCTCATCTGTGAAAAAACAGTACCTACCTCCCAGAAGAAAAGTTCTATGAATTAATCAATCTTGGAACAGTTTTCTACTAAGTGCCATTTTGGCATGATCTTCGCATCAGGGTGATTTGATTTCATAAAACAGTGATGGACGCTATTTAAAACAGCCACACATTTAAATGTCAAACACTGGACACATAACTATAATAAATTTCCTTTCTTTAAGCTGAATCATTTGTGTGTGACATTTCTAAAGAATTAAAATAATGGTCAAATCAGTTTGGGATTTTAAAGTGTATTGAATTGTTTAGGAGTAAAAAGATCCAGGTTTCAAATAGTTGGGGGAAGTCTACTATTTTCTGAATATTGTTAAGACATAATTCTATGGTCATAGAACATCATAAACAAATATGTACTAGAATCTTAAAAATATTTTCCCGGGCAAGAGTTAAAAAATGAAAAATTTTAACAATTAAAAAAAATAACTATTACAATTGATGCAAAAACAAGAATTATAGGAACCCTATTTTGTAGCCCTGTGCTTTTCTACATAGAATTTATTTCATCTAATATTAAAAACACTATGCTAATAACCTGCTTTTCATTTTTTTTTTAAAGATTTTATTTATTTATTTGTCAGAGAGAGAGAGGGAGAGAAAGCAAGCACAGGCAGACAGAATGGCAGGCAGAGGCAGAGGGAGAAGCAGGCTCCCTGATGAGCAAGGAGCCCGATGCGGGACTCGATCCCAGGACGCTGGGATCATGACCTGAGCCGAAGGCAGCTGCTTAACCAACTGAGCCACCCAGGCGTCCCTGCTTTTCATTTTTCATGAATGTTTTCTACCTCCCTTTTATTCCTGCATTTCAGTGCCCATTTTGGACCACCTGGAGGCAGAAAGCACCAACCACTCCCCTCTACTGTGATAATTTATCTTTCTAACAAGCAGTCAAATAACATGTGTTAGTCCATCCTCTACTTAATGGAACACATCAGAAATGCCTGGGCAGGGCCAAATAAATAGAGTAGTTTTCTAAAATCACCAGATCCAAACTAAAGCAATCACAGGAAGTTTTAGTTGACCATCAAAAACCTAAATCCCTAACGTGTTGATGGTTTCAGAAGCATTAAATTGTAGGTTGACACAGAACCATAAATACTGATGTGTAACTGCCAAGGCTTGTTTTGTAATCCTTGGGTTTTCGAGATCACATTAGAAATCATTTCATATGAAACCTCGCCACCCTTCCTCCCTCTGCCCTCATCCGAAGGTCTGCAGTGAATATAAATTTTGATAGCCATCCATATGGACAACACATCCCAGGAAGAAGGCAAGGCATCTCTAACACAACCACTTTCTCTGCAACACTCTTCTTGGAAATCAAGGAATCTGTGTGTTTTCACAACACAGTTGCTTAGGAGGGCATTGAGAAAGGGACCCCAAGGAGATGGTAGAAAACTCAGCACAAGAGAGAACCTCACAGTAAATAGCCACCATTAAGTTGTCATTGCTATAGGTGAGCTGGTTACTACACCATTCAAACACTTGCATTAGAAGAAAGAAACCAATTATAAGAGGTGTTTGCATACTGGAATTTAGTCAAGGCACTTAAATGGAAAGGTCATTGGCTTCAGAGATTTTACATCAAGGTAAAAAAGAGGCAAAAGTTCTCAGCACCCACGGGGCTTTTTGTTCAGAAGATGAACTTTTGCTCCTGAAAAGGGTGACAGAGTGTGTGTGTATACAAGCAAACACAATGGCCCCCTCTGGGCTGTGCTCTTTCCTCCCAAGTCTGCAGGGGGAGGCACATTACACAGTGCAGACGCCCTTTCTGTAAAGGTGACAGAGACTGTGGCTTACTTTTTCAAGTGATCAGGGGCGGTGGGTTTGCACTTTTTCTTGCCTTTTACGCCCTTTCCCATGGGAGCAAGGCATCCTTTGCAAGGTGACTGCTGGGTTTTTGAGCTGCTATCTGTGCACCAGGAACAAAGAAAAGAAACCCTAAGGGCCGCCATGAAGACCACATTCTAATGGGCAGCACTCAAAGCCCCAAGGCAACAGCTACACCTGCAAAGTCAGGGGCTGAATTCCTGCATCCTAGTAGCTGGTCTATAGCTACTGTTACTTGCTTAACTGTCTGCATCCCTGCCTTTTGTTTGTTTTAGTAGGTAGTTCACTTGACTGAGGGCATTTAGAGGAGACGAGCATTGGCATCATTGTCATGATTGTATTTTCTGAGAAATCCCTGGTCCCTTGTTTGGAAGAGAGGTCCACCTGATCTTCTGATATTCCCATGTCAACAAGAAAAGGACGGTCGTGGCTTCTGATCGCTAAGGAAAACCTAGTGCTGGCTACCAGGCTTGCCCCAACCCTGAGCTAACGTCAGCTTTAGAGAGAAGCTAAGGAAAGAAGGCAAGCAAGAGGTGTTCCAGAGACTGTATTAGATCTGCAAAAAGCCAGGGCAAGGAAAGACTCAGCCAAGGGTCACCCACAGGAACTATCTTTTCCCTGAAGCAAAAGGGCTGTTCCCTCTTTCAGCTTCTCTATGTCCAGCTACACACCCTCCTCTTCATGATCTTCTCAGGATTAACTCTAGGGTGCAATTCACAGATAATACTACCACTAGAGACTTGCCTATAACTTGCCCATGACTTGCCCAAGACTTGCCCAAGCCTACTAAGACTCAGTGATGGCCACTGAAGCCAGAGCCGCACATAGGACCCATTCTTCTGATTCTGCCCACTAATACCTCTACTGCATGACCAGATTCTCTCCATTTTCCACTCCCTGCACACAGATGTTGGCGACTGCAAGAGCAGCAAAGAGGAGCAAATACTGGGAAGCATTCATGACCTTTTGTCAGCTTACCTCCTCTAGCTGTCTGACCTTGCCTTAGGATTCTTCCTCCCCTGGAGAATTTAAAGATTAAGAAGAAAGAAAGATCCTCTTCAACTATGGATATGGCTAAAATAGGAATTATAAATAGCATTCTTATTATAGAGAATTATCAAGTAGAAAATAGAATGGCCCTAAGTACAACATCTTATACTTAAATCTCTTTCACTTCTCCCCATTGGCTGGTTCATAATCATAAAACAATGGTTATAATTTGTATTCACACCAAAGCAAGGCTACATTATTCTCGCAAATCAAAGGAAGGAAGCTTAAATGCCATGTGGTTCAAAACTATTTTACTAGTATCTCAGAAATCAAAAACTTTAGAACTGAAAGGCACTTAGAAATCACCTACTCCCACCTTCTTTCTTACTTTACAGTTGAGGAAACCAAGGTTGGAAGAGATTAAAATGCCTTCCCAAAGTCATACAACTTAGTATCTGGGCTAGCAAAAGAACTCCATCCCCTAACATCCAAGTCAATGTGGCAACCTAGAAAAATAGTAAAATGTAGCCAAAAGAGAAAGAGAGCTACATAAAGAACAGTCTTTCTTTAGATGACATACATTGTGATTTTAAAAAAAGAACCATGAGGCCTAATTATAAGAAAATCAGCCACCTCCGCCCAACTCCTTTTTTTTTCTGGACAGAAGGAAATAGGTAGAGATGAAATAATGATAATTTTCTCAAACTCCTAACGCTTGTAAACAGTTTTTAGTATACACATACTTAAGTGAAAAGGCAAAAACATCTTGCTGCATCTATAAATTAGTAAGCTACAGTCAATGGTTTCTATGAGACGAAGTCTATACAAAATAACTCTGGAAACAGTGTAGATTATAAAAGCATCCTGGCCTTCCCTCAATTTGTTTTATAAACTGTTCTGACTACACAGGTGACTAACACCAAAAAAAGAGTCTCTTGCAGCCGCTTGTGATTCATGTACCGGAAAACAAAGATAAAGTATCATTCCTCAGATTCATATCCAAATGCTTTACACCCTAATTTATAAAAGGGAACATTAAGGTAATCAAGGAAAAAAAAAAAACTCACAAACTTGCATAATGAAAAAAAAAAAGTCTTTGCACGTTGCCTGGTAAAGATACCCTGTAGAAACGAATGTGTGGCCTCCCTCAGAAAAGCAAGTAGCCTTTAGTCCACAATAAACAGAATCACACCAGGGCAACTTCACAAGAATGTGGAAATATGGAAGTGAATCAGATATGGTAATAATACTTCCAGTTCCTATCTTTATTTTCAATTCTAAAGCTCTTATTCTGTTTTACCTTTAAAGAAAAACTTTAAAGGATTTAACATGGCTCATGCCACATAGTGCCTTTGTTTTCACATAGTCCTAGTTTGATGTGTGTTAATCACAGTCTATAAACAGATAACAACCTATAATGGGAGGCACTGAATCCATAGATCCAGATTTATAAAAACTTGGTCTCTCTGTTTTGCTGGTTCAGCATCATTTAGATGCAACAGTCAGTTTTTCTCAGGCTTATAAATTGCTGGCAAGGAGATTCTCTTCTCAGGGACAATAAATTCTGATTGTACTATAGCAAGGAACTGTGCTGGGATAAAGACCAATAAAAATTTCTGTTTAATCCTTTACAATCATCGTATGAGAAGAATCTTTATAACTAGTTGATAATCATCATATAGATTATAACCTGGAAATCCTAAGAAGTTTAACCATTTGCCTGAGGGTCATTTGTCTTACCAGTGGTAAAACAGATATCAGAATTTAAGTCTTCAAAAGCAAGAGCCCACGATCTCTCCATAATAGCTTAGGTAGTCCCTTAGACACGGATGGGGAAGGCCCATGCAGTGGGGTTCAATGGACCATGCAAGAAACTTTCCTTCAATATTCTAACTAGCTATTTGGGCAGAGTTTTTTTTTGTTTTTTTTTTTTGTTTTTTTTTTTTTATGTTATTTATGGTGATGGAGGAATTTCAGTCACTTATCATTAAAGGAAAAAATGTGACTCACAATTGCTATCTTCAAATCGGTAGTTAGACATAAATAAAAAAATTTAGCAATTTTAATTTGTTTGGCTCAGGCTCTCAGATTTCCATATGGTTACTTTCCTTGTTTTCTATTAAATGTAATTGACTTAGCACTTGACTTTTAAAGTCTTGGCAGAATGTATCAATTAAAAGTATATAAATTAGAATTATTCAAAGCACGCATTCCAAATTGAGTGACTTTAAGGACAAAATTTAGAAATGCTCTTTTCATAAATGTTAATTTTTTCTAAAACTTGCATCATCACGCAGATGACAAATTTCATAAAGACAAAAGAGGGTATTTTCTTTGGAATAACAAAAACTAACAAGCATTCTATTTGTTTCTTTTCTGAGAACTAATGTGTGCCTAAAATGGCCTTTCACACTGTTTGCAAGATGAATTTTTCCTGTCTTGGTATTTCTAAAACTGACAGCAGTCATGAAAACTCTCACAAACCATCTCAAAACTAAAATATAAGTACAACATTGATAAACATGGCTCCGGGCCCATTAAACTGACAGCTCCTTTCTAACCAGTCTTGCCAAATAAACTGCACAATTGTTATTTAATATACCAGTGTATCAGAGCATTACATTGAAAAAACAATTACACATTGAAATAGATGTTCCTTCTAAGCCATAGCCACAATTCTCTTCTGAAGATGTAAAACCACACAATATGAATAAAATAGAAGCAGAAATCTGAAAAATGCAAAGCACATTCATTTCTGTAGGTTCATGATTCAATTTATTGTTACAATTGCTCCTAAGGACTATTGCCCGTGTAATTCTTTTCCAAATACTGAAGTCCATCACTCAAGCTAAATAAATGACAGAATCATTTATCAAGCCCCAAGTGGTTGTTGATGGAATTTCCACACTTATTTGGCTCGAGTGAAAAGCCAAAATGCCTGTGTGTCCCTGGGATTCTTGGAGAGCTTATAATTCAAGCTAAAATTTATCACTATTATTACTATTATTAAATTCTCATTTTGTATCTTGGGTAGTGGAAATGTACAGAACCAGTTGCCTTATGATAGAATTCTGGTATGGATACCATATTTATAAATGATTACTTAAGCTGTTGAACATTAATAGACATTCCTCCCTGGCAAGGATATCATTAGATGCAGTAGAAAAAAAAAAGACCTTACTTATTAATGTCTAATTTCCTTATGCTATTCTCCATCGACATATAATTGCACAGAAAATTTCTTTCTAACTTCCAGATTAGGAAATTTAACAATATGAAGAAGGATCTAATCCCTCTCCCCTATTTCCATGATTTTATTTATTTCCTACTATTTCCAAGTGTCTTCCTTTGTAGTGGCAAGAATGTGGAATTGCTAGAAGTATCCTTAAAGGAAACCTTGAAGGTCATTAGAGCCCAGGGAATGAATGCCTTCATTCAACAAGGGCACTGCCCTCCTTTGCCTGCAAACCCTTTAACATCAGCAAGATCCCCCAAGGGCTTGCACTTTAACTTGGCTGGAGCAGGTCACATTTCTAAAATACTTAGCGGTCTCAAATGTCCCTGGTCGGCAGCACTGAGTCACTAACGCCACCACGTTTCAGGCTAGATCGACCTCTTTCTAGTTTTCAATGGAATTATTCCATGTAATCCGATTTACACAGCCATTTAATCAAAGCGAGAAAGGAGATTAGAGAGCTCACATTTGTTTTGCAAAGGAAGGGTGCAAGGATCATCAATCCTACTGACTCTCAAAGTGACA
Source organism: Lutra lutra (assembly GCF_902655055.1). Lineage (NCBI taxonomy): Eukaryota > Metazoa > Chordata > Mammalia > Carnivora > Mustelidae > Lutra > Lutra lutra. The sequence goes on from NC_062285.1 coordinate 113,357,322, forward strand.
TGATAGTCCATCGTCTCCCTTTGGAGTGTTGGACATTAACCTGATCTGGCTCCTGTGTTCTTGTTTAAATAAGAAGGTTTGGGCTCCCCCCCCCACCCCTCCTAAACTAGAATATAGCAATTTCTCCACTGGGTCTCACCACTACCATTCATGTGAGGAGATGCTCCTAGAACAAGGAATTGGTCCCTTGCACTTATTATTCCACAAAGCAGAAAGCTTGCACCAGTCAAATAATTACATTAAAACTTTTCTTTCAGTGCCAGTCTCTAACATTTGCATTTCAAGAGCACAGTGCGGTGATCCTGGGTGTGGTGTTCAATGCTTTGCCCGTAAACTAATCCGCTTTCCATAGGAACCCGTGCTCTGCTTCTTGGTCTCCGGCAGCCGCCCTCCAGACAGCACAAAACTCCTTTCCGCCAGGAAAGATCCCTTTCCCGTGCCCTTTCCACACCTGTGCATCGGGCTCCATTCTTCCTCCTTCCTTCTGAATGCGTACATTTCTCAGGCCCACACATCAATTGAAAATAGGATACAAAGCCATTCATTCAGCAAAGCATTTTCAGCACATGGATACCTTCATCTTAAACAGACGATTTGGACGAATTCTCAAGTTTCCTTTTACCCCACCACTTCCACCCCTCGGAATTGCAGTCTCTGATAGATCCTCCTGGGGGGTGAAAGGGCAGCTTTACCCAATTCGCGGCAGACACACAGATAAGTCCCTAAGGGGAGAAGTGGGAGGAGGTTAAGAACTGCAGTGGAGAGGAACTGTGGGTGGGAGTACCGTGGCAGGCCGTTCCAAACTGGAAGCTAGATAGTTGCTTCAAGGGAAAAAAAAAAAAAAAAAAAAAGTCTAATTGTACCCCTGAGCGGTGCTTTACTCACAGTGTTTATGTATAATGCACAATTTAGCCGCACTGGGAATTACCTCAATAACTATCATTAGAGGTGCCTGTTTAAAAAGCAAAACAAACGACAACAACAAACTTTTTTCCTCTCTTCTGTAATGGAAGAAGGTGGGTGCACTCTGGTGGTATTACCCCATCGATGGCTCTCTGGAAACTCACCCAGAGCCGCAAACCTGGCAAATACCGCGCAGGGCCAAGTTTCCGGGGCTGGCGGGCAGGTTCCCCGCCTCGCGGAGCGCCGCTGCTAAGGAGCTCCCGTTGGCTCCGCTGCACCCGAGTCCGCAGGAGACTCGCGCCCACCTACCTAGGCGCTGCACAAAAACCTGGGTTTGAGAGTGAGCGACCGTGGTGCTCTGGGAGCTGTTTTGTAATCTCCCGGGATCCACGGGAAAATATCTCCCGTGCAAAGAAATGCCTTCCCGTGATAACTCTCCTGGCAAAGAGCAGCAGACCCTTCCATTTTAAAGGAACTGCGGTTCCCGACTGACAGCTCCAAACTTAAAGGCTTCGACTCCAAACTTGACACCAGCTCCGTCTCATCGCTCCCACTCCTCTCTGGCTCACTCGACCAGGGCGGCTCCGACTCGCACTCCACGCCCGCCTCCCTCGCACCCTCTTGGCTCGTCCCGCGGGAACAGCCCCACACGCCCCGGCAGCCGGTGCGGAGACAAGCCAGCCTCACCCCCGCCCACCCCGGGCTCCGGGAGCGATTTTCTAGGAGAGCCGGCAAGCTCCCGGTGCGCCCTACTCACTTGTGTCTTCTTCATAAGGAAAGGCAGCGCTGTGATCCAGCCCAGGCAGCGGTGTGGCGACTCCGTTTAGATGTTCTGGAGCTCCAGCATATTGCACGAAAAGCGGCGGCAGATAGTCCACGCATTGGGTAGCCCGAGCGCAGCGCCCTCTCCACGGCCCGTGCTTCCCGCGGCGCTCCTCGTCCAGGCGCAAGGCGGCAAGTGAAGCTCGGCCCGGCGCGCCGCCAGCACTTTTATACCGGTCCCTCCCGCCTGCTCCGGACACGCCTCCTTCCCTTCCGGAGCCCCGGGGAAGCGAGAAGCTGCAGGGGCGCGGGGGGGGCGAGACCCGGGAGGGCGGCCAGAGCGCGGCCAATGCCCCCGAAGTTGAACGAATCAGGCCAAGCGCTTCCTCTCGCCAGGCCGCCGCGGGCGCACACCAGGGGGAAGCCACGAGGGCGCCGAGGGTGAAGCTTAACCTGCAGCCGCAGCTCGCACCGCGCGCCGGCTGCTGCGAGTCCCGGCTCGGCCTCCCCGCTCCGCCAGGATTCACCTGGCACCGCCCGGGGACAGACGCGCGCTAAGGAGAGCTAGGAGCTCCCCCCTTTTACACTGAGGCGGTTCGCGAGAGGAGTTCACTGGGCGCCTACCAAAGAATTCACCCCGCCCCGCCTTGGGGACAGGGGTGGGCTTAATTGGATCTGTACTTAGGCCATTGTCCTACCCCTCTATTTTTTTAAAAAAACAATTTAGTAAATGAATATTTATAATTTTAAAAAAAATTGTTGACTCTGGGTTAAGTATTCTGAGGGAGATGCTATTTTAAGAATGGTTTCCTGCTGCTTCTTTAGAAATTAACATCAAAAGAGAAACTATAGGTTATTAAATATGCAGGTCGATAACAGCAAGTGTTTGAAAGTTGTACCTTTTTGTTAGAGATATTTTGGAAATCAGAAAATGAAAAAACTGGTAGTAGCTAACATCATTATGTGATTAACTTAATTACATACCAGGTGCCAAGCAAAGGACTTTTGGTAGATTCTTTTGTTGAATCTCTCCCTCAAACCTATCATTTTTTTTAAAGATTTTACTTATCAAAACTATCACTTTTATTCCCATCTTATGGATGACAAAACAGAGGCTTAGGTCAATTTTCCCAAACTACAGCTAGTAAATGCTACATCTTAATTTGAATCCAGAGTCTTCTGGCTCTATAGCCTTTAAAAAAATACTTAGAACAAGTATTTTATTGCCTCCGCAAAATTCTTCTATTTTTGTTCTTATAACTGGAGACCATTAAAAAGAACTGTGTTAATTTTTTAAAACAAAATGTTAATCAGACATAACATCAATAATTTTTTTGGAAAAAGAATAACCATGAGATCACAAACTAGGTAAAATTTGAACCTCACTGAATTAGTTTTCTATGGCTGCTGTACCAAATAACCACAAATTTAATGGCTTAGAACAACACAAGTGTATTATCTTACGGTTTGGAGATCAGAAGACCAAGATGGATTTCACTGGGCTAAGTGTTGGCTGTGCTGCATTCCTTATAGAAGCTCTAGGGCAGCATTCCTTGTCTTGCCTGTTTCAGCTTCTAGAAGCTGTCCACATTCTTTGGCTCATGGCCTCCTTCATCTTCAAAGTCAGTAATAGTGAGCTGAGTTCTTCTGGCCTCAAACCATTCTGACTTTCCCTTTTGTCTCCCTCTTTTACTTCTGAGGACCTTGTGGATAATCCAGGAAAATCTTTCTATTTTGAAAAACTGGCTGACGGGGTGCCTGGGTGGCACATCTGGTGGCGCATCTGGATCTCTGCTCGGGAGGTAGCCTGCTTCCCCTCCTCTCTCCTTCTCTCTCTCTCTCTGCCTGTCTCTCTGCCTACTTGTGATCTCTGTCTGTCAAATAAATAAATAAAATCTTAAAAAAAAAAAAACTGGCTGATTAACAATAATAACTGCATCTTAATTCCCCTTTGCCATGTAACAGGACATTTACAGGTTCCAGGGATTAGGATGTTGCCATCTTGGGGGGGGTTGTCATTATTCCAACTACCATTATTCCGTCTACCACATTCACATAATAGCAAACAAATTTGGGGACTTGGTATGTCACTGTGCCCTCCTTCATCAGGTGGTTTGCTCCATGTGGCTGCCCCTCCCAATTAGAAGAATACATCCCTGGGCGCCTGGGTGGCTCAGTGGGTTGAACCCTCTGCCTTCGGCTCAGGTCATGATCTCGGGGTCCTGGGATCGAGCCCCACGTCAGGCTCTCTGCTCAGCAGGGAGCCTGCTTCCCTCTCTCTCTCTGCCTGCCTCTCTGTCTGCCTGTGATCTCTGTCTAATAAATAAATAAAATCTTAAAAAAAAAAAAAAAGAATACATCCCTGTCCATAGTTATGAAAACAAATATTTGAAAAAAAGGACCACAAGAAAAGTGTGTAGTATTAAATGATTGTTTTTACTTTCAATTAGAATCGTGCTGCAAACCACTTTAAGCAGAAGTGGAAAGAAGCCTGAAAACAGAAGCACGTATGACAGTATTGGAAAACCATTTAATTAAAGACTCCTCCCAAGTAATCCCAATTTTAACCAGCCCTTGCGGGTAATTTTGTTATGCCAAAATCTTCCAAATACTTGCTTAGACATTGTGCATAAAGAATCTACACTCCTGAATGTCTTACTATATGCTAATAGAATGGCAATTGAGTATGAGAAAGGTTGTTTCAGATTCTGCAGCAGGCTCTATTACCTTGCCTCAAATTGTGGGTATAGCAGTGTGACATGCATAGCTATAAATGTTCCCAAGATGATTTTAGGTGGTGCACAGATTAATATTTTTGTTTGTTTTATCAAATGATTATGGATTAAAATGTATATATTTTTAAATGTATGCATATAGAATATGTATATATATCACATCAAACAGCTGATTCCAAGTTGTTTCTTAGGAAAAAAAGAAGAGTCAATTTAAAGACAGTTTAATGTATAGTATTAAATAAATAATAACTAGTACTAAGGGAAGGCATATGTGACAAAAATAAGGAAGTTGGTAGAATTACAAAAACAGGCAAACATCAATAACCATATTAATTTTATGAAACTAATAAGAAGGAAGGGCTAATAAATTAGGCCAGGTTTAAAGAAACCAGAAGGTGAACCTCTCAGAAATTCAGGTGATTTCTTTTTATTCAACTAAGTTATTCATCTCAGTATTCAATATATTCACCTTCTACATTGTACTCTCACCCTCCCTTTCTTCCTCCTTCCCTTCTTTGTCCTTCTCTGTTCTGTCTCCTCCTCCCACCTGCACAGCTCAGTGGCTCTAGCTACATTTAAATCATCATTGACTCTCTTATCCATAACCATATCTTCTGTTTCCTTCATATTGATGTACCACAGTTTTGCTGTATAATCATGTTATTTGAAATCAAGTCAAGAGAATAAGAAGCAGATATCTAAGAGATTAAAAAGAGCTTGTATGCAATTCAAAGATTCTCCAGCAAGCTCATGGGGAGGTCAAAAGTGGGTCAGAAAGACTGAGATCTCCCTTAAAGGCAGCACGCCTTTGGAGGAGACACAGACAGGTATCCAGTCCCTTAGCAGAAGGAATCCAGGAGCTACTTAAAAGTGAACAAGTGTCAGAGCTATGCCCTAAGTGGATAGGAGATACAGGGAATGTTTTCTTGCAGAAATAGTAGGCTCCCATTAGGGTTCAGGGAGTTCAACATTTGGAAGAAAAGTCTCTCCATGATAATCTTGTCTTTACTTGCATTCTTTCAATGCTACTTTGTCCATCATGCTCTTTTTGATTAATGGTTGGAAACAGTTTATGTTTTTCAGTTTAACATTTGTTGTTGTTAAGAGACAGGTTTAATTTAGTAAATAAGTCTTGTAAGTCTTGTCTCATTCATTTGAAACATCTCTTGTTCATTCACCATTTTGTGACTGCCCTGTATTAGATAAAGGGGTTTTCAGTACCTTAAAAAACAGACACCCCAGACTGAAACGGTTATGGTCTGACCAGGCCAAACCAGAGAGGTGCCATCCATTCCCACCTTTGGGGGTAATGGAAATGTAGAAGGACAAGAATCACTTTTTGATTATGTAACTTCCTCTGCTGAAAACTCTTTGGTGACTTGTCATTGCTCTTGGGATAAGGAAATAAATATCTTAGCAAAGGCTTCATGGCTTCCAGGGTCTGGCCCCTTGCTGCCTTTCCAAAGTCAGTGCGTTTTGTACGCCCCTGCTCAGACACGGGCCTTCTTTCTGTTCCTCATGATTCCTTTCAATCTCAGAGCTTCTGCATATCTCCTTCCTTTTGCCTCTGCTTACATCACTTTGATCAACCCTTTTCTCTTTGCCTAGTAAATATCTTTTCATCTTTATTCAATTCAATATTCAATCTCAATTCAATATTCTCTATATTCTCTTCCTTAGGCAAGCTTTCTCTAAACTCTGATTCAGTCAACTCCTCTCTTAATATAAACTCAAGTATGCATTCCATCTCTAGTGTAGCACTTACAAAGCTGCTGCAGTTTAATATTTGTCTGGGTGATTATTTGATTAAAGTCACTGACTATGCCTGTCCTCACTCGTTATTTTATCATCAATGTCAAGTCCAGTGAGCAGAACATAGTGAATCTCTTAATACAGTTCTAATTAAGTTACTGATGCCAGACATGAGGCAGGGATTGTGCTAGGCCCTTACTTTATGCTATGTCACTAACTTCTCACAACAGTCATGTAAGGGAGATAATCTTTCTATTTGATAGATAAGGAAACTGAGAACCAACAAGGCAAAGTAGTTTCTTAAAGGTCCTTCAAAGAGTTAAGGAGAAAAAGCATTGCTCTAACCCAGGCATATGGACTATGGTAAGCATTTATTATCCCAGCACACTTTCCTACTCTTCTTCTCTGCTATCAGCCCCCCCACTTCTTTCCAGCAGAATTCATAGTGGATTACATGTCTTTCATGAGGGATTATAATTCACAAAGCTCTGTACCTCACCCCCTGCCTCTGCAGCTCCACATAGGGGTTGGTGAGATAGGAGTACTGCAGCTAAAATGGACCAGTTAGCATCCACTGTGGGACTTACCTACTGAAGTTATTGGAAAGATTACCTCTTTCCTGTGGAATTGCCGAACTATAAAAATGTGAATCTTCCCCTATCCTTATAGGTGGGTGATTTTTACCAGCCTTAGAACTGATGAAAAAAAAATTATGGAGTATTCTTTGAATAACCCATATTTTTGGGTATTCAGGGAATATCATCAAACCCATTTGTTTAGTTCATTTTTTTCTTCGTTATGGAAAAAAGATTAGTAAACATTGCCAAGGATACTAAATACTTAAATTATTGGTAAACTCTTCTGTGAAATTCTAGAATTTTTCATAATATTAATTCAGAAAGTTCTAAATTATTTAGTGTTTTCAATAAATATTGATCACTTATCAAATGGAGTTTGGCAAAGTAAAAGAATTAGTGCTTCAAGGAGATAATTATAATACAGATAGATCATTATCCTCTACATCTATCAAATAATCAAGAAGATATTAGCCATTATGGCCCAAAGAAAACGTGGTATCAAGAAATTCTAAAGGAATAATCTTATTTAAACATTTTAGTAGGAATATGAAAGAAAAGAAATCCAATGGATCTTCAAGAAGGAATTTCCTGGCATATTTAAAATTACTAGTTTAATTTTATAGAAATAATTCATATTATTTATTCATTAATCAATTTGACAAATATTTTTGAATACCTCCTGATGACTAATAATTTCCTTTTAAAACATCATATCCATTTCCATTATCCACGGCCCTACTTCAGAGTCTCATGAATCTCACTTAAACTGTTTCAGCAGATCCACCAATCGTCCTCCTGCCCCTGGTGTTTTTTTATTCCAGTCCATATCAACTTCACTGCCAACATTTCAGTAGCATCTGTAAAAATCTAGTCACACCACTTCACTGTCTATAAATGTATTTTGATTCTCAGTACCTACAGAATGAAATCTGAAATTCCTCACAATTTGGCCACAATATTTAGAGCTGCCTAGGTTCATTCGCTGTATCAGCCACTTTCATTCAACTAGCCATATTGGACTTCTTAACATTTTCTCTTTGACACCATTGTTCCTGAGTTCACACTGTTCCTGCAATAGCTTTTTCTCTATTTTCTGCCTGAAACCTCCTTTTCATTATTCAAATTCTGATTCAAATAACACTTCCTCTTTGAAGCAGAGTGTCTGTTCATTCTTTATAACCTTAATTAGGTTTATAATTAATGGGAAAATTAATTTGTAATACACGAATCCTCACTCAGTGAAGGAGAAAAGGATATTGTTCAAAATGTAATAAGTCAGGTGTACCTGGGTGGCTCAGTTTATTAAGCCACTGCTTTAGGCTCAGGTGGTGATCCTGGTGTCCCGGGGTTGGGTAACGCATTGATTCCAGCTCCATGGGGAGTTTGCTTCTCCCTCTTTCTCCCCTCTCATGTTCTCTCTCACTCACTCTCAATCTCTCTCTCAAATAAATAAAATCTTTAAAAACAAAAACAAAAAACAAAAAAACAAAAAAAAAATGTGATTAAGTCAAAGAATAAAGTGAGCTATGGGAATTTCATGGGAACATTCTAGAGAGCAGAGCTTCATAAAACAACTATGTTTTCATGTCATTGTGTTTGCTACTAAAGGTTTAACGAATGTTTTTTGACTCAAAATTTATCTTCTAATAAAAGAGGTATAATTATTTCAATTCACTTATAAAAACATTTTGCTTATCTTTTTCTTTTTTTTTTTTTTTAAAGATTTTATTTATTTATTTGACAGAGAGAGATCACAAGTAGATGGAGAGGCAGGCAGAGAGAGAGAGAGAGGGAAGCAGGATCTCTGTCGAGCAGAGAACCCGATGCGGGACTCGATCCCAGGACCCTGAGATCGTGACCTGAGCCGAAGGCAGCGGCTTAACCCACTGAGCCACCCAGGCGCCCTGCTTATCTTTTTCTAATCCTTAGAGATTTCAGAAATTTATTTCACATAGTTTTTATTTTTTGTTATTTTTTTAAGACTTTATTTATTTATTTTACAGAGAGAGAGAGAGAAGGAGAGAGCAAGCTCAAGCAGAGGGAGCAGCAGGCAGGGGAGAATAAGGCTTCCTGATGAGCAAGGAGCCCGATGTAAGGCTCTATCCCAGGACTCTGGGATCATGACCTGAGCTGAAGGCAGAAGCTTAATGGACTGAGCCACCCAGGCGCTCCAACACATAGTTTTTAAAACTATAAGACAGTTTTGATAAATGTAGTTTACAGATGCAGAAACTGAGGTCACAAAGGGCTAATCTGAATGAGGGGCAGAATCTACATCTCCAGAAATGACTTATGAAACACTAGTCCAGAAGCACTACCTCTAAGGAATCAAGATCAAAGAGTAAATATACCACCTTTATTTATAGTAGAGTGATTTATTATTAATAAGAAAATGATTTAAAGATTATTCAGAGAAGGATTTCTAGAGAAGAAGAAAAGTTAAAATTGATTTTCTAAATATGTGTATTCTGGGAATATGCTTTTCTATAGTCTGTACTCCCAGAACATAGGACACTGTTGAACATACATATATTTTAGATGCTCAAATACCATGAAATGTTACAAATTTTATATATTTTACCAGAGCTCCCTCTGCTCTGCTCCATGACATTTTAAAAATATATGTCTAATTATACACTTTTGCATAATTTTCCTGGTTATGACTTTCATGTGTGTCTCATAACTTTTATGTATACTAGATAAATTAATTAATTTATGTTGGTGTTTTTGGCAGTGATGTTACCCTCTTCAGTTATCTGATTTTAAAAGAGATCTGTGGCTCCAACAGTAGCAGTGTTCTTTTCCATCCTCTTCTTTTGAAATGTGTTCTCTAATGAATCACTTAAATGAGAAGTTTCTAGAGCATGGCTTATTTCCTAATTGACATTTGTTCTGCACAGCTTTTGAACGGCACTGTTAATAACGAGGGCAGAGATATGGATCAATATACTACTTTATAAGGCTCTATGACAAGATATAATGCAACTCCCCTCGTTATCTCTTTCTCCAAAAACTATAAACAGGGAATGCCAGAGAAGCTGTCACATACTTGGAATTTTTTTTCTTTCTTTCTTTTTTGGGGGAGTGTCTTTAGGTGATAAGGAATGCGCTTGACAGGAAGGTGGCTAGGCGGCAGATAACTTGCCATCGTGGGTTCCATAGTCTGAAATAAGCAGTGTAGACTTTTTTTTTTTTTTTGGTGGATGTGCAACTTAATTAGACAAGTAGCAGATTTTTCATGTCTCTCTCAGCGTCATCAGACCACTTATCAAGTTTGGATAAAAGACATTTGTTCACAATGTACCTCATTGTCTGTGTTTTCCCTCAGCTAGAAACTGACTGTAATGACCCCATCTTTAGAGGTTATGGGGATCTTGACCAATTTTCAACCTATTCTCCAGAGGCCTTGAGGAAAGAGAGGGCTTTCAGAATCTTGAGATCCAACTTTAAAAACGGCTCCTAAGCCCTAGACATTGTCATCACTCATCACATACACCAGCCACCCTCACCTACCTTCCTTTTCTTTATTGTTTCCATTCAAAGCTGCCATTTCATGCAATGACGGCTCCTATGGCAAATCCGAGATATCACCTTTCTTATTCTGAAGACCACACTCCAGGTGAGACTGTGAGATAGTTAATAAAGGTAACGTTATTGTTGTCCTAATAATTAATTTTTTATTATATACTTTCTTTTCACTTGTAAAGAATGCATGCTTAAATTGTACTGATTATTGCTGTGATACTTTTCATTTACCTTAAAATATGTAGGATGGGGGTGTGAGTGTGTGTGTGTGTGTGTGTGTGTGTGTGTGTGTATGAGTGATTTAATTGAAGGTACATTCCCTAGGTGCTGTAAGCACTCTACTGAGGAATTTCAGTCCAGGGCTAGCCAGCTAGCTTTCTAACTAGAAGTTCCAGGCTCTAGAGAATACTAATGCCACCATTTTTATTATCTATATCTATACCATACAAATCTACCTTATTTATAGATGTTGGAAATATGTTAAAAATAAGAATGTTAGATATCACTCATAGCACACTATATGGCCAAATAATTTTTTTTAGGCAGGACAAGGGTTGCTTATTGACTTAACACCATTCATGTAAGAAAGGCTCATTGATAATATTAAAACTCTTCGGGATATATGGATTGGATAAAATTGTTTTAGAGGTATAGACATAAATAGGGTATAAGAATTCAAGGAAGTCTGCCTTTGGCAGTGGAAATGATACCCTCAACTTGAGCCATAAAAAGACTGATTCCAGTCACTTGTGTGGGAGGATTTCTAATGATGTGTCTGTCTTGAGTAAATATTTCATGCAAGGTGTTAATAAGATCACTTAACTACAAAAACTTGGGACTTTATCAAGCTTTAAAGAATACCTGAGTTGTGTCTGTTTGTCAATGTACTGGTCTGTATGTGTTACAGAATTTGGTCTGTGATTTGCTTTCAGTATGATCTGGTGGCTACATAACATACCACAAATAACCTAAAAGTTGTGCACATTAAATTGGCTTGAGGTCAGTTCATAACTGTTTATGGAACACTTACCAAATGCTGAGTACTTTGTGTATATTATTTAATCTTTATAGTGATCTATACAACAATCCTTGCAATACTCCTAACACAACTGTTACTTTTTGGTTTTGGTAAACCATCTATGTATAGGGTGCTGTTAATCCTTGCCATTATTTGGAGAAAGAGAAGCAAGATGATCAAATCCACCTATAAGGTGAGTATGATTACCCTGTTTTACAGATTAGGAAATTGAGCCACAGGGAGTTAAGTGAGTACTGAAGGTCACAAAGCTAGGAAGTGACCAATCTTGGATTTAACTTGGACCTGAGTGACTCTAAAAACCTATCCTTCTAATCATGATGTTTTACTGCATCTGTTAATGACTCGTCTTGTTAAATAGAAGAATTTATGGACTAAGAAGTAAGTTAAATATTTCTGATAATATAGTATTTACATTGTAGAGTTTTTTTGTGCAGTCAAAAGGTGGAAAATAACTTGTCAAGTCCTAGGGCATGCTGGGTAGCTGTCAGGACTATAGGATAATTAGTTACCTTTCAAAGGAGTACCTTCAGCGTGGAAAATGTCCTTAAGGACTCTGATTCAAATGACTGATTTCACGACAATGAAGGACTCTGAAAGCGGAACAAGGATCTTTTATGTAGAGCAAAGGAAATAGGCTAGCACTGAATCTTTTCAGGGCAAACATTGGAAGCTGAAGATTATCTGTGCTGATTTTTACCCTAATCCCCATTATTGGGTTTCTGGTTACCTGACCTTAGTATAGCTTGAACAATATCATCTCTGTAACCTTTGTGTTTCCCGGTTTATCTTGATCAACTATCAGTGCAAAGTGAGAAGCGGCCTTTCATCTGGTTTCCAATGGTGCTAACTAGAAAAGGAGAAACTAAAAAGTTTGCATTGAGCAGAAATAAAGTAGTCAAAGTATTAAAGCACCTGACGGTGAATCTAAAGAAGGTATTTGAAGAAGGAAGGCTTCCTAGGGAGAAGGTTCACTAAAGAATATTGGCACCGTAGGACATAGCGAACAAAGAGGGTTGACTAAAATCTTGACTTGCAGTGGTACGAAGTTTTCCTATCTGAACTTCAAGAAAGAGTTTTTGTCAATTAATCCTTATGCTGAAGCTGTTCTCCTAAATCTAATATATCAAAGATCTCTGGCATCATTAAGGAAGATAACCCTAAGAACTCTTAACAATATAAGCAAGGCTAGTTAAAAAAAAAATAGGTGTAATGCTACATAAGTTTTCCTTTCTGTAAAGAACATAGAACAGGTTTCACTTTTGGAGATCAGCTAAATCAGGTGGAAGAACAGACAGAGGCTTTGTAGCCAAAGAGGGAGGAGAAAATGAACAAGGGAGATGTAAAACACAAAATGATTTATTTACAGTTGTTCATTAGATGAAAGGAGAAGGCGTATTTTACTTATCTACCGTGCTTCATTTTTTTAGTGGAAAGAACATTAACTTTTCAGTAGATAGACCTGGGTTTAAAACCCGGCTTCACCAATTTCCACCTGGGAAATTTAGAGGAGATTCCTTAATCTCTCTGAGCCTCAGTTTCCATTAACTCAGAGGTTAAATGGAGATTCCAGTGTCTGTCTCCCAACAATGTTGGAGTCTGTATCTGTCACTAATCTTCCATTTTTGACTTTGGTCAACTCACCCTCCTGAGCGTCAGAAGCTCCATCTTTAAAATGGGAATAATAATGCTTTCTAGCTCCGACTGAGGGGAAACTCTGCACATGTGGACCAGACATATAGGAATGATGCTCTTGGTAGCTTTTGTTCCATCAAACCAGTATGAAAATGACTACCTAGTAGTGGCACTTTAAAGATTAGATAGTAATGTATTTCAGATCCCTAGTTTATGGTAGCCAGCCGATAGATGGTACATAATATGCATGCAGTAAGTAGTAGAACTACATTATTAAATTCACACAAGATCTATAGGTGACATTGGCTTACTCAATACTTCCTTTCATAGAAAAAAATATATGCCATACTAGACAACTTATGACACAAAAAATTTCTCATATTTAAATTGTGTTCTCCATTTTTTAATTTATTTATTTATTTGACAGAGAGAGATCACAAGTAGACGGAGAGGCAGGCAGAGAGAGAGAGAGAGGGAAGCAGGCTTCTTGCTGAGCAGAGAGCCCGATGTGGGACTCGATCCCAGGACCCTGAGATCATGACCTGAGCCGAAGGCAGAGGCTTAACCCACTGAGCCACCCAGGCACCCCTGTGTTCTCCATTTTTTGAAAGCATCATCATATGTTAATAGAGAATAAACATACATCATACTCCCTCTTTTTTTCAGAAAAAAAGGCTGGGATCCAGAGAAATTTAGTGATATTTACCAGAGATAATACGATTAATTAGGGAGTCAGGTTTGGATTCTGGATTCCTGAATTCCATCCTAGTGATCTCCTCACTATACTGCATTCTCCCTGTTCTGTGGGTCTGGCACACCTTTTTAGAAATCCTCCGCTATGACAAACTGTAAAAGCAAGAAAAAAAATAATTAAAATAGGCTAGTCTATTATGAGTTCATGATGTGTTGATATCCTTGGCTTATTGTTTCAGTTTTTTAAATGTAAAAAAAGAGATAATGAATTCTCTGTAACATTTAGAGAGGAACAGAGAGAACACACTTTTGCTAAATTGAGTAGACTCGTGCCACTATCAATTTTGAGCCTTGACCTGATTTCAGACCCTTGAAAGTTGAAAATTAGCAAAATGTTTTGCCATTTTTCAGAAACAAAGATCGAAGCTTTTAAGATCACAAATCAAATTCATCAACTTTAGATAGCTAAGGAAAAATATTTTGATCCACAGAGAAAATCGGAATATCAACAAAGTTATTTAATTTTCCTTGAAATATGTCTGCTTATAGTACATGGTTACTGAGTACATATTGTTTAAAAGCATTGGGTTTGTAAGAATCAAGCCTAAACTGAGTTAGAGTCCTTAATATAGCTTATCTTGCCCAACTAAATACTTGACTACTTGATAACATTTTCTTCGCATTATTAGAATACTTCTAGAAAGTATCAGAAATATAAAGCAATGGTAAATGTAATATACTATTTCAGTTCAGTCCAACCTAGAATAACTTAATTCAACCTATAATACTCATAAAGAGTCTACTCTCTAGAGCATAATGCTGGCCCTAAGATAACTAAGGTCTTTGACGAATTCAATGTCTGAGTTTTATGATAATAAAAGCATATAGTTATTCACTTTTATTGATCACTTACATGCATCAGCCACTCAACCAAGAGTTTTGCACATGTTTTCTTATTTAATACCACCCCCCCCCAACATCTTTTGGAGATATATTAACACCATTTTATAGGTAAGAGAACAGTGGCTTAGATTAGGGAATATATCCAGGGATACACAGCTCAAAATAATTTAATTTATTCACCTAATTCATATCTTAACACAAATATGCAGACACAAACCAACTTACTTATGCAAGTAGACACAAACAATTGCAACTTAAAAAAATTATGAATACATTTTTCCTCCTTTAATTGAAGCAAAGGTGTTTGCTGTTGTTTCTCCTGCCAGCCTATGCTTAAATAATGACTGTATGATAGTAGCATCAGCATTGTACAGAAAAGGCAATGCATCTGTGATCACGGAGGAGTGCAAATGCCTTTCATGGCCATTAACTCAAGTCTTAAATGCTCTGACCCTACCAATGTGCTTTGTTCACTTTTTATGATAAATTAGAACAAAAATGATATTTAAATTTTAGGTTGACTTCATAATAATACCTCTCCTCTTAAACCATACTTGTGTTAGGGAATCATAGTAATAGCATGCTTTGAATATACTCAGAACTATCTTTTTAAAAAGGATCCCAAACACACAAGGCCAGAAAGCCTTAGACATGAATGCATGAGGGGCAAAAGTATAGGAGGTACACTCAGAGAAACATGAAATTTTAAAAAGAATAGACTCCCCCCACTGCAGTGCCCCCATTTTATTTAGTTTTCAGATGGAAAACTCTTGATAGAATATTTAGAAAAATAGAGATATCTAATTCCAAATAGTGGACTGAGTGTATTAATTTATTAGGTTGCTGTAACAAAGTACCACTGATTAGGTGGCTTAAACAACAGAGTATTTGCTCACAGTTCTGGAGGCTGGAAGTCGCTTTCTCCTGTGGCCTCTCCTTGGCCTGCAGATGGCTGCCGTCTTGCTGTATCGTCCCATGGTTGTCTCTCTTTGCATACATACATGGTATCTCTCTGCCATGTCCAAATTTCTTATTATAAGGACTGCACTCATACTGGATTAGGGCCTATTCTATTGGCCTCATTTTAGCTTAATTACCTCTTTAAAGGTCCTCTCTTCAAATAAAATCACATTCAAGCTACTGGGGATCAGGGCTTCAACGTATGAATTTTGAGGGAAGACACAATTCAGCCCGTAACAGTGATCTTTAGCTGCAAAGAGCTGAGTTCTTACAGATCTACAATTTCATGTCTCTTTCCCAAAATGTTCACTGTAGATACCTTGAGCACAATCTAATTTACTAATAAAGTGCTTTTCTTAATCTATTAAAAATGATACTCCTTCTTTTCTGTGGGGTCCCCATTATGTTGTCTGGGTTTCCCTCATAAATTAAAGGGAAATTTCCACAATGGAGCACTAGATGTCCTGCAAATGAAGGAGAGGAGGACATGCTCAACTTCCTTGCAGTAAGAACCCACTGAGGTGGCACCGACCTTGACTTCCAAACAGCGCAGTACATTATTAGGGGGGTAGGAGGAGGAGGAAGCAATGCCATTACGTCATAAATCTGAGGGGAATGTAGGAGAAGCTTCTGTGGGCAGCTCATGCCCTTGTCGCCATTGAAAACTCAGCCGACGTCAGTGCCATAGTCCCTGGGAATACCGGCCAGCGAGCTGAAGTTTGCTGCTGCCACTGAGGCCATCCCTGTGGCTGGCTGCTTGGTTCCTGGAATCTTCCCTTGCCGGATCCAGGCCGACTCCGAAAATCTCGACTTCCGGTGGTTCCCAATCTGAGGACGCAGCAGCGGGCGCTCCCAGAGGCCTCCCAGGTCAACCGGGCCGCCATGGTGCTGCGGAACACAGACACTCCTGTGCTGAGGTGGACACTGTCACCTCCCTCAGCGGCTTTGTTGGGGTGGATGATGGCCCGGAAGTTCCGCGCATGCGGGGCACCGCGTCTGTGAACCCCCGTGGGAGGTCGTGAACCCCCGTGGGAGGTCGCACCCCATCTGTGCTTCTACAGAGATCCTGAAGGGACTGGAAAGGAGGGGCGGGCGCGACTGAAATGGCTGTGCCCGAGATAGAATTTCCGGGTGAATGGACTGCTCCGCTTTCCAAATTTACTCCCAACTCAGCCTGAGGGCCCAGGCAGGAGAGAAGGCGCGCAGGTGTCCTCTGCATCTCTTCCGTGGTTCTCTGCTGACCTGGGGTCACCAGCCTGCCCCTGAACGCTGGACTGCGGCGCCACTGCTCCCGCTCCCGATTGGGAGGAACAACCACCCAAGTGATCTTAAGCTATTCTTCCACACACTCTTTATTTTTTAACACGAAGTTAAATCGTTTTTCTTCTTAAAGACGTATTTATTTATTTGAGAGGGTGGGGGAGGGGCAGAGGGAGAGGAAGAATCTTCAAGCCCACTCCTTGATGAGCGCTGAGCTGGTCGGAGCTGGTCCGAGGCGGTCAGGAGGCTCCCTGTCAGGACCCCGAGATCATGGAAAAGTCGGTCCCTTAACAGACTGCGCCGTCCAGGCGCCCCCCTCTTCTGCACACTCTTGAACAGAAAATGGAAATGAGTTTCATGAAGAAGAAACAGTTTCCAAAAAAAAAAAAAAGACATTCCTGAATTAGCTTTAGTAATATATATTATATCTGTGTGTGCATATATAAATACACACACACACACAGGCAAGGCGGGGAGACTGCTGTGGTTATAGCTACCTTTTATTCGCTCACACGTTTACAACCAAAAGCATGCATCCATTTAGTAACCAATTAGATGTAACCAAGTGAATAACCCAAATCACACATTTTCACCATGCTAAGAGCGTTCTTTTTAAGAATGCATTTGATTAAGTTTCTCTTTTAGGGTAATTTACAATTTCATGTTACATTAAGCCTGGTTTTTGGATATATTTATGTAGACTAAAATAAGTTATCTGCAGTTCTACTGAGTTAGAAGTTACCCCAAGTACATTCCACAAGAGCCTTGCTGCTGTGGACTAAATCTTCCAAAAGTAGCTGTGATAAGGTTTCCAGTTCCATACACTCTTGCCAGTTCCCAGTCTAGAGGTGAAGTCTGTGTCTCTGCCTGTCCCCCACCTGCCTCTTTAAAATTTGGTGGGCCTTTGTGACTGCCTTAAGAAACAGAAGCAGCAAAAGGGATATGATGGGACTTCTGAGAACAGGTCCTAAAAGGCTACATGCCAGTTATTTTTATTTATTTATTTGACTATTTTTAGGTAAGTTCTTCAAATATGTTGGATTTCTTAATGTTGCATGTAGTTTAAAATTTTACTTTATTTCTTTTTAATGATTCATATAGTAAATATTGATGTTCTCATCTAATACATCTGTTGGCCATTCTGTAGAGAATAGCCATCTGTTTTATTGTGGAGGTAATATCTCCTGAATCTTGAATCATTCTGTTTACTGTCTTAAAGTATGACATAAGCAAGCATAGCATACTGAAAAGTTCATTAATATGTTGGGTGTTATTAATTATAAACATTTTACTTTTCTAGATCAGTTTCTTCATTTATGGAAAAATGGGAGGTTATACCAAGTCAGTATATGACCGTGAAATTACCTTGGTAAAAATTTTTTTTAACAAGATCCTGTTATGACTCTATGGTTAAAAGAATTTTTGCAATGGGGCCCCTGGGTGGCCTAGTCAGTTAAGTGTCTGCTTTTGGCTCAAATCATGATCCCAGAGTTGCAGAATTGAGTCTCACATGGGGCTCCCCGCTCAGCGGCAAGCCTGCTTCTCCCTCTGCCTCTGCTCCCTACCCTGCTCATTGTCTCTATCTCTCAAAAAATTAAAAATTTAAAAATTAAAAAAAAAAGTTTTAGGAGTAATTTCTAGTTGTTCAGTTTCTTAATGTAGGAAGATTTCAAACTCAGTAGGATTACATTCAATTCTTAATCATCATCAATAGTGGGAGCAAGATAATAATTCAAAGGGGTGAATAATCTCCAGATTTTGTACCTTTTCGATTTCAATGAGTTCTGCATTATTTTGTCTATTGTTATATAGTCCTAATTATTCTTTCTCATTGAGATACAAAATTTAGTATTAATTATAAGATCCTTATCAACCATATGCAGTTCCATCAAAAATTTTTTTAAAAAGATACACTTCTCATATGATTTAGTCATTCTGCTCCTCAGAGAAATGAAGGCATACGTCCATACAAAGACTTAGATACAAATGTTCACAGCTTCTTTATTTGTAGTAACCAAATAATGAAATCCAAATTTCCAATACGTAGATGGATAAACAAAACATTTTATATACATACAATGAAATACTACTCAACAATCAATAAAAACCAACAAGTGATACACATAAAAATATGGGTGGAACTCTTATTAAAATAATTATATGGAATGAAAGAAGTCAGACAAAAAAAACAAAGTACACACTGTATGAGCCCATTAATCAAAATTCTAGCAAGTACAAAATAATCTATAGGGACAAAAACCAGATCAGTTTTTGCCTGGGGACAAGTGGAGAGTGAGTGAGAGGGATACAAAAATATATGGGAAACTTCTGAGGTGATGACTATGTTCATTATCTTGACTAGTCTGATGGATCCATGAGAATACACATATATTAATACCTATCAAATTGTACACATTAAGTATGTCCTTTTTTGTGTTCCAAATATACCTCAAAATAGCTTTAAAAATAATATAAAAATATTTTAAAATAAACAAGAGGTATGTGAAAGCTATGTAAAGAAAATTTTAATACTTAAAATATATGTACAGCATCTGTGGGACATTTAATTAATTCTTGGCAGAATTTTTATGCCTCTAGTGAATGGCATGATGAATATTTCAGTTTCTTGTTTTAATGATTACATAGTTTTTGAGTTTTTTAAATAATGACTTCAATTTGAAACTAGATATTTGAACAATTAATATACATCTGTGCTCATAATGAATAATAATACATAATTTAAAAATTCAAGCATAATTAATGTTAATTTATTACTACAGAAATATTCAGCTTGCTGTCTTGTTGAAATTGTGGTTTTCTAACCTAATTTAATGCCAGTCAATTACTCAGCATAAATGTTTGAACCACATTGTGGTACAGGTTGTGGGTAGTGAGATAATGTAAAGAATCAGAGAAAGTTTGAAATCAGACAAAGGGGTAAGGACTCATATAACTATATCAGAAAGTACTAAATACTTTTAGAGAATTACAGATAAATAATTACAAAAAGAATGATTTAAAAAAAATGAAGAATTACCAAAACAAAAACAAAAAACCCACCCCAGATGAATTCCTGGGGCAACTCATCACTTTAAATGGATAAGTATTGCATTTCTATAGATCACTTGTGTTTTGAAAGACCAGGAATGTCCAATGGGAGAAAGGTTGTTTGGGATTGCATTTGAAGACAGGATAGAATCAGGACATTAGGATTTGGTTTGGAGAAAGAATATTTCAAATGAAGGGAATTATGTGTGCAAAAACAGATGGCTAAAAATGCCAGATGCCTGTAAAAAATTTTGACTGGTTCAGGTTGGCTTGAATAGTTCTGAGTGAGGGCCAATACTTGGAGTATAGTTGGAGAGGTAAATTGAGATTAGATCATATCTTAAACACTATTTATTTGGTTAAGCTTGAGTTGGTAAGCTACAGGGAACCATCAAAGTTGTTAAGCATTTTCATGTCATGATAAGATCTATATTTTAGGCAAATAATATGGCAACACAGCATAGGAGAAGTTGTAGGAAAGAAAAAAATTTTTTTGCTCTAAATAGTTTTTCATTTTTTAAGTAGTCACCTATGTTGTCAAAAGATACTTTCTTAAGCAGATAACATACTGCCTTTATTAGGGGGTGCCAAGAAAGAGGAGTTAGTTATTAGAAATATGATAGGTTGAATAGCTAGTGACTATACAATCCACCTGAAGGCTCTGGCTTACTTATACTCTGATCATACTGTCATACCAGGTCTTACTCTGGTTGAAAGGGATATGTATCTCTCCTACTGGGGCAGCTTTTGGCTAATTATAACTCCTATGCTAAGACAGCGTAAGTTAAAAGAGACAGGACTGTGAACCTGGCAGACAGAAAGGATCACATAGGCGTGATAATACGTCTGCAGATATTAGGTAAAACAAGGATCAGCATGCAAATTTAAACTAGACAGTGGATTAGAAGCAGTCATGGGGGGTGGTGAGGGAGGGATGGGGTTGGGAGAGGAGAGGAGAATTTGTAGCATGTGCCAATTTCCCTGGTGTAAATACTCCTACCACAGTCAATTTTAAGCTACCAAAGTGGGATCAACAGGCTCACAAAATTTTTGAAGTTGAAACAGTTCATTCTTATGAGCCAGCATGGGCCATTTCCATCCCACTACTGCCCAGCCCACTACCACTACAGAGATTTGTAACCCAGGCAGGGAAAATAGACCAGAGATCATGGAATTAGGCAAACAGACTAGGCAAGAAGTTATCTGAATCCAGGCAAGGCATCTGGGTGATATATACCAATATCATCAGCAAGAAAAAGCTGGTTATATTACTGAAAGTTATATGAGCCATGAGCCGTGGCCTCCCTCTGTTCTTTTCTTTCTTTCTTTCTTTCTTTTTTTTTTTTAAGATTTTATTTATTTATTTGACACACAGAGACACAGCGAGAGAGGGAACACAAGCAGGGGGAGTGGGAGAGGAAGAAGCAGGCTTCCTGCAGAGCAGGGAGCCTGATGTGGGGCTTGATCCCCCTGGGATCATGACCTGAGCTGAAGGCAGACGCTTAATGACTGAGCCACCAGGCCCCACTCTGTTCTTGTCTTTAATCTCTGTGGGGGTAGGTCGGAGGTAGGTGGAGGCAAACTGGAATATCTACCCGAGTTGTGAGCATCACATGGCAGTCATGGTCTTCTCTCTCCTGGACAGTTAGCATGGGTTTGTGGGTCATTAGTAGGGCTTTGGCTCCTCCTTTTGATTAGAGGCTTCATTCTTAAGCTTACAGCTTGGCAAGTATGGAATAAGAAAAAGTAGTCCCTGAAGAAAAGCATTTCTCTATCTGATAGTGATTTGCCTGCTTCTAGCCAGTTTTTAAAATGAGATAATTTGTACAAAAGTCTTTCAGCCTATCTCTCTCTCTCTCACTCAGATGTTCTGCCTTGCTTAAAGCGAGCTATCATTCCAGGTGACACCATTCACAAATACGGTATTATAAGAATATTCTTTAGCTCACATTCTAGGATAGGGGGTTTCAGTGTTTAAAATCTTTGAAATTATTTTCTTTCCAGAAGAAATTTACAACCTAAATAATAATAAAAAGAATGCCAAAATGACCTGATAACTGTAGTTTTCATCACTTAGTAAATGTTTTCAAAATAACTGTCCTTAACATACCAATATTTTTTATAAGTTTGGCCTCTGTGTACAGTTTTAGTTATAGTATTCCCATTGATAATTTCTGCCAATTAGTTAGAAGTTTAGGGAAACCCAGAGAGGCTTTCCTGAATGTCAATAAAACAATTAAATATGGTATTTAAAGGATCCAAATTTTGTTAAATATTGAAACTAAAAATTTTATTAGAATATTCCCTTTCCTTTCAAATGTTTTTTTGTTAGTTAAACTAAATATTATTTATTTTATTTTATTTTAAAGATTTTCTTTATTTGAGAGAGAGAGAGTGAGATAGAGCATGAGAGGGGAGAAGGTCAGAGGAAGAAGCAGACTCCCTATGGAGCTGGGATACTGACGTCTAGACTCGATCCCAGGACTCCAGGATCATGACCTGAGTCGAAGGCAGTCATCTAACCAACCAAGCCACCCAGGCACCCTGAACTAAATATTATTATGCATATAGTTATAGAAATAGTGTTTTCTAAAGATACCTATCTGCCTTATACCATAAAAACTGTTGACACAATTTTAAAAAATGGTGTATATACATACATAATTATGTAGAATCATCAGAAGTTGTGGAATTAGAAATAGTTTGTGATGGGGTGCTGTCTCCTGTGAAGGAAAAAAAGGTAATAAATAAAATAATATAAGATAAATAAACAAAAATTTAAAATATTAATTTAAGAGGGACCCTGCCAAGCCTACTACCCATTTCATTTTTCATTCCATAACTCTTAACCCTGCTCTATTGCTTTCCCATGCTACCAAGTCTGTCTCCACCTGGCTGAAGAGTTCAAGTCCGAGCCTGTCTCTGATAATGTCCCTGAGATTCCTCTCCAAAGTCCTTCCCAAGGCACTAGGGCTTCAAGCTTTCTTTTTTCTTGTAAAGTCCAGAGGCTCTCCCAAAAGAAGCATGAACTTAGAGCTGCAGGCCCAGGTCAGCAACATTCGGTCCTGCTCCTTAAGAATCCACACACTGTGGTGGCATGCTATTGGCCTCTTTGTGAGTTGTAAGCTTCTTTGTTTACCACAGCATTATATACTGTTTATTCCACTGCCCTGCCTTTTCTTTTTCCTTAGAAGGGCTGGGGAGGTAGGTTTGGTATCCCGTTTCCCTTGAATTTTGTGAGAAGCCGCCCCTGGAGTATAAACTAGTATTATGTTACCCTAAGCCATTTCTTGGCTTTTCTGTTAAGAATTGCCTTCCCCCAAACCTTTAACCAAGCTTCATATACTCCCTATCCACTTTTCAGCTTTATTTCCCTCCCTAATACCCATCACTGACTGGAATGCCTTATATTCTACTTCTCTATTTGTCTACAATTTTTTTTCCCACTAGAATGTAAATTGCAGAAGATCAGGGGTTATGTCTGTGTTGTTTACTGTTGTGTCCCTTGCACCTAACTCCATGCCTGTACACCGTAGGTACTAGACAGTAACTGAATTCATGAATGAATACAAGAATGAATGAATAAACTCTCGAGGGTAGGGTTCAGAGCTGGTAATAGGGTCAAAGCTGTGGCTTCCTAGTAGCCAGCTTCATAAGAAATAAGATGAACATAATTTCCATGCATGGCTATTTTTTATTGCAAATATGTGCTTCATTCATTCATCTCTTCACTTAACAACAAACATTTGTTGAGAACCTTTTGCATAAAGGCATTGTTCTGTATGCTGCAAGTTGGTGCAGAGTTCTAGATTAGTGGGTCGACTAGGGTAAGTAAGGTTCAGAAGTGATGTGTGTTATTATGATATACTTTATGGATGCTTAACTGACATGCTGGCTGAAGGAATACACGAGTGAATGCTAGAACAAGCGTCCTGATAGAGGTGGATGTAAAGCAGGAGCAAAGAATCCGTGAGTGCCTTTAAGCAGGTTGTGAAGAGATCTCGGCAGGCATGGAATTACTGAGGAAGATTCATTTATTTGATATACCAAAGGAGTTGTTGGCAGTGGTCACTCTGAGCTGAGGGCACTAAATGGTCAAAAATATAAATGAGGAAGAATAAATCACTTGGGGAGAACTGCTGAGTTATTTGTGACCATAGATTGGGAATATGGATTGGGGCAGGATTAGAAATTATCTTACGAGTTTTAAATTTTTGGGCACCAGGGTGGCTCAGTGGGTTAATCCTCTGCCTTTGGCCCAGGTTGTGATCCCAGGGTTCGATCCTGGGATCAAGGCCTGCATCGGGCTTTCTGCTCAGCAGGGAGCCTGCTTCCCCCGTCTCTCTCTGCCTGCCTCTCTGCCTATTTTGATCTCTCTCTCTGTCAAATAAATAAAATCTTAAAAAAAATTTTTTTTGAATTTGTATCCGGAAGCTACTTAAGGTTATTAAGTGAGGAGTGACATATATTTTTTGAACATTTTTGGTGCAAAATATTTGGGAATGGAGGAGGAAGGAGATTTCATATAGAGATGCCTCGTAGAGAGCCATGACTTTGGTCCAAGTGAAGATGATGAGGACTAGGGCGACAGCCATGGGAGCAGAAAAGAGGTAATAGAGTAAATAAATATTTTGGAGGTGGAATCCATAGGATTTGAAGAGACGAATAAGGACTGGTAAAGTTTCTAATTCAGGGAACTAATATATTGTTTTATCTTTAACTCATATGATTAATACATGAGGTAGAGGGAACAGGCTTCAGGCTTGGTGGGAAGTTGGGGAGGGAGACACCAGTATGCTATTAGACATGTCATGTTTGAGTTGTGAAATGCTATTAGGAAGATGACCTCTGGGCTCAGTGTAAAATGGGGCTGTAGAAGAAGATTTGGGTGTCATTGCTGAGGCTATAGAATTTTATGAATGCCATCAGATAGAAGGTACAAAGCAAGAATAAAAGCACTCCTAGGATGGAATTCTGAGGTACATGAATATTTAAGAGGAGCTGGTAAAGATGGAGAATAAACACTCAGTTTCACCACAACCAGAGGAAAGAGAAAGGAGAGGGAGGGAATTTTAGCAGAAGGATGAATCATCAACCAAAAACTGCTGCAGAAGTCAAAAGAATGAACAATTCAGAGTTTTGGGTGACCTTAAAAAGAGATATTTCAGTTGGGTGCTGGAGGTGACAGCAAGACTGTGAGGTCTACAGAAGGTGAGAAAGCAAACTGAATGTTCTGCCATTTTATATGAATGCCCAGCAGCATCCCCTGTTGCACCCTCGGCCCCGCCCCCTGCAACCCTTTCCACAGAAACAGATTTGCAGTCATGCAGGGCTTAACAATAAATGGACTTAATTTAGTATCTTGTACTCACATGAGAACTCTGTAATAGTATTCACGAGTTATACAATGTAACTGCAAGTCCTTTCCTTTTCCTTTAGCACCCTCCCAGATGCTTTTTATGACTGAGGAATACCACTTACTGAACGAAATGTGTTGGAGGAAGTGAGTGAGAAAGTGTTCATTTCTGAAAAACATCAAGAGCAGGTGCTCTGATTACCAGTAGCAGTTACCGACCCTGAGAAGTCCTTGACTTACATTTGATTGCTTTTGAGTTGATGATAGTAGCTTCCGTCACCTATATGATGAAAAAAATTGCTGAGATCATTTTAGAAGCAGAATTTTTTTCCGAAAGCAAAAGGACAGAAAGAACACACCTACCTATGTATCTGTGTGTGTAAATGTATAGAAAAATCTGAAGGGAGTTGTTAGCGAATAACTTTGGGTGGGTGAGTGAGATTAAGGAAGGGACTTTTTATTTATATTCTCCTGCACTATATAAAATTTGCAGTCAACATCTATTCATGTGTTTCTTAGGCAACTCTTTTTTTTTTTAATTTAAATTTTAGTTAACATACAGTACAGTATTTGTTTCTGGAGTAGAAAGACTCCTTTCCACAACTACCCCACACAAAATACTAAACAGAGTATACAGTGCATTGAGGGTCTAAACATCTACTTGTTAACAAGTTAGTTTTAATCATGAGCCTATTGGTAAAGGGGAAAATGTGAGCAAGGGTAGAATATGTATGTATGTATGTGTGTATAGATATATTTAGCCAAATTTTCGTGTTCTTTTCAGCAGCCAAATGGTACAGTACACTTTCCCAGAGTGTAGTCCTCTTGTACGTGAGTCACAAGGAGGTATGCCATAGAAATACAGATTCCTAGGTCCCACTCTTGATCTACCAAATAGGATGCTCTGAGGGTCAAATCTGGGAGCTAGCATTTTTTAAAGAATGCTTTTGGCAATTCTCAGGTATACCAACATTTGAGGATCATTGGCACATACAAAAGAGTACTAACTTGGGAATGTGCAGGCCTGTTTAGGTGGCCTTGCATAAATAGTTTATCTTCTCTGATACTCACTTTCTCTTCTGACAGTTGGCATTCCCTCCCAGTTCTAGGATTCTGTGTTAGATTGTAAGCATGACATGGCACTGTGAAGGAGAAACTTACCTGTAAATAAATCCCTTTATTATATTGTTTAGAGTTGTGCCTGTTCCCACCAAGTAAGATAGATGCCTTCAGTGAAATTGTGTTTATTGTTTAAAACTTTTAAAATCTGAGCTTATCAAACCTTCAGATGCTTATCTGAGACAGGAGTTCCTGTGGGTAATGGTCACGGGTGTCAGCCATGGGAGGAATCCTTGCCAATGTGATAGTACAGCAGTCATTAAAATTTCTATTATTTGTCCCTATGGGGTTGGTAGGGGAAGCATGAGTAATGAAGGGAGTGCTGTAAATGTAAAGAAGTTTAGTTTCTTAATGCTGGAGGTTATTGAAATTCTAAGTTTCCTTTAGTGGTGGGTGTGATCTTTCTCACCTCCTGTCTTTGTATAATAGCTGGGTAGTCAGACCTCCTGCAGGCTTGCTTTGCTCTTGTTCTAGTTCTTTGGACCAGATTCCCCATCTGCTGGCCAACAGTGATTGAAAGTTAACTTGGTGGAATGACCTTGGAGTCACACCCTAAGATGAGAAAGCAGGAGCAACCAGTTGCCAAACATCAGGACAGAAATTGTCTCTTCTGTTGATCTTTTTTCTGCGTCTAGACTAAAGAAGAAAAATGGTAGAAGGTTTGCTATTCTTTTGCTATTTCACTGTACAGAAATTCATGAGAATTTCTTGTTTAAAATTACAATTGTTAAGGACATAAAAATGTGGTTTCTCTGTTTTGTGCAACACTCTACTCAATTTGGTATAGCCTAGTATATCATAACCATAACAAAAATAACCACATGCGCGCGCGCGCACACACACACACACACACACACACACACACACACACACACACACATACAAACAGCACCCTGAAATTTCTTAATGGTGTTTAGGATACCAAAGTCCCAGTTGCATTTTGTAAGACACTGTGTCCCTTCTTGGCTATGTTTCCTTTTCTTTTCTAGTGCTGGAGCTATTGCCCTCCCTTTTTCTCTCCCTCTCTCACCTGTTTTCTCTCATTCTTCCTTCCTCCTTTGAAGACTGATGTCTAATACATTTGAGACCCAATAGTATTTTTTCATAGACTGCAGTGATTTGATACATGCAGTATGGCCATATTTTATTTATTTATTTGTTTGTTTATTTTTAGTGGGGCCATATTTTAAAAAGTGCCACTACTTATGAATTCTATAGCAAGGGCAGGTTGAGGGGAGACAGGTTTCAGTTCTAAGTGGAGACTCTCCTTTTGTTTGGAAAATAGGGCAGCTGCTTATGACAAGGCAAAGTCCAGAGTAGGTTGGGCAAGGTTTGCACAAAGAAGAAAAAATACAATGCTACCTAATGGGAAAGGTGGTGTTCTTTGAGTAAGCAGGCAATTCTGAGAAATTGTTAGGCTAACTGACTACTTCCTCTGGCTGGTGGATGATAGGGAAAGGGGACAGCGGTCACTGGGGGATGATTAGAAAGTAAAAGACTTTGAGTTGCAGAGATCTAAGGCTCAGCCCTGGAGACCAGGGAAAAAGGAGGGAATTTCTCATGGAAGTGTGGCCCATTCATATGAACTCCAATGTTCATAGCAGCAATGTCCACAATAGCCAGACTGTGGAAAGAGCCAAGATGCCCTTCAACAGATGAATGGATAAAGAAGATGTGGTCCATATATACGATGGAATATTACTCAGCCATCAGAAAAGTTGAATACCCAACTTTTGTATCACCATGGATGGGACTGGAGGAGATTATGCTGAGTGAAATAAGTCAAGCAGAGAGAGTCAATTATCATATGGTTCACTTACTTGTGGAACATAAGGAACAATATGGAGGATATCAAGAGAAGGAAAGGAAAAATGAATTGGGGGAAATCAGAGGGAGAAACGAATCATGAGAGACTGTGGACTCTGAGAAACAAACTGAGGGTTTTAGAGGGGAGGGGGTGGGGGGATGGATGAGCCCGGTGGTGCGTATTAAGTAGGGCATGGATCGCATGGACCTCTGGGTGTTGTACCTAAACAACGAATCTTGGAACACTGCATCCAAATATAATGATGTATTTTATGATGACTTACATAACACAATTAAAAAAAAGAAAATGCAACTGATTAAAAAAAAAGTGTGGCGCATGAACTTTAAGAGCTCAAATCATATATGATATTAATTTTTTCCTTATAATTAAGCTTCGTTTATCACTAAAGCCTGGATTAGATTTTGTTGAGAGAAATTATGAGACAGTTCTTTGATCACAGTTGTACTGAGCTCATGTGACAGTAGCTGTCCATCACCCCCCCCCTCCGCCACTCCGCCCCAGGCTAATGGGAAGGTAACAACATTCTTTCAATGGATGGTATCAGTCAGTGAGTTCTGTGAGTTGGCCAGCAACAATGAAAGAGGCTTATGAAAGAGCAAGACATAAGTAGTAACACCCTAGACTGGCCAGTAGAATAGGCAAGTATTCTCCAAAGTTGACTCTGATATTAAGAAAGGGGGAGGAGGAAGGGCATGCATGTCTGCAATCTTGCAAGGGGAAGAGTTGAATGATTTTTATCTGGGTATTAAAGGAAAGGGAATCTCCAAAGTCTTGCAAACTTGAGACCCCTTAGATTGGTCATAGTATATTGTGTCTTCACAATGCCTCCTATTTAGGGTTATCCATTTTGTAAACAGGATTATCATACTTTTAGGTTCTGTAAGTTAACATTTAAAAAATGTTCTTAAGGTTAGGGGTGTCCTGTTCAATGTCATTTTACATATATTATACCCTATGTGATGGGATGAGGGTTAAATTTTTCCATAGAAGACTACTATTTGATTGCAATAAAAAAAGATGGGCAACAGAGAGACTGAACTCTGAGAGGTCATCTGACTTTAAAAAGATGAATGGAGTTTATTTGATTGACAGATCTCATAAAAGAGAATTTTGATGGAAAAAACAATCTGACTTTGTAATCAGTCACAGTGTTGTTTTTCACTATCACCCTGGAATTCTGCCATTGATACAATGCCTGCTTTGCAATCTGCTTTTTCTTAGTCACTGCTTTCGTCTCCAAAATTCTCTTCAGATTAAGAAGTACAAAGCCACACTCAGTAGCAGTGATTCATGAATAAAAAATTCGCAATCCATAGTCCTTCTATAGCTCTGAATTTTTTTTTTCTCCTCCTCGAGCTTTTTCAGTTTAAAAAATAAATAGAGACACTTCTGGGAAGATTAACTTAATTTGCTGTCATCAAGTTGAAAATTATCCACTTCATATTGGCCTCATTCTAGCCCAAACAGTGAGGGTTTTATAGATGATATGCCTTATGCATAGTTAGTTTTAATCTTTGGGGGAAAAAGACTCTCTATTGCTAGTCAGTAGTCCAGTTCTTGGGATTAGAAGGTGAACATGGGTATGAATTGTGGCTGACACTGCATGCCCTACGTCAGTGATTGTAGCAGGAGTCAGAAGCCTTAAAGGGAGATACAAATTGGTGCCACAGACTTGGCGCCAGGCACAGACAGGGTCTGGCTTTTAGTCATGACCAGTGTTGTCCTGTCAAAGTGATTTCTAGATGTTGAGACCTATTACCAGCTCCCCTGCCCTGGGATGCACAGCCAGTATTGAATAAATTTGTTAATTTGTCTTTTCGCTTTTACATTCCTTTACTTTTCTTCTGGCCTCCCTTTCTTCATTTTAGCTCATCACTACTTACAAGAGTATGAGCTGGAAAGTGACTCTTGAGAAGCTGAGTGAGGGACCATGATTGAAATAGAATTAAAGAACAAGCTCCCAAATGACCCCACCCCCTCACCCCATGGCCCCCTGCAGGAAACTTGAAAGAGCACAACTTCAGAAAATGGGGACGTTAGAATGGGAATCTTAGGAGAGAGAAAGCTTCAAGAAAGAAAGCTTGACAGATGAGAGATTTTCTCACAGGATGTCATGACATTCTGTCATGGGCATATGGGTATTATCTGGGAAAGAAAATATCAGCTGAAAAATTGAAGGGAGATGAGAAGGAAAAGAAGGGGAAGAGCTGGTTGGGAAGAGAACTTCTCTGTAATTTAACAGCCTTCAAAACAGAGGCATTTCCAATAAATAATTAAATATCTATAAAGATACTTATGAAAGTTCATAAAAATAAATTCAAGTATTATACATGAAAATCAAATTTCCTTTTTTTTTTCCTCCTTCTCCAGTCTTCAGTACCTAATGGAGAAGGACCTCAGAGGATTTTCCTTAAGTCATTATTTAAAAAAAAAAAAAAAAAAAAATTCTGTCCTCTTCTTTTCTGCCATTAAAACCTTGCATGGCAGTGGACCAAAGTCCATTAGAGTCATACTGGGGAGACACTAGTGAGGAAAACTTACTGTAATGGGGATGAGAATATTTCTGTTCCCCTCCATTCTCATGGGCCTTAGTTGAATGAAAGTCACCATCAGCATTTTTCTTAAGCTGCGTTTACTGTATATATTCAATTTTAAATTAACTGCACAAGGTTTATTTACTTCATGAATTATCTAAGACTCCTTTTTGTCTATCCAAATACTAAGTAGGGCTTTAGTGTCTGAATTTCTTTCCATTGTGCAGTTGATATGGAATCATGGAGAAGGCTGTGGTGTGTGTCAGCAAAACATAGGAAAACTGATGTGAAAAACAAAACTCAAACATTCAAAACATCTAAAATCAAATACATTATGCTTCAGGTCATCTATGGTTTGAGATTATTTATGTCGTTAAAATTACTCCTCTTCATTACCATGGATAACTGCCAATTGCCCAAATTCCAGTGCCTGGAACTCATGGATAAGCAAGAAGACTATCAAAATACTATAAAACCACCAATAGCTGCATTCTTAAATGACCAAACTTTTGTTATTTCTCAGAATCATTCTTGGTCTCATTTTAAAATCCAAGCAATACTTAAATATGTAGTTTTAAAATCTTCTAGTTTTCAGTACTTATGATGGGTAAGAGTTATTACATATACATTTTTGCAAGAATTAGACCACTTCTGCCAAGACAAATATTGTATAACTCCCTAAACTATTATAAAGGCCCAGAAGTAAACTTAACAATAAATAAAAAGAAAACAATTCCTCTGAAAAAATATGATCAGCAAGGCAGACAATGCAATGCCTTCTTGATAGACATTTAACCCATACCTTATCTTAAATGGAATATAGAAAGAAAATATTTTTGCTCATCTTTTGGGATAAGATCTAAGAAGCAGCTCATATGTTTGTGTTGTTTGGTTTGCTCGTGTTAGAGAGGAATGGTATAATACCAATACATGGTCTTGACTACTTTGTTAACCATATTTCTAATAGTCAGCAGTAGCATCTGAAGTCTTTCTTTGTTCCACTTTGGATTGTGATTGGTTCCCCTAAATGTTTCTCTGGTCATCTTTCCATTTGAGGTCTTTGCGTTGTTATATGTCGAGTTGACCATGTCACAGGGTAGCCAGATATTTGACTAAACACTATTCTGGATGTGTCTTTGAGGGTGTTTCTGGGTGAGATCAACATTAAATTGGCTGAATGAGTAAAGCAGATTGCTGTCCTCAGTGTGGGTAAGGCTCATCCAAATTGTTGAAAGGCAGATTAGAACAAAAAGGCTTGACTAAAGAAGAATTTGCTCTCTTTGCCTGAATGTGTTTGAGCTGGGACATCAGTCTTCTGCCCTTAGAGTCAGACCGGAACTTATGCCATCAGTGAGCCTGGTTCATAGGCCCTTAGACTCTGACCCAAACTTTTCCGTTGGCTCACCCAAGTCTCCAATTTGCAGACTGCATATCTTGGAACTTCTTAGCCTCCATAATTGCATCAGCTAGTTCCTTATACTAAATCTCTTTTTGTGTAAATATATTCTATTGTTTCTGTTTCTCTGAAGAATCCTAGCTAATACAGTCACCTATTTAGCTTTCTCATGGGCTCTTCAGTGGCAGCTGTGCTTGACTATAAAAACACTAGCTTCAAAGATTTCTGCAAAGTCTCTTCAAAGAGAGCACCAAGAGGGAAAAGCTAAGGAGGGCCATTCCTATACATGTGTCTAGAAGCTGTCCCAGGTCAATGCCATTTAAACAGAGTTCTGCTTCACAACTCCTACCTTGAGCTCATTTCATGTAGCTCTAGGTCTGTCTGTCTCTGGCTTGGAATCCCAAACGCTTTTAGTATCTGGCAGGTACTTGTTCAGTTCTCAACTACTCATGCTCAGCTGAGGACTCACTCAGCCTCTGGAAGATTTACACCCAGCCTTTGAAAGTCATCTTTGCTTTTGTCATTTTCAAAGCCCACCAGTTTGGTTGCTTCTACAGGGATTGCTCTGATTTCTTCAAGGGTCTTTACTCTCATATAAATGGATGGGCTTTGGAGACCCTGTACTTCCATGATATATATATCATATATATATCATGATACATATATCAATATATAGCTATATATCATGCATGCAAGTGTGTGTGTATATATATATATATATACATATATATATATATATTTTTTTTCCTCCCCTACATCAGGTGTTCAGAAGATCCTAGGACCCAGAAAGGGATCTTTGTCCTAGGGAGTTGGTATGCTTGCTGGTTCTTTAAGGCATTCTGATTCTTTTCTTTCCTGCCCAGGTAAGGGTATCAGTCAAAAGCATTGTTTGCTTTGTTGAGCCCAAGGAGTTCAGCAGTATTTTAGCACTTAACCAAATGTCCTCCCCTTAACTGAGATGGTTGCATATACTTACTCCTCAGAAGGATATATTATGCATTCACAGCTGTCTTAGGGCAAGAAAAATAGCTCAAGGTTAAGCCTAACTATAAAATTTTCCAAGGAAATCTTGTAGTCTCTTAAGTTTCCAGGGTAGGATATATACAAGTTTATATATAATATATTTTATATATTATTTATTATAAAATTTATTGCAATTTTAGAATACCTCATGTTTCCTAAGCATGCATGTTAGCAAAAGATAGATTTTTCCAGCTTCCTCCAACATGTCTCCTTCCCCCACCCCATCTTTATTTGGGGGCACTAAAGCTCAGTGTTCAGATTTTCGGTGATTTACCACAAATACTTATGGAATACCTCTATTCTTTTAATCCCTGGATTTTTATAGTTGTAAGCTACAGTGACAGGATAAAGCACTGCCATAATTTTTCCCTGAGTAAAGGAATAATACCGCAATACATTTGTGTTCTGCCAAATTGCTGCTACTTCACATGACACCTTTGAAAGATTTTTCTTAGTTAATGTGTTACCTAACAATAGGACTGGTCCTTGTCTGCATTGAATGTCAGTCTAGCTGGAGAAAGCGTCGCAGATAAACAGTGATAATCAAAAGCGACCACTAAAATAATGGTGTCAATGGAACTGAGCCTAGGGAGCAGTTAACTCTGCTCTCATGCAGGCTGGCAGGGGAGGGCTAGGAAAAGCTACTGAGAGACTTTTCTCTTGGGTCTTGACATGAGTATAATTTGGCCAGGGGACCAGTGGGAAGGGAAAAGAGGGAGATCTGGCAACTGTAAAATACTTTAACACTTTAAAAAATTTACAGAAGCATTCTTTCTTAAACCAATGTTTGGAAAACAATTATTGTTTGAATTAGAGTATTGAAGCATTCCTCTTAGGCAATGTCTTTGAAATGCTCACAACCAAAAAATTCTCTGCCAGTTTTTTTAAACAGAGAAAATGGAGCTGTATGCATTCAATGCTTTATTAGTATCAATTTTAACCAACAATGTAAAAACATTTTAAGGGATAACTTTTCTTTTGCTTTGGAATTAAATTTATTCTTTTCATACAGGGGCATTCTAACTTCTTTGTCTAACATTTATGGAGTTCTTTATATGCTTTATCTAATGTATACTTATTCTCTTGGGAAGGGATCTGTGCTTTTTGTAAAATGGAATTGCTACTGCCAGCTACTGTGTGATTTTATTTATTAGGAGAGTTTATAAGTTAGACTCATTATCACACTCCTTACAGAGGGTCATTCTGGAAAAAGTTTGATTTAAAATTTTAAAGTGTTAAATTACCAGTCAGAACCTCCTGAAATACCTAGTGCTCTATCCCAATAAAGTATCAGAATTCTATATTTTTTTATGCCTTCCTAGATTATGGTTATTTTTGGACTGTTTCGTGAGGAAGTATATTTGAAGATACTTATGCATAATTATTCAGATAACACTTCAAGGACCATAGACTATTTCAAAACTCCAGTATTAAATGTTCTTTTTAATAGATTCTTTGCCTATTGATTGTGTTGGTATTTTTGCAGTTTTAATGGCAACTGAAACTTCTGTTTAAAAATAAAATAAATTTGAGCACCTACAAAATACCAGTAGGCTCAGTACGTAGAATACAGTCCTGAGGAAAAATAAGCTTGTAGACAAAGAATTACAGTGCATATGGAACCAGAAAAGACCTCGAATAGCCAAAGGAATATTGAAAAAGAAAGCCAAAGTTGGTGGCATCACAATTCCGGACTTCAAGCTCTATTACAAAGCTGTCATCATCAAGACAGCATGGTACTGGCACAAAAACAGACACATAGATCAATGGAACAGAATAGAGAGCCCAGAAATGGACCCTCAACTCTATGGTCAACTCATCTTCGACAAAGCAGGAAAGAATGTCCAATGGAACAAAGACAGCCTCTTCAATAAATGGTGTTGGGAAAATTGGACAGCCACATGCAGAAAAATGAAATTGGATCATTTCCTTACACCACACACAAAAATAGACTCAAAATGGATGAAGGATCTCAATGTGAGAAAGGAATCCATCAAAATCCTTGAGGAGAACACAGGCAGCAACCTCTTCGACCTCAGCCGTAGCAACATCTTCCTAGGAACATCCCCAAAGGCAAGGGAAGCAAGGGCAAAAATGAACTTTTGGGATTTTATCAAGATCAAAAGCTTTTGCACAGCAAAGGAAACAGTGAACAAAACCAAAAGACAACTGACAGAATGGGAGAAGATATTTGCAAATGACATATCAGATAAAGGGCTAGTGTCCAAAATCTATAAAGAACTTATCAAACTCAACACCCAAAGAACAAATAATCCAATCAAGAAATGGGCAGAGGACATGAGCAGACATTTCTGCAAAGAAGACATCCAGATGGCCAACAGACACATGAAAAAGTGCTCCACATCACTCGGCATCAGGGAAATACAAATCAAAACCACCATGAGATATCACCTCACACCAGTCAGAATGGCTAAAATTAACAAGTCAGGAAACGACAGATGCTGGCGAGGATGCGGAGAAAGGGGAACCCTCCTACACTGTTGGTGGGAATGCAAGCTGGTGCAACCACTCTGGAAAACAGCATGGAGGTTCCTCAAAATGTTGAAAATAGAACTATCCTATGACCCAGCAATTGCACTGCTGGGTATTTACCCTAAAGATACAAACGTAGTGATCCGAAGGGGCACATGCACCCGAATGTTTATAGCAGCAATGTCTACAATAGCCAAACTATGGAAAGAGCCTAGATGTCCATCAACAGACGAATGGATAAAGAAGATGTGGTATATATACACAATGGAATACTATGCAGCCATCAAAAGAAATGAAATCTTGCCATTTGCGACGACGTGGATGGAACTAGAGGGTGTCATGCTTAGCGAAATAAGTCAATCGGAGAAAGACAACTATCATATGATCTCCCTGATATGAGGAAGTGGAGATGCAACATGGGGGGTTAAGGGGGTTGGAGAAGAATAAATGAAACAAGATGGGATTGGGAGGGAGACAAACCATAAGTGACTCTTAATCTCACAAAACAAACTGAGGGTTGATGGGGGGAGGGGGTTGGGAGAGGGGGGTGGGGTTATGGATATTGGGGAGGGTATGTGCTATGGTGAGTGCTGTGAAGTGTGTAAACCTGGCGATTCGCAGACCTGTACCCTTGGGGATAAAAATATATGTTTATAAAGCTGTAAAAAAAAAAAAAAGAAAAAGAAAAAAGAAGGGATGAATACCCAAGTTTTGTAGCAACATGGACGGGACTGGAAGAGATTATGCTGAGTGAAATAAGTCAAGCAGTGAGAGTCAATTATCATATGGTTTCACTTATTTGTGGAGCATAACAAATAGCATGGAGACAAGGGGAGATGGAGAGGAGAAGGGAGTTGAGGGAAATTGGAAGGGGAGGTGAACCATGAGAGACTATGGACTCTGAAAAACGATCTGAGAATTTTGAAGGGGTGGGGGGTGGGAGGTTGGGGGCACCAGGTGGTGGGTATTGTAGAGGGCACGGATTGCATGGAGCACTGGGTGTGGTGCAAAAATAATGAATACTGTTATGCTGAAAAAATAAAAAAAATTAATTAAAAAAATAAAAAAAAAAGAATTACAGTGCAGTAGTTTAAGTGCTATAAAAGAAGTATGCATAAGGGGCACCTGGGTGGCTCAGTGGGTTAAAGCCTCTGCCTTCAGCTCAGGTCATGGTCCCAGAGTCGTGGGATCAAGCCCCGCATCAAGCCCCGCATAGCATCAGGCTACCTGCTCAGCGGGGAGCCTGCTTCCTCCTCTCTCTCTCTCTCTGCCTGCCTCTCTGCCTACTTGTGATCTCTGTCTGTCAAATAAATCAATAAATCTTAAAAAAAAAGAAAGAAAGAAAAAAGAAGTACGCATAAAATATCAGAGACTCACAAATTATGAAGCACTAAATTCTTTTTAGGGAGAGATGAGATGGCTTAGAAGGACGTTTGAGAAAGGCCCTAGGGAAATAAGGAGAGTATTTTAGTTGAAAGCAAAGTCCGGAGCCTAGTCCATGTGAGGAATGGTGAAAAGTCCTAAGGGGCTGGAGGTGAGACTGGGAATGAGACTGGGGGCACAAAAATTTAAAGGGTCTTTACGAACCACTAACGCTGAAAAAAGAAACAGCATGTACCAGAGAGATCACCTTGATAACAGAAAGGGGAGTGCGTCCTTTCTGAAAAGAGCAATGGCAGGAATACAAGTTAGTATATGATGGGCAATATGAGAGTCCCAAATGCAATACTCACAATGGGAAGAGACAAGACAGGTGGGATACGAGAACAGTCTGCAGATGGAATTGGTGGCGGGTGAGGGAGAGAAGGGGTAGACATAAGGGAAGAGCAAGAGTGGTAAATGACCAGCTTTTTACTTCTGGAAATACAACGAATACTGGTATTATTAATTGATCTAGGAAAGATAGGAGGAAGAAACAACAGTACCTAGTTCTTGAAAGAATATGGACACAGGTTTCAATCTTCGTTTTCCACTCTTACTTACTAGCTATAGGAAATGTGGCCAAGCTCTGCAGCCTCTCAGAGCCTCCTTTTCTTTTTTTAAAATAGGGAAAATTATACTCTCTTTGAGGAGTTGTTGAGAGAATTAAAGAACAAAGATGTATGTAAAGTGACCAGCACTTACCTGAACTATCAGAGATACTTAATGTTATCGTCACTTTCACCTTCTCCTTTTGACTTTGAGGAGCAGTAAAGATCCAAAATAGTTAGCCAGCTAGACAGCAAGAGCTGCTGTTTTAAAAAAAAAGAAAGAAAGAAAGAAAGAAAGAAAGAAAGAAAGAAAGAAAGAAAGAAAGAGGAACATCTAGTCAAAGGAAGAAGTCAACAGATTCCAGAAATTTAAAAAAAATACAATCTAATGGGGCATTTGGGTGTCTCAGTCAGTTAAGTGGCTGGGTCTTGATTTCTGGCTTAGGTCATGATCTCAGGGTCCTGGCATGGAGCCCTGCATTAGGCTCTGTGCTCAATGGGGAGTCTGCTTGAGGATTCTCTCTCTCTCTCTCTCAATCTCGCTCTGCCTCTCCCTTCATTCGTGTTCTTTCTCTATCTCAAATAAATAAATCTTTAAAAAAAAAATAGGATTTGGGGTACCTGGGTGGCTCAGTGGGTTAAAGCCTCTGCCTTCGGCTCAGTTCATGATCCCAGGGTCCTGGGATTGAGCCTCGCATCGGGCTCTTTGCACCGCAGGGAGCCTGCTTCCCTTCCTCTCTCTCTGCCTCCTTTCTGCCTACTTGTGATCTCTGTCTGTCAAATAAATAAAATAAAAATCTTTAATAAAAAATTTTAAAAAATAGGATTTAATGTTCTAAATGTTCTTAGATTGTTTTTAGAGATTATGTTGGTATACAAAAATAAAGTACCTCATAAGTCTTTAACATGACCAAGTCCAGAGAAAAGTAATTTGCCTGTATTATCATTCTTACTATTACATTATCTGCAATTAGTATTATTTAATCCTCATCTCTGTATCTACTTTAGAAATATATTATATTCCGAATAGCTTATTTCTGTTGGTTTATTTTCCCAGTTAAGACAAAATTCAGCTAAGGATTGAGGAAATGAGAGCAGAGAGGGAATATACTTTCTAAAATATATTCCCTCCTCTGGCTCTGAGAGGAAAACATCAAGATGTGATTTGTAATAATATTATTATTTTTTTATTGTGATAAGATATGAGAAAGGGAGAAAGAAGTGATCATTGGCATGCAGTTGGCAAATGATAATGATTTGCCGGCTGAGTAAATACATCCATATCTCACTGAGCATTTTGAAATGAGGGTATTTTAGACCTTTCTTTCTTCTTTTTTTTTAAAGATTTTATTTATTTACTTGAGAGAGAGAGAAAGTGGGAGAAAGATCATGAGAGGGAGAGGGTCAGAGGGAGAAGCAGACTCCCTGCTGAGCAGGGAGCCGGATGCGGGACTCAATACGGGGACTCCAGGATCATGACCTGAGCTGAAGGCAGTTGCTTAACCAACTGAGCCACCCAGGCGCCCCAAGATTATTTATTTATTTATTTGACAGAGCACAAGCAGGCAAAGAGAGAGAGGGAGAAGCAGACTCCCCACTGAGTGGGGAGCCCAGTGTGGGACTTGATCCCATGTAGGACTATGATCCTGGGATCATAACCCAAGCTGAAGCAGATGCTTAACTGACTGAGCCATCCAGGAGACCCTAGACCTCTCTCTTCTTCTAAGTCATTATTCACTTAGCATTTTTTCTGTTATAGGTATAAAACACAATTTTCTCCCACAGAATGTCTGGATATTTATAAATGTCTCAATGTCAGATTCAATCTCCTAATATAGATTGATTCCAAAAACCTCTCACCCATTTTTCTCTTTTATTCCCAACCACAAGAGGGCATATATCTCATCTTCTCTTAGAAGTTAATAAAAAAATTTGGTCAGTGTATGCTGTTTCCAATCTGTTCAGTTGTCTACCCTGTCGAGAGTTTCCCTACCACCACATGGTTGCCTTTGGTATGGAAAAAGGTCTATCTTATTTCCAAACATTCCCATTTAGTATCATGAATTTATCAGGTCCCATCCAGAGTTCAGTTTCCTTCCTTCCTTCCTTCCTTCCCTTCCATCCATTCTTTCATTTGTTTCTATTTTGTGTTTTTGTTTTGTTTTGTGTTTTACCTGAGTCATCCCCAATATACCAAGCAAAGAACATGGCTTTACCACCTGTTTTATCAAATATTTTGATAACATATTAAACCACCTTTCTAAATGCTGAGGAGTGCCATCTTTCTGTAATTCTGCTATTGGTCAATAAGATGATGTTCACTCTGATGATAGAACTTCATCATCCCACTTAATATTTATTTTTATTTTCTTTTTTTCCCAGAAGAGAAATAACCTGAAACCCTTAGAAATTCCCAGTTGAGAATCTTATCAAGATCTAACTTGATAAGAACAG
This sequence comes from Lutra lutra, assembly GCF_902655055.1. Taxonomy (NCBI): domain Eukaryota; kingdom Metazoa; phylum Chordata; class Mammalia; order Carnivora; family Mustelidae; genus Lutra; species Lutra lutra. The sequence goes on from NC_062285.1 coordinate 113,397,285, forward strand.
AATAGTGTCTCAGAATAGTTTTGGTCAAGCAGTAACTTTGGAAATTTGTTATATTGTTATTCCAGTTATAAGTTTGTTCCAAAACAAACTGATTTAATTTTTTTAAATTAAATTCTTCCTTTCCTTAGAGTTAAGAGGGGTTATACTACCTCAAAATATGTCTATTGTCTAGGCTTACATAGCCTGTAGGAAGGCTGGAAGCTCTGTGGCTGACAGGATGCATTTTTGGCTTCTCGGACTTTCCATGAAGCTTCCAGGTTTTGGTTTTTGGGGTTTAGTCCTGAAACATTCCGAGCTCACTTACATTGGGTTACCGCTTCCTCCCAGAATGTTTTCCAGTCCCATGAAATCTCCCCTCATTCTGAAGTTAGGACACTTCTCTCTTTGATCCCTGTGAGACCGTCTCTCTCTAAAATAATCCAGCTTCTTTTAAATTAAAATAAAGAGCAAAAGTCTTTAGAACACAAAAATCTTGCATGTGTCCTAAAGAGGGAGGAGGAAAAATGGTCCTCATTTTCTTGGTGAGTCTATAGAAAAAAAATGCCATTTACTTCATCATCTGATTGTTCTGTTACATTGTTTTAGTAACTATCCCCATTTCAATAGTATTAGAGGTTTCTAAGTGGATGCTTAGGAATTATTCCTGGTGCAAAAAAATGAGATCCTAGAACCAGGATTTTGTGTGTAGAGGTCACTTGGGTTGAGCAGATTCTGTCTTTTATGTCTTTTACTTTTATGTCTTTTATGTCTTTTTATGTCTACTTTTATGTCTACAAGTATCAATAATTCAGTATGAAGTATAATTATAGTCAAGGAGAAAATCAGGTATTCGTTCCAGAAAGATTTTATGGAACACCATTATGTTTTTGGTACTGTAATTGGCATTGGGATTTGGGTATAACTGTGAATCAGAAGTTATATCCAACAGGAAGTTTTCTGGAGCATGATGATGATTAAAATGATTATAGGCATTGTCATAAATGTATGTAAATTATTTCAATATTTGTAATAATCCTATATTCAGATATAAATTATTAGTCCTATTTATAGATAAAGAGATGGAAGTGGAAAACACTTAACTGTTTGCCAAAGTTTAAATTGCCTATAAGTGCTTGAGATATTATTAAAAATCCATGTGTTCAAAGCCTGTGCCCAGTGCTGCCACACTAGTCAGGATAGCCATAAAGACTAGGATGATAGTTTTTTTTTTAAATAGATGAAACATCTTGATTATTTCTTTTGAAATATGCTTAAAGTGTAGGTTTATTTAGTGACAATTAGACACACAGACTGTTGTTGACTTGTCCCTCTCAATTCATATGTTGAAGTCTTAACCCTCCGTACTTAAAAATATGATTTTACTTCAAAACAGAGTTGTCGTAGATGTAATCAGTTAAGTCAAGATGAGCTTATCCAGGAGTAGGGTGAGTCTACCAATATGACTATGTCTTTATAAAAAGGGGAAATTTGGACACAGATAACCAGGAAAATGCCACGTGAACATGAAGGCAAGAATGGCAACAATACATCTACAATCTAGGGTAAGCCAAAGATTGCCAGCTAGATACCAGAACCAAGAGAGAGAGATGAAAGATTCTTACTTAGAGCCCTCAGAAGAAATCAAATCTGTTAACACCCTAATCAGCCTCCACAACTGTGGATTTCTACTTCCAGAACTGGGAGACAATACCTTTCTGTTGTTTAAGCCACTTAGTTGCGGTACCTTTTTACAGTGGCCCTAGCAAACTAATACACAAGCCAACTAAGGCACCACACTGGAGATGAGAGATTGATAAAAATCCTCCCTTAATGTACTGTATTCACTGATGATGAGGAACAACACATTGGGCAGATTACATATTGTAACATAATAACAGTAAACCATTTAGTATGCTTGTTTATCTGTGTTGACAGACTTTATAGCCACCCTGTATATTTTACTTAGAGAAGTTGATTCACTTTGAAAGATTAATCATTGGATTTATCCATCATATCCCAGTAAATGCTTTCTTATTTCATTGAGGAGTTTAATCAAAGGGAAAGGGGGAGACCTATTAAAATAAGTTTTGAAAACAGAACAAGAATTATTAAATGCAAAAATCCAAAAATAAGCATTCAAGATCTATAGCTGTAGCATTTTGCCTTCCCATCAGCAGTGAATGGGAGTTCCTACTGCTCTACATTCTCATCAGCATTTTGTGTTGTCAGTGTTCTGGATTTTGGCCCTTCTAGTTGGTGTTTAGTGGCATTTTGTTGCTGTTTTACTTTGCATTTTCTTGATGACATATGATGTGGGCATCTTTTCATATGCTTCTATGCCAACTGTATACATATATTTTTTTGATGAGGAATCTGTTAAGGTTTTTATCCCATTTTTTTAATTGGAGCTTTTTTCTCATTGAGTTTTAAAAGCTCTTTGTGTATTTTGGATTCGAGTCATTTATCAAATGTGTCTTTTGAAAATACTTTCTCCCAGTCTGTGGCTTCTCTCATTCTCTTGACACTATATTTTGCAGAGCAAAAGTTTTTAGTTTTAATAAAGTGCAGCTTATCAAATATTTTTTTCATGGTTGTACCTTTGGTGTTGCATCTAAAAAGTCATCATTATTCTCTAGGTCACTGTTTTCTCCTATATTATCTTCTAGGAGTTTTATAGTTTTCTGTTTTACATTTAGGTGTGAAACTCATTTTGAGTCAATTTTTATGCAGAGTGTAAAGCTTATGTCTAGATTTTTTTTTTTTTTTTTGCGTGTGGATTTCCAGTTGTTCCATTGTTTATTGAAAAGACTTTCTTTGCTCCATTGTTTGCCTTTGCTCCTTTACTAAAAGTTGGTTGACTGATTATATTCATGTGGATCTGTTTCTGGATTCTATTCTGGTTCATTGGTTTTTTTGGTCTATTTTATAAATATCACACTGTCTTGATTAAAGTAGCTTTATAATAAGTCTTGAAGTTGAGGAGTGCCATATCTCTGACTTTACTCTTCTTCAATATCATGTTAACTATTTTTGATCTTTTGTCTCTTTATATAAACTTTGGAATCAGGTTTTGGTATCCATAAAAAAAACATGCTGGGAATTTTTATTGGGATTTTATTGGATCTAGAGGTCAAGTCGAGAAGGACAATCATGCTAATATTGAATCTACCTACCCATGAACATGGAATCTTTCTCCATTTATTTAGATCTTCTTTGAGTTCTTTCATCAGTTTTTTGTAGTTTTCCTCATATAGACCCTATACCTGTTTTGTTATTTATACCTAATATCCCATTTTGGGTCAGTGCTAATGTACATAGTAAGATGTTTTTAATTTCAAATTTCTCTTGTTCATTACTGATATATAGGAATGCAATTAACTTTTGTCTGTTAACCTTGTATCCTGAAACCTTGATATAATTACCAATTAGTTCCAGAAGGTTTTTCGTTTTTGTTGTTTATTCTTTTGGATTTTCTACCTAGACAATTATATCATCTGCAAACAAAGACAGTTTTATTTCTTTCTTCCCAACATATATTCTTGTTATTTCCTTTTCTTGTCTTATTGCATTTGTTAGGACTTTAGATAGAATGTTGAAAAGGAGTAGTAAGAGGGCACATGCTTACCCTTGTATCTGATCTTAATGGGAAAGCTGTGAGTTTCTCACTATTAAGTATAATTACTCTTAGTTTTTTTTTGTAGATATTCTGTATTAAGTTGAGGAAATTCCCCTCTGTTACTGGTTTGCTTAGTATTTACTGTGAATCATTGCTGAATTTTATTAAATGCCTTTTTTTTGCATGTATTTATGAATTACTGTGTCTTTTCTTCTTTGTAGCCCATTAAGGAGATAGACTACATTAACTGATTCTATTTCTAGTTTTATAGATATAATTGATATACATCACTGTATAAATTTAAGGTATGAAGCATAGTGGCTTGACTTATATGTACTACTGAAGTAATACATTAATTGGTTTTGAATGTAACAGGCTTTGCATACCTGCAATAAATCCCTTTTGGTCATGGTGGATATTCTTTTAATACATTGTTGGTTTTAATTTGTTAATATTTTATTGAGGATCTTTACAACTATGTTCATAAGAGATTTTGGTCTGTGGTTTTCTTTTATTGTAATGTTTAACTGGTTTGGGTAGTAAGATAATACTGGCCTTTAGAATGAGAAAGTGTTCTGTCTGCTTCTGTTTTTTGGAAGAGATTATAGAAAATTGGTATAATCTTTTCCTTAAATATTTAGTAGCATTCACCAGGGAAATCATCTGGGCCTTGTTTTCTTTTTTGGGATGTTGTTAATTAATGATTTAATGTTTTTAATAGATTTAGTTTTACTTGGATTATCTATTTTTCCTTTTGTGTGTTTTGTGTTTTGTGTATTTGTGTCTTTGAAGAGATAGGTGCAGGAGCACCTGGGTGGCTGAGTCGGTTAAGCATCTGACTCTTGATTTTGGCTCAGGTCAAGATCTCAGGGTTCTGGGATTGAGCCTCACATTGGTCTCTATGCTTAGTGTGGAGTCTGCTTGTCCTATTCTCTTTGTTCCTCCCCCTGCTTACTCATTCCCTTTCTCCCTCTCTCTCTCTCTCTCTCTCTCTCTATATATATATATATATATAAAGCAAATAAATAATAAATTGATAATATTATATAAATAACATAATACATATTTAAGTAAGTAAATAAATATGAAGAATCTTAAAAACAGGAAATTGGTGCATTTACCTATTCGTAACACTCCTTGATTATCCTTTATAAAAAGGATGGGATTGGTAGTAATGACCCCTTTCATTTCTGATACTAGTAATTTGTGTCTTTTTTTATTCTTGGTTAGCCTGGCTAGGAGTTTATTGATTTAATTGATTTTTTTAAATTTGTGTTTTTATTAAGTTTTTATTAATTTTCTTTACTGATTACCTCTTCTCAACTTTATTGATTACTGCTATAATTTTTGTTATTCCTCTTCTTCTGTTTGCCTTAGCTTACAATTGCTCTTCTTTTTCTATTTTTCTTCCTTAGTAATATTGCTTTATTGTCTTCCAACATCTTTTTCTATTTTTTTAAGGTGAAAATGTATATTGCTGATTTTAGATTTTTCCCTTTTACTAATACGTGCTTTCAGTACTATAAATTCCCCACTAAATACTGCTTTTGCTGGATCCAACAAATTTATCAGTTTTGTTTTTATTTACATTTAGCTCAAAATATCTTTAAGTTTTCTCAACAATTCTTCCTTGACCCATTACTTTCATTTTTTGAATAACTGTAAAGACACTATTATTTAGAGTTCATTAAATACCAACTACAATAAATAAAAACTCAAAGGTCTGTATTTTTTGTAATTAAGTTAAATCTTTATTCATTCTGATTATATTAGTGTGCAGAAAAATGCATCTAATTTTTTATAAGATTATTTATTTATTTATTTGACAGACAGAGATCACAAGTAGGCAGAGAGGCAGGCAGAGAGAGAGGAAAGGAAGCAGGCTCCCTACTGAGCAGAGAGCCTGATGTGGGGCTCCTGGGATCAGGACCTGAGCCGAAGGCAGAAGCTTTAACCCATTGAGCCACCCAGGCGTCCAGCATATTGCTTTTTAAGAGTGATTTATTTATGGACTATCCATGTGAAACAGAGCAGCTCATTACAATGTTAGGGTTTGTCTCCTCTTCAATGCTATAACTATGTGGATAGTTATATGTATGTATATGACATGTATATGTATGTATTGCAAAAGGTGGTCAGGACTAAAAAATGTCTCATTTGACTTAATTTACTCAAATAAATTACTTCTAAATCAAAAAGAGAGAGAAAGAGAGAGAAAGAGAGAGAAAGAAAAAATGTATTCCTGGTAGTTGTATCAGTTTAAATCAGTCTTTGCCTGGTTCTGCTAGTATAATGGCTGCCGCTTTCTTCTGCTCACTCTCTCCTGCTCTACAGAGTGTTCGAAGCCCTACATGTCAGATCCAAGGTTGTGGTTCCTTGCTCTTTCTGGTTTCAGGACCTTGTACTTCCTTCCCTGCTTGTCCTTTTCTCCTTTTGCTGCGCTTCAAATTACCTGGGTTTTGAACAGTCTTCCTCATCCTGTTTTCAAGAATTGTCTCTTAGTTCTGCTCTGTTTATCTGACATTTGACCTCTTACTTCTCTTGAGCTCACTTATTTGGGTAAGAAAAAGACTCTAAAAATTCATGGCAATGGAAGGACAGGGGAGGGGATGTGCCGCTCTTAACATTTCCTCAGTTCTGTCTCGAGTTTATAGTTGAAATAAAAGCATGCAAACTCCGTAGAGGCAAAGACATCCTTCAGAGAGAGAAAAAATGACATCCAAGTTATTATGAAATACTAACTTATAAGTATGTTCCATTCCAATAAATTATGTAGCCTTTAAAGAGCTTTTAGAATTCCAACAATGAGAATCATTTCAAGAGTGAGAAGAAGAAAAAAAATTGTTTCTTTCCACAGCATGCTTACAAATCATTTCTCCTGCTGTCTAATGCTTTTCAAAATCATAGTGCAGTGAAGAAACTCTCCACTTCCTTTGTTGGAAAAGGAAGGAACTGAAGTCATTAATGGTACTGATGAAATTAGGAAATTCATACCCAGCCCCAAAGAGAATATGTTAAAAGTTTTAACAGCTTAAAAGTCTCTTTCAACTTCTCTCTGTATCATTAAGAAAACACATGAGAAATTCCCATATGGAAAGTATGGATTTTTCTTTCCCCTAATGATGTAAAGTAGCTTCTTATCTCTTCTGTTCTTTGGTAGGAGTGAACTGGACTAAACCACAGGCTACTGTCTATTTCAGCGCATTCTGGTCCATCTCTACTGCCTATTAATTGCCTGTGTTCAAATACAAAGGTAATCAGCTCTTACGCTTCTAGAAATGTGTTGACCCCTTCTCCTAAGTACATATACAGAGCCTTTTGCCAAAGTTTCTAGGCACTTTGTCAAAGATGCACTGTCTGAAATGAAGATGGGGGAGGTCACAAACACTACGAGCAAAGCCCAAAGCTGCTTGGAGGAACATGGCCAAGATAAGAGCAGCTTTGAAGGATAAACTGGAAGATTATGTTAGCAAGCATGGCTAAAGCTTCTGGAGGGCTGGGGGAGGCTGCACTTCCATATAACATTGTATTACAAGTCTTAGAGTTTTATTCTTTTTTAATGAATTGTTTATGTTCCTGGGAACACCAAACAGAAATTTTCTTTTCTTTCAAAAGAATAATATTTCATTAAAAGTGCTTAGGCTTTGGGGGAGACATATTTTAGGACCTAAGAAAATCAAGGACAGTGATTTCCACAAATGTCTTATCTATTAGCAATGAATGCTTGGATGGATTCAGTATAGTTACACCATTGCCTTTTCTGAAAATATTTTCTAAAGGAATAAATAACCTTTTGGCCACGAATCCAATCTGTGACACATGATTTTAAATAAGATCTGTTTTTTTCTTCTCTGTCATAGTTGTATTTCATTTGTTTGAAATAGTTTCTTTCCCTGATTTATGTTGTCCTAGATTAAAATATTTCTTAAATTTTTAGTTTTCTTTATGCTGTATTTTCCCTTTTGTCTTTGAGCATTGTTTATGAAAATTAAATTTTAAAAGCTGGTATAGACGTTGGTAATATATAGAATTCATATATATTTATTTGTACATATTCAGAGATATTTATCCATACATATTCATAATATTTATTATCCTATAATATGTGGAATTTAAATGAATATCTAAATTCTAGACTTCAGATTTTGTGGAGGTCTCTATGATTTTCTTATTGCAATCTTGCCTTCCCAATTATATATATATATATATATATATATATATATATATAAAGATTTTATTTATTTATTTGACAGACAGAGATCACAAGCAGGCAGAGAGTCAGGCAGAGAGAGAGGAAGAAGCAGGCTCACCGCTGAGCGAAGAGCCCGATACGGGGCTCTATCCCAGGACCCTGGGATCATGACCCGAGCCGAAGGCAGAGACCGTAATCCACTGAGCCACCCTGGCACCCCCCCAATTTTATATATATATATATACATATATGTATATATATATATATGTATATATATATATATATACATATATATATATATATATACATATATATATATATTTTAAGTTTTATTTATTTGACAGAGAGAGAGAGAGATCACAAGTAGGTGGAGAGGCAGGCAGAGAGAGAGAGAGAGAGGAGGAAGCAGGCTCCCCACTGAGCAGAGAGCCCGATACGGGGCTCGATCCCAGGACCCTGGGATCATGACCTGAGCTGAAGGCAGAGGCTTTAACCCACTGGGCCACCCAGGTGCCCCCCCAATTATATTTTTTATTGAACTAATATTAAATTCAGTTTTCCTCCTGAAGAATACATATTAGGAAATATACACAAATAAGGCAGCATAGAGCAGCACTTACACATCATACACATCATACACATTGTAGATGATAACTATAAAGTGGTTGAATGAGTGAATGAAGGGCTGTTGCTGAATGAAGCCCTTAAAAAAATCAGAGTTAAAAAATGTTTTATCACAAGACAAAATCAGAGAGCAAGACAAACCAGAGACTCTTAACTCTAGGAAACAAACTGAGGATCTCTGGAGGGGAGGCGGTGGGGGGATGAGGTAACTGGGTGATGGGCATTAAAGAGGGCACTTGATGTAAGAGCACTGGGTGTTATGTAAGACTGATGAATCATTGAACTCTACCTCTGAAATTGGTAATACGCTATATGTTATTAATTGAATTTAAATTAAAAATAAGTTTTATCAAATATCAATGATTGAAAACATAATATATTTAATATAGGTAATGGAGAATATATCATATTTTTAATATTTCATTATTACGGCATATTACTATTTATATTTTTGGTGTAATGATTAAATGTATATATGTGTGTGGGTGTGTGTACACACCATTTTAACTTGTTTTTAAAGCATAATGTTATGAATGTTTAGTTAATATTGAATTTACCTAGGCAATATATAAGAAAATAGGACTACATTTTTTCTTTCTTTTTTTTTAAATAGGACTATATTTTTTAACAGTGCATATGCTATTATTAGTCTCTACTGAAAGAATTTTGAGCTTTGGTTCTAACTCGGTTTTATTCAGCTCCAGTGCTCTTTGATATCAGTCTGAATGGCTGTTGAATCAGGACACAAAGAGGATAAGAGGCTACTTTTGATCCTAGTTTTAATATTTAATTTTTTTTCTTATCAAAATACATTTTTTCCAGAAATTTTTCTTACTAGCTGTATATTTATAACAATTACTCCTGGTTATTTTGAGAAGATACCATTTTCACATCTTTATTTCATGTAGCACAGGATATTTTTATAGCATCTGGAAAGACTTGATTCATACACCCAGGATATAGGGAAGGCTAGTTTGAGAATTGTTACCAGAAAAAAGATGTTACAGATGTTGGACAAGAAAATACCATAAATGTCTACTTCTACTATTATTCAGCTGATGCTTCATGAATTACATAACCATTTCTATACACTCGAATCTTTGTCTTTGAGCATTTAGCTCCAATAAGACATTTTTCTCTAGAATAATTTTTTTTAAAGATTTTATTTATTTTATTTGACAGATAGAGATCACAAGTAGGCAGAGAGGCAGGCAGAGAGAGAGGGGGAAGCAGGCTCCCTGCTGAGCAGAGAGCCCGATGCGGGGCTCGATCTCAGGACCCTGGGATCACTACCTGAGTTGAAGGCAGAGGCTTTAACCCACTGAGCCACCCAGGCGCCCCTAGAATAATTTTTAAGAACAAAATTATTGGGCCCAAATGTGTTAGTATTTTTTAATGACCTATTTTGTATGTTTTTCAAAATGGTTGTACTGATGTATAGTGCTAACTGGGCTAACAGTATGTAATAGTAAAGTAACAGTTTTCTGGGGGGAGTTACAAGAAAAAAAATGTTGAATAAGTTTATATACTAACTGGAATTTAGAGTACAATGCACAGATACATAATACTGTGTTCCCCAAGAAACTTTAAAACAATTTCAGAAATCTGCCTTGTGCTTGGTTGGCAGATGTATCATTTATTTATTTATACCCTACCTTATTCCAGAACATATTTAAAAATGATTAAATGCATCTATAACAATGACTCAGAACAAATTAGACAAAGCTGAGTAGAATATACATCAAATTTCTTTCCAAGAGAAAAGGAGTGGAGGAAGCAAATACCACTTAAAAAGCCCTTTAATTCCAATTTCTATGTGGAGCTTGATCCTCCTTAAAGCTGAGATGTAGGCAAAATTAACCTCTTGGCATTAACTTTCATATCCCTTTTGGAAAGCAATTTGGCAACTACACACTGAGCCATAAAAACGTGCCCACTCTAGGGGCGCCTGGGTGGCTCAGTGGGTTAAGCCGCTGCCTTCGGCTCAAGTCATGATCTCGGAGTCCTGGGATCGAGCCCCGCATCGGGCTCTCTGCTCTCTCGGGGAGCCTGCTTCCTCCTCTCTCTCTGCCTGCCTCTCTGCCTGCTTGTGATCTCTCTGTCAAAAAAAAAAAAAAAAAAAAAAAAATCTTTAAAAAAAAAAAGTGCCCACTCTAAATCATTAATTTCACTTCTAAGAATCCTAAAAAATAAATTGTAAATATGAGAACAATAAATTTTATGCTTTAAGTGTTCACCACAGTATTGTTTATAATAATCAAAGCCTGGAAACAACCTAAATTTTCATCCAAAAAGAAGTAGAATTATATCTATTTGTTAGCTTAGCATTTTGGATATTAAAATATGGTTATTAATCACTGCGAAAATTAATATAATGTTAAGTGGAGAGACAGAATGTAAAATACCATGTGTGACTATAATTATGTTAAAAGAGAAAAAAATCATGGCCTAAAGAAAAAAAAATGAAGTAAAATAGACCAAAATGTTTAGTTACTGTACTAATATGAGGAAAACTATGCAAACATTTTATATACATTTTTATTTACTAAAATTTTATTATGGGTTTATATTACTTCCAAATTAATTACATCAGGAATAATTAAACCTCTCTATATGAATAATCTCATTTTTATATTCTGATGCAATATTAAGAAACAGGAAAAATTACTGTCTGGAAGTTCCTATCTAGTAAGTGTTTGCGATGTGCTTTGGCCGATATTAGCCCGATATTAGATGGACTGCGGTAGTTCTGCAATGGGAAGACTTCTGAGTTTAAAGAAAGGGGCAAGCTTATGAGCAAGGGACATAGTGGCAGCTTACAGGGTTTGAGAATTTGGGAAGAGCTAACAGCCTAAAGCTGAAAATCAAAGTGGGGCATAACTTAGGCAATCTTGTATAAGGATGCCCTAAGGAACCAAGAAGATTCTTCATGTATGGAACCAGTGACTGTCAGAGGGGATGTACATACCATAATCTATGCTAGTTTATGCCAAAATTCCACTCCAGCAAAATATAAACAGTCATTGAAATCTGTCTCTACTCTCTCTTATATATGAGCAATGGAAACAAACAAAAACATAGTAGGTGATGGCCCTACCAAGTTAGAATGAAATCACAAAGGATTCTCTTTGAACATGGCAAGAGAGGTCTCTCTTTTTTTTTTTTTTTTGGAGCCTTCTATTTGTCAAAACTGTGTTCAGTGCTTTATGCTAATATTTAATTCACACAAAGCTCTATGAAGTAGGTGACGTCACTCTTATTTTACAGAGGAGGGACCTGGATTCCAGAAAAATCACATATTTTGCCTAGGGGAACACACCTCGCAGTAGAATTAGGATTTAACACAGGTCTATAAAAGCCAAGGACTTTCTGTTATTTCTAGTGGGTCTAACAGTTAAATGACCCAGTATATTAAGTCCAGTTAATTGTTATTATACTTCCACTCCAAGGCACAGGGCAGAAAAGATGAAATTCTGTATTTCACTTTCTCTGGAAAGCAATTGAATTATCATAACCTGCTAACCTATAAGTGATAAAGTAAAGACCACATTCACCCAAGTACATTCAGGATAATTGGAATGTGTCTAGATCCAAAGTCAGACCTACATTTAAGGTAATATTAATAGTGCTAATGGCATCTGTGGAGAAAATCTTAGATGTTGCCTCCAGTCTTATGAAATTCAGGGATACACTAACTCGTGTTGACAAAAGTACTGGTTTCCAGAGTTTATCTGTCCAAATTCAATCCAAACCAACCCAAGCCAAACTGCATAAGCCAAACCAAAACAAAATAGCCCTTACAAATAGCTGGTGACATTTTTTATGCAATGTAATAGTGGAGAGTATATGTTTAAGCAATGAAACAATAACTGACCATTTACATACATAGTTGCATTTATGCAGAAGAAAAATATCACATACCAGATTCATGTGGTTGGGAATATGTTAAGTCCCATATAGTCATTTTATTTACTACTTTGCATTTTATCTTATAGATTTTGAAGTAAAAAATGACCTCCTTTTCCTAAAATTAAATCCATTTCGTAATCAATTTCTGCTTTACTCCAAAAGACCTCATAATAAGTTTCAACCTCATAATATTTATTGCCTTTGGCTCTTACATTTTTCTAAATTCCCTATTGAAGTCATGTATTTTTAAAATACTAACCTAGGGCGCCTGGGTGGCTCAGTGGGTTAAGCCACTGCCTTCGGCTCAGGTCATGGTCCCAGGGTCCTGGGATCGAGTCCCGCATCGGGCTCTCTGCTCAGCAGGGAGCCTGCTTCATTCTCTCCCTCTCTGCCTGCCTCTTTGTCTACTTGTGATCTCTGTCTGTCAAATAAATAAACAAAATCTTTAAAAAAAAATAAAATGCTAACCTAGTCCTGCCTTGTTATTGGTAGATCCACTGAATATTTTCACTTTTAAAAATGTCAAATCTTTAGTCGGTAGAGCATGAGACTCTTAAAAATGTCAAATTTTTAACCAGATGCCTGGTGTTTGGTAGAAGGTTCAGTTTACATGCTTAGTAGAATGAGGCCAGCTCATCTTAAAGTGGGAAATTTGAATCGATCTAAGAGTTAGGTAGTTTTCTGAAAGCAACAAAATCTAATAAGAGCTTTATTAGGGCAATTTAGGTCACTCTTCTATTACTGAAAGCTAATCACCTATAATAGACTTACTGTAGTAAAACAGCTGAGAAAGCCTCTCTTCCTGCCATAAGACCGTTAACAGCTGACTTCCTTAAAATGTGATCATCACACCTGAGACTATCTATTTTAGTCATAATTGAAATGTGTGACAGGAAAGAATTTGGAAGAGGGGAAAAAAGCATGTTATTATTAAGCTTCTCTGTGTTGAAACCTCAAGATTCTACTTAGTATCCAGCATGTTGAGGAAGATTATAAACTCCCTCTTTTTTTTTCTTTTTTTTTTTTTTTTTTTTTGCCACTGCCTTCCCTTCTGCCGCTCACTCTCAAAGCCCCTCTCTCTGAGCGTGACAGATATTACCGTTAGGTGTCCTTATGTCAGCCCAGCCCATGTTTAACTGGTCTTTGCGCTTCCCAAGTCCTCACAGCTGGATTCATTGATTCTTAATCCCATTTCCTGAGCCAACTCTGGCCCAATAGAAAATATCTCTCTACTTCTTAACATTCTACTTTTTCCACTCTTTGGGATTTAAAAAGTAAGCTACCAAGAAGCCAATCTGAAAAGACTATATGCTGTGTGATTCAAAATATATGACATTCTAGAAAAGGCGAAACTATGGAAACAGTAAAAAGATCAGTGGTTGGGGCGCCTGGGTGGTTCAGTGGGTTAAGCCGCTGCCTTCGGCTCAGGTCATGATCTCAGGGTCCTGGGATCGAGGCCCGCATTGGGCTCTCTGCTCAGCAGGGAGCCTGCTTCCCTCTCTCTCTCTCTCTGCCTGCCTCTCCGTCTACTTGTGATCTCTCTCTGTCAAATAAATAAATAAAATCTTTAAAAAAAAAAAAAGATCAGTGGTTGCCTCTTCTGCAGTGGTGCAGAAGGGGAGGGATGAATAAGCAGAGCACAGAGGATTTTTAGGGCAGTGAATATACTCTGTATGATACCATGATGGTGGATACACGTGATTTTATAGTTGTCCAAACTTATAGAATGTATAATACGAAGCATGAACCATAATGTAAACTATGGATCCTGAGTAATTATGAGATGTCAGTGTAGATTCATTACTTGTAACAAATATACCACTCTGGTAGATGTTGATAAGAAAGAGGTTATGTATGTTTGGGGATAGAGGTATGTGGGAAATCTCTGTAACTAAAACTGATCTAAAAAAGAAAATCTTAGGGGTGCCTAGGTGGCTCAGTTGGTTAAGCATCTGCCTTCAGCTCAGGTCATGAGCCCAGGGTCCCGGGATTGAGCCCCTATCAGGCTCCCTGCTCAGCTGGGAGACAGCTTCTACCTCTCCCTGTGCCTGCCGCTCCCCCTGCTTGTGCTCCTTCTCTCTCTCTCTCTGCCAGATAAATAAATAAAATCTTAAAAAAAAGGAAAAGTCTTATTAAAAACAAAAAAAAATTTTTTTGAGGGCCACCCTTCCAGAACCTAAATGTAATGATTCAGGCAAAATCTGTAATGATTGTAATCATTTATAATGATTCAGGCAGAATTGTTTCTACCTGTCCACATTGTTTCGAGTCATGGTTCTCACTTCTTACTCTTCCATTGGTTTTCTCTGTAGGAGTAGGCTTCTCCCATACAATCTGCTTCAGTGCTTGATGTTACCTAAAGGTTATGTGAAGAAGCCCTGACCTTTGGGATTCATATGACACTGTATCAACTACATACCATTTACAATGGAAGCCTCCCTGTCTTCACCATTTCTTTGGTGGTACTGGGGGCAAGATGGAGTCCTAAACACTTCTGGTTCTTTACTCTTTAAGCTGTAGGTTCAGTGCTTTATTTTAATTTAGTTTCTGGGTTATTTTGCTATTCCAATTATGCAATCACTTTTAGTTCCTGACATGGATTATAGCCTCCTATGCTTGATTTCTGCCAAAAATATATCACTCATACGAGGCCATTGTGTGGACTAGACTTATTGCATATTCAGTGTTCAACCAGCTGGGTCTTGGGCTAGGTAGAATTCAGCTTGTCCCTCACTCAAAGATAAAAAGGGACTGAAGAGTTTCCGGGTTAGAAGGCTCTGTGGAAGCAAATACCTATTTATTTAATTAAGGTAGGTTTCTAAACCTGAAACAGACCCTAGGATGGGTCTGGACTCTGCATTATTTTGCCTATGAATTGTTTTCAAGAGATTCTGTTTAGATCTCAGAGTCCAATCATTCTCAGAAGATATCTGGATTTTATTTATTTTGTAATGGATTGAGTTCAAGACTCAATTAACAGACTTGTTGACTACGGGTTTAGTTAAGGAAACTGTGGGTATGTGGGAGGCAATGAATTACAAATGACTAACTCCTTCATAAATTTATTCATTCAAGAAATGTTTATTGAGTGCTGTCTTTGAACCAGGCAAAGTACAATATGCTGTGGATACACAGTTAATAAAAAGGACATGATCCATCTCTTCTTGGAACTTCAGTTTGCTAAGAGAACCAGATAATAAATGAGAAAATTAGTATTGGAGGAAGTCATTATGAAGATGTGACCACAGGTTGACTCACAAGCTGGATTTGGGCAATTGGAGGCTCCTCACTGGGCCCCCCCTCCCCCGGAATGTATATTCTATCCACCATTCCCACAGTGGTAACCATTTTCAAGGATGCAATCTTGAGAGAGCAATGTGTTGTTGAGACCATCTGGACAGTGTACATGACTGAACCTACTTAAGACCTCTATATAAACTTTTAAGATTATGGCAGGTGGGTACAGAGATTTACTGGTCTTGTGAATGCCCAAGACAAACCTTGTATGTAAATTCCCTTGCTTATTAAAAAGTGCCACCTACCCAATCTGGAGGAGTCTGCCTCTTTCTTCAGTGTCTCCTTGCCCTTCATATAGAAGGGCCAGTTTCAGATTTCACCAGAGAATCTCCCGAGGTTTTGAACCAAAAGTAGCAAGTAAATATGCTGTCTGTATTTTTTATGGATAACTAATATAAGAGGTTATTTTTAAAATTAACTTTATCATTGTATAGTTAATATGCAGTAAAATGCATCCATTTTAATTGTATGGTTTGATGAGTTTTGATAATGGCCAGTCCAATCAAGATATAGAGTATTTTCATAATCCCAGAAAGTTTTCTTGAACTCTCTATAGTTAGTACTTCCCTCCTCAATCCCAACCACCCCAGGCAACTGCTGACTTGCCTTCTATTAGTTGATATTAATTTTACCTGTTTTAGAATTTCATATAAGTGAAAACCCGTATACTACTCCTTTGTGTCTGGCTTCTTTCACTCAGAATAATATTTTTGAGATTTATCCATGTTGTTGCATGGGTCAATAATTTGTTCCTTTGTGTTGTGGAATAATAAACTGGTTTAGGTATGTACTATAATTTATCTAATTGTTAATTAATATTTCAATTATTTTCAATTTCCAAAGCTGCTATGACCATTTGTATACAAGTCTTTGTGTGGATCTATGTTTTCTTTTCTCTTGATATGTAAAAGTGGAATTGCTGAGCCAAATGGTAGAAGTTTGATTTTAGAAGAAACTGACAAACTATCTTCTAAAGTGGCTATAGCATTCTCTCCTCCCACCAGCGATATGTTAGAGTTATCTCAGTTGTTCCACATCATTGTCAGCACTTAATGCCATCTTTTAAATTTTAGCCATCCTAGTAAGTGTGGAGTATCCTCTTAGGTTTAATTAAAATTTTTCTGGTGACAAATGAGGTGAAGAACATTTCTTGTGCTAGTTGGACACTTATATCTTTTGTGAAGAGAATGATTAAAATTTTTTACCAATTTTAGTTAGTTGTTTGCTTCCTTATTATTGAATTGTAAGAAGTTCTTTAAGCAATTTGGATATAAATCATTTGTCACATACATGTTCTACAAGTATTCCTTCTGCCCCAAGTCATTAGCTGTATTTTCATTTATGTAATGGTAATTCTTTTATGAGGAAAACTTTTACTTTCGATGAAGTCCAGTTGATCACTTTTGGGTTTTTTATGATTCATGCTTTTTGTGTCCTATCTGAAAAATAGTTCCCTAGCACAAGGTTGCAAAGATTTGCTCCTATCTTCTCTTCAAGAAGTTTCATAACTTTAGCTTTTACATTTAGATTTATGATCCATTTTGAATAAGTTTTTGTATGTAACATGAGGTAAAGGTCAAAGATAATGTCTAGCATCACTTGTTGAAAACACTAACTTTTCCACATTGAGTTACTTTCACATCTTTGCTGAAAATTAACAGATCATATAAAAGTGGATTTCTTTGGGCCTCTCTGTTTTGTTCCATTAAATGATTTGTTTATTCCTATGCCGATACCACATTGTCTTCATCACTGTAGTTGTATAGGAGTCTTGAAATGAGATAGTTTCTCCAACTTTCTTCTTAAAAAAAAAAAAATTCTCCAGGGTTTTTTCTCTAGAAAAAAATGTTTTGGCTATTTCAGGTCCTTTATATTTCTATAAAATATGTTACTCAATTTCTATTTTTAAAAAAGTCTTCTAGGATTTTGATTAGAATTGCATTTAATTTATAGGTCAATTTGGGGAGAACTGACTTTAAAAATGTTGAGTTGTCCAATTTGTAAACATAGTAAATCTTCTTTTACTTCTCTCTACAATGTTTGTAGTTTTTAATGTACACACCTTGCATATATTTTGTTTTTCAAAGATACTATAATTGGTATTGCATGTTTAAAAATTTATATCCCACATCTTTGTTGATAGCAGGTTATTTTAATATTTATCAGAAGCCAAATAGTTTGCAAGTTTTCAGTATCATGGCACATTTGAATATCATATATGATTCTGGCTACTTTACGGTCATCTAATAAGCCTACAATCTAAAAAATGTAGAAATTCAACACTTTTCCACTGTTGACATTGTAGGGTCTTTATTTGCTTAGTTATTTCACCCAGTTACTAACAACCCAGTTAGGCAGACATTAGCACCAATTTCACAGAGTAAGGAACTGAAGTTCAGAGAATTTAAACAGTTTAAAAGATTGTATAGGCTATATGTTAACTAACTATAATTTAAATAAAAATTTGGGGGAAAAAAAGGAAAAGAAAAATTAAAGAAAAGCACTTTGTAAACTGAAAAAAAGAAAAAAGATTCTGTAGGTAGTTGATTTTGGAGCCAGGCCTCAAATACATGCTTTACTGTAATATGTTATTATGTCATTACTCATCTTTGCCCAAGAAAGTAGATTTCTTATGCCAGTTCAAAAGCAAAGAGGAAAAGAATTGCAGGCTTGTGGGGAGTTAACCTTTCAACAGGTAATTGGTGACCAGTGTCGGAACCTGGTATACCAACAAATATCTCAGAAAGACTGAGTCAGCCTATGGCAAGAAGGTAGCCTTGGGTATTTTTCATTGGTAAATGGATACTTTCCCAATAGACTCTTTCTCTTAAGGATAAGAACTCTTCTCAGTAAGACCAAAATGACTTATAAGGAAGTATCTTTTCTATACTATATGAATAAATCTTTATTACATGAAAGAATATGAGCCTTAAACTGTATTCAACAAATCTTCCTGATTTCCCAGTGAGTGATTAAAGTAGCTCAATTTAAGTCACTATCTCTTTTCTTTTTTAAAACCTGCAGATCATACAGTAGCAGCTGCAGCAGCGGGAATCTGCTGAAACAAATTATATTTCTCATCGATTGATCTCCAAAGGCATGCTTCCTAGTTTTTGAAAATTCACTGAAAATTTTATAGTGCTTTACATGAAGGGAGTTAAAACACAAAGAATGGGATTTTATCTTTATGTGGTGGCTGGACCAAACTGCAATATCTTAAATATTAATTTTAACTCTCTCTCTGATCCAAAGCAGCACAGCCAAATAGATATTCAGACAAATGAACTAATACTTGTTACTAAAAATAAATGTTGGCCATATTGTAACCTATTCATTTTTTGCAAGTTGCTATGATTCAAGTTTCATTTGGAGAAAATAAAATGTCTCTCTGTATTGCTGTCAATAGATTCCTTATCCCTACCATTATTTTTCTCAAATTGTTTTTAGGTCAACTCTCTCTCACTATATTGCTTTTCCTCCCGAGGGGGGGAAAATGTGCACGTGCTTATTAGCTTCTGTTTATTTGCTTTCTTCCTGTTCTAGTCCCATGCCTCCCTATAGGCAGCCTAATGTGCCCTACCCCCCCCCCCCATGCCACTGAATCATGCCTTAGGAAGCTAACTGTGATGGAGTCTGCCACATTGACAAAAGTGTGGTGCATCTTGATGTCAGGACAAAAGCCACAATTCCAGGCACACTAAGAGGAGGTTGCTCAACACCAGGAGGTAACAGATGGCAGAGTGGACACTAAAGATGGAAGGTGTAAGGATGGAGAGTTATTTTTTGTATAGGGTCACCAAAGAGAAGCTATTACAAAAATAGGTCTTCTCTTCCATTTAGTAACCTCTAAAGAAGCCAAAATGGAAGCAACAAACAAATAACACAATGAAAAGCCAACACTAAGTGAACATACTAATAATTGTGCTCTTTCAACACAATAAAATTCCTACGTCTATTAAAATGGTAATTATAAGTCCATGCTCAATAGATGATCAAACTGAATTGGACAATATATATTGGATGGTGTAGGTGAAAATAGCAGATTTCCAAGTAAAGTTCTTGGATTACAAGAATTCTTCTAACCTGGATAATTTAGCCAGATGGAGGGAGAGGTGTTGGGGAGGTTTGAGAGGAAGAGAGAAACAGAAAAGATAAGGAAAGATAAAAATCGGATTTCGAAAGACAGGAGAAAAGACAGCTCCAGTGAACTGGAGATCAGAAAATAACACACTGCTGGGAACAGAGCAGACAACAAATACTTTCAACAAAGAGCCTATGAATGAATTAACATCTACTTTTATGAAGGTTAGGAGGTATACCTAGAGAATTTCATTATGCTATAACAAGTCTTTTTTTTTTTTAATACCATTTGCAGGGAGATTTCTCATTATCACTTTACTAGTTGGGAGGATGTATGAATAATATTTTAAAAATTACTTTTAAAATGTTACCTCAGATATAAAGTGCCTCGTAGTGTGCTTGTTGAGAGACAAAATAATGGCTCAGAGTGCAGTAAGTTGGAACAAAGGCCAGAAGGGTCTGCACCGCCAGGCACCAGCAAGAAGTATGGGCACTGAGGTGAAGGCCCGAGTCTGCGTGGACTCTCGGTTTTATTCTTGTATAGTAGTATGTAAAGTATGCGGAAGCAAGGAGGGAAAACAACCCAAGAAAGCGATACATCAGGGATGGCAGGAACTATGTATGTATACGGGACTATGAGAGCGGATCCTAGTGAGGCATTATCTCAGGGGCTCCAGGGAATGGGAGAACTGACCTCAGCAGGCCCGTCTTAGGCACCATCATTGCTGTATTCAGCGTGTACGGATGGCAGGAATGGGTGGCTTTTGTCACACCAGTAGAGCTGTTGCCATTTATGCGTGTTCCTGTTCTTATCTCTTTTACCCACTGAGATCCTGCTCTCCCACAATAAACACTTCTCTTTACGTCTTACCTTAATAAACCTAGAAGTTGAGAAATGCTCTTTGAATCATGTCAGATCTTGTGATTGCAGTCTTTCAGTGAAAAACAAAATTGTATCAGTAGGAATGGAAAGTCGCAGCTATTTAAAAAGTGAAAAACAAGGATTCCAAAGACATTTGCTTCTCTGATTTTTTTAAATGTATGAAGTTGCTGTCAAGCCTGTTAAAATTTACAAAGTTTCAACTTTGTTTTTGGACTTTACCATACTTTTGTAATTTTATAGAACCATGCAATGTGACAATTGAAAATAAAAATATATACTTGCTGGGGCGCCTGGGTGGCTCAGTGGGTTAAAGCCTCTGCCTTCAGCTCAGGTCATGATCCCAGGGTCCTGGGATCGAGCCCCGAATCGGGCTCTCTGCTCAGCAGGGAGCCTGCTTCCTCCTCTCTCTCTGCCTGCTTCTCTGTGATCTCTGCCTGTCAAATAAATAAATAAAATCTTAAAAATAAAATATATATATATATATACTTGAGGCACAGAATATTTTAGGGGTAGTACCACTCTGAATAGAAATTAAAGTGTGGTTTCCCTTATCATAATAAAACATCTGGGTTGCAGGCAAATCAAACCATGGCTGATTATTAGGACAAACTATAGAAATAAGAGTTTTATTGATTTTTAGAAGTTCTATCATATTAATGCTTCTTTTTATATGTAGTTGTGCAGAAGAATTTTTCAATACTGTCATTACCAGTCATATTGACAGTGCCTGTGAATGTCAAAGATTTGCAAATATTACATGAGTAGACACTGATGGTATGTGAGGATGGCAGACCACTTGGGAAGGCTCTCCCAGTTACCCTCCCCTCCCCAATTTCATCTTTCAGAGGATCACTGACACAATGGAAGTGTTCTCTGTTGGGCAGATTTGTGTGTGGGCATAGGCATATCTGTTAGGGTCGGTTGTGTGGTGGACTTGGGGTTGTGAGAGAACAGTATCTATTTTTGATTAGATTCATTTATAGTGGATAGCTTCTAGAGAAAGATAGAATGGAATTGCCTAAACATTTTGTTGGTTTTGACATAAACTTCTTAAACTTCTTCATATTGTTTCTTGCCTTTCTCAGCATTTATCTTAAGATGAGAAGGTTCATCACAAAATGACATGTGTATTCACTACTGTGTTATTTTAGGGTTACATGCTGGTAGAATCTCACATTTTAGACTTTTATGATTTAATAGCATTTTTTTTTCAGAGGTTTATACTGACTTTATTTTTAGTAAGACTATATGATAAACACTGAATAGGTTATTTGCACATTATGATAAACTGAAATAATTTTCTGAATTGTTCATTCCAAATACATTTTGCCTGAAATAGTATTTTTTAAAATCAATGAACTTTTATAAATATTTTGAAGCACTAAAAATTAACAGGAGTAATACCCATGATACCAGCACTGGTTTAATACTTAACTATATTTGCCTCAGCCTTTGGAATTCTTACTCCCTTCCATGGTGACAAACACCCTGATGATTTTGGTGTGTTTAAAAGTTACTGTTCTATGCATTAACTTTCTCAGAAATACCCATACACCATAGAATTTTATATATTTTAATTTGTATGTGTTATCTCACTATAGGAAAATTTCTCTAACATTGGTTTTTATTTAAACAAAATTTTGTGTGTTTAAGGTCAGTACTATGATGAGACTTGTTCATCATTTTATTATACAACTTTCCATTATATTCTAATATTTTTTGTCTGTTCCTCTGTTGATCAACATTTGTTTTTTTCCTAATTTTTAACCATTACAAAGTGTGTTCCTATGAATATTATTACTTACATGTAATTACTTAAGTCACTTTACATTTC
Organism: Lutra lutra; assembly: GCF_902655055.1. Lineage (NCBI taxonomy): Eukaryota > Metazoa > Chordata > Mammalia > Carnivora > Mustelidae > Lutra > Lutra lutra. The sequence goes on from NC_062285.1 coordinate 113,419,699, forward strand.
TTATCAGACAAATTGAGTTTCTTATACAAGAGTTGGAACAATTGGGTATTTTCTCAAAATTTTTTAGACATAAGGAATAAAGTTTTAAAAATCAAAGTTATAACTTCTATATATGATAAGTCTTCATTTTTTAGACTTTTCCCAAGTGAGTCATCTTTGTTGCATCCAGTAATGGCCAAGGACCATTCCTTCTTCACATAGAGCAGTTTATTCCTCATTTTATTTCAAGTTGTTGTATGTGACCTGTGTAATCTTGCTACTAAAACCTTGAACCGGTCGCAGGCTCATTCAGCTCGGAGCGCGGCCGGAGGCCAGAAGAACGGGAGTCATTGGGCGCTGCTCTCTGAGGGCGCACCGAGGAGTGGGGCCCCGGGCTCTCGGCTCCTCCGGGCCGGACACCGGGAGGCCACCATCTTCACTCCCGTCCTCCAGCTCATTTTTTAAAACAGTAAAGAAAGAAGTGTTTTAGGAAAATATATTTTCAAATAACAGTGTTTTTATAAAAACTCATTTTTAGATACTATACTCAGCAGACTATGTTGATTTATATTTTTTCCTCACCTGGATGAGCTCTATAGCAATGGTGGTCAAGTCTTTAAATTACTTTTGTTTTTGCTTTTGTTTCTGATTTTTTTTTTTTAATTACATTCACATATTGTTTAAAAAGTCAGAGAGAGGTTATAAGGAATAACCTCCTCTCTTTTCAGGTTCCTCTGCTTTCTGCCATTCTTATTTTTTATGTACCCCAAAATCTATAAATAGTATTTTAAATTAACACTTCTTGGTTTTCTAGTTGTAGGCAATTCCCCATATGAAGGCTGGAAATTATCCTTTTATCCCCACCCCACTTCCAACTGCTCCCTGCCCTGCCACACACACATTCTATCCTCTTCCTATCCTCTCAATATAGCTGATTAGGGAAAGGCAATTCTCTAGTGCTTACATTAGTATTATCATGTAAACACCTTCACAGATGAGCCGTATTGTGTCTATGTCTACATTTCTTTCTGGTACAACTTATATTTTCTATGGATTTAGTTATTGTCTCATTTCTAGTTGTTTACTTTCCCTTGTATTTCTTGCCAGATGACTTCCAAAAATCATTCATACTAATAAATAGGGTAGGTATTTTGTCAATGCTTTCTTCTTAGACGCATCTATTTTGGAGATTTTTGTTTGTCTGCTCAAATCAGATTGCTGGTCCTCTAAGTCTGCTGTCAAACTGCCCTCCTGGGGTATTTCCTCATCACCTCGGATATTTGAATGGTCTTTTTCCTTATTCTATCCCGTTTCCTTGGTTCCACATCTTCCTTTTACTTAGTTTACTCTCTAGGTTTATATTTTGATATAAAACAATCAAATCAGCCCACACAAAACCAGTTGAAGTTTGAGAAATTTAAATGTTTATTAATAGTCAGTATTTAAAGTTACTCTTTAAAATGATTACTAGATTGACCATACATTAATTTGGCTAATGTGAGTGACCCACACACCACAGTTTCTATTTCTTGTCCTTTAATCGTTGGTTCTAGGTTAATGGCAGAAATTTTCCTTTCTTTTTCATCTTTATTTTGCAGTTCATCTTGTAAATTTCCTTGCCCTTTTTCAGTGATACTAGTTACAACCACTCATGCAATGCTAAGGTTACAAGAATTCTTTTTCTTTGTCTCTAAATTTCCCTGTAGGAGTATAAAAATAAACCTACCCTAAATAAAAAGCCCAAGATTCTTAACAATTACATGATTTTTATTTTTTCTTTTCATTTTCTTTTTAAAAGATTTATGTGTTTATTTTCTTTGCAGGGGTTGGAGGGGGCAGAGGGAGAGGGAGAGACAATCTTGAGCGGACTCCACACTGAGCATGGAGCCCAATGTGGGGCTCAATCCCACGACCCTGAGATCACGACCCGAGCCAAAACCAAAAGTTCAGTGCTTAACTGATTGCATCACCCAGGTGTCTCTCTTTTCTTTATATCTTAAAGTAGCTTACAAATTCTGGCTCCTCTTTCTTTATAACATCTACAGAGACTTATTCTTCTCTCTCTCTCTTTTTTTTTTTCTTCCCTCAGTAGTATGTGGATGATTACATATTGGGACAGAAACTTGGTAATTGATTCCTGGAAATAGCCTGATTTGTATTCATATAAAAGAGTAAATGTACAGAATTGGCAATTATTGACAAATCTCTTCAAGTAGGTCCCTTAGTCCATGTAGATGACCATGCTAATCAAACCTAGGTGATTGATTTAATCATTCTATGGGCTATTTGTTGTGGTGTTTTTTTTTTTTTCTCCAAACATTCAACAAACATAAAGGAATAAGCAATTCCTTGGCTGAGTTGGAATCATCTTAAACACATGTTTAACTATTATTATTTTTAATAGTACCTTTATTCTACTTTTAGAGGTAGTTGCTGCCAATACTGCTTAAATACTGTTAAGTATTGTAGGCTTAATCCATATACTTCTTTTTAACAAAGAACCAAGAATTTTAGCTGGTATGATGGAGGGAACTGAATAAGAACATAGGTATTTTTTTGTATACTGTTATGGTATAGACCATTTTGTTAGGAACTTTCTTATTTTACACTTACTAGAATGGAAACTATGTGGACAGGGATTTTGTTTTGTTAACTACTGTATTTAGGTGCTTTGGACAGTGCCTAACACTAAGTAGGTTCTGAATGGAAGACTGTTTAATCCTGTTGGTGGCCTTTTATGTGATGTTATCAGAAAGTTTAAGTTGTTTGCTTTCATTCTCATAGCTAATAGTAATAATTAACAGGTATGATTCAAATTCACATGCATATGACTCCAAGTTTATGCTTTTAAAAATTAAACTGGACTTACTTGAAAACTTTTCCTGTTTAGAATCATGTCTTTCACATGGTAATCACAAAACATAGGGAAATATTGAATTTGTGCAAAAAATGAAAAAAAAATAGAGGAAGTGTCCCTTATATAACTTGAAATAGTTTTTTTTTGTTTTTGTTTTGTTTCGTTTTCAAGTACTTCATTAGTTTTCCTCAGGATTCTATCTTTTGCCACATCTTGGCTTAGAACTTAATGCTTGTTTTAAAATTTTCTCTAAACACAATCTACCCTATTGTCTTTTTTGTGAGTCTTAGGAGAGTTGCCAAAGGGTGTGGTTTTCAGTGGTTAGGTTTTCAGAAATCATTCAGGTTGTTTACTTCGGCTTTCATTGTAATGAAACAATGATCTGCTTTAGGCATTATCACTTGATAAGCACTATTGAAACTACTATATTTATATCTGATAAAATGCAGACTTCAGAAAGATCTATAACTTATCTCAGAAATTCCCAGTACAGCTTCTTTCAGTAGCTTGAATAAACTCAAATGGGTGGATACATGTAAATCCATTCCTCTTGGTATTTAATGTAATGAGCAGAACCTATTACCCTAAAAGAAATCCAAATTAAATTATGTTCCTCATTTAGCTTTTTTTTTTTTCAATTACAGACAGAAATGTCACTTTTGAAAGAAGTGCAGTGGTATCCTGTAAAGAACAACGGGCATAGCAAAGCTGACGTATATCTGAGTCATAGCTTGACCAGTCCAACAGCTATGAGAACTTGAGCAAGTCAGGCAATTTCTTGGAGCCTAAATTGATCCACATGTGAAATGTAGACCAAAATCCATGACTGTCCTTTGGGGCTGTTGTGAGCATTAGATAAGAGAATATATACGTTGAAACTTCTTTATATATTGTAAAACATTAAACAAATGTCTTTTATTAGTGGTAGTAGTATTAATATATTTGGATTCAGAGTACCTTTCTTGGTGAGCTGCCCCTAAGCTTTATAAATGATACAGCTTCATATTCCAGTGTAATCAACAACAGTCCGTTCCCCTCATTCTCATCTTTTCTTTCCTGACTTCTTCTGAAAACAGATTTGAGATACAGTGCAAGTAATGTATCTCCATTATGTCCATTATGATTAACAAAACAGAAATAGAAGTTTAAATAATGAAAACTGAATTTCAGACTAATTCTGAGTTAATAAGGTTAACACTAAAACTGAGACTAAACTTTAGATTGTAGAACTTGATGTAAGTAATATAATAACTGCTATTTATTAGGATAATGCAGAAGCACTGGCAGTTTCTAGGGATTCTAATTCATAAAAAAAAATGAATTCTACTCCTGTAACTTTGTACCTTCACATAATTCAATTAAAATATATCGAAGAGATGAGTCAATTTGGATAAGAAATAAAGAAATGAATAAAACACATACCTTGTAATGAAAAAATTCATTCTTAGAAGTTGTAATAAATAATATGAAAGAGAAGAGCTGGATTGCGTGAGAAGGAGTAAAGGGGCAACATATTTTACTTTGTGGAGGGAGTCAGGAATATGCTCTCCAAGGAAATATTTACATGTATTTTAAGCATTTATAATTTTCTTAAAAATTTATCATTTTAAATTTTGTTCATTGATTAATTCATCCATTCATTCAGCTAAGACTTAAGGATTTTTCTCTATAGGTATAAAAATAAAAATAATAGCCAACTTTTAGGGAGCACTTATGAATCAGGCATTGTTGCAAGAACTTTATGGATATAGATTTCTTTTATTTTTGTAATATTTCTCTGAGGCAGGATATATTATTATACCCATTTTACAGATGAGGAAACTGGGGAACAATAAAGTAAATAACTTGCCCAATTTAGGTCAGCAGTTTGGAATTGACAGTAAAATAACTTAATTTCATAGTCTGAATCCACACCACATACTTCTAAGCACTAACTTGTCACCTGTACTGAGCTCAACAAGAAGAAACAGAAATATAGAGAATAACCAAAAAAGAAGAGCAATGTAGTGTTCTCAGTCCTAAAATAGAGGTATGCAGATGGAACCATGGGGATACAGGAGAAAACCTACTTCCAAACAAGTAAAAGAAAATGCTTCTTATGAAGTATTTGACTTAAGCCTTGAAGTGTGAGAAGAGTTAGCCTAAAGCCCATTTGCTATTCTAGGATGAATAAAATGATATATTCTTTGAAATTTTGGAAGCTGAAAAAAAGTGAAGGAGGAAAAAAAGCCTGTAGGCCCACTACTCTAAAAATAGTTTGTTGCTTTGAGGGAACTACAATATTTGCGTGTGGTTCTCATTCTTAGGAAGAGGTTAAAATTGTGCCTGGGGAGGTAGGTCAGGGATGGATCACAGAGGGCCTTCTGATCCAGGCTAAGGAATTTGCTTTATTTTGGATACTCTGCAGGAAGCTATTATTAAAAAGGTACTGTTACTAAACTTGAGTGTTAGAATGATCCCACTAGCAAAAGAACAGGGGATAGACTGGAAAAGGTGGGGCAACCCATTAGAAGGGCAGCCAGTTGCAACTCAGCCAATAATTGAACTGCAAAGGGATAAGGGCCCAAAGTAAGGCAGTGGAAATTAAGAGGAAGATACAGATTAAACACCTATTTAGAAGATCAAATTTAAAGGATTTGGAGAATCAATTGGATGTGAGTTTTGAAGGAGAGAGCTTTAGTTTAGGACAGTTTTCCAGATTTCTAATCTGAGAGACTGAGTGTATAATGATGACTTTTACTACACTATAGAAATCAAGGACCAGATAGATCTTAGAGCAAAGATAACACATTTCAATCTGAACACAAGAAGTTTAAAGTCTCTAGGAGATGGCAGCTATCCCAAAGGCAGTTGAATATGTGGATCTGGAGCTGAGGAGTGAATTTTGGGCTGGGACTATGGATTTGTTACTTAAAGCCAAGAAAATGGTTATGAGAAACTGTATATAGTAATAAGAAAAGAAAAGCCATACATTCAGCTCTAGGGAAAACTGGCATTTAGGAAGCAGTCAAACAAAGAAGAGAAGGCTTCATAAAGACTAAATGTGCGACCAGAGAGAAGAAAACAGGAGAGATTTGTGTTGTACAAAAAGGGAAGAGAGAATTTCATAAGAGCTGTGACCAATAGTGTAAAATGTGTTTCAAGGCTAATTTAGTTAAAGGCAGAAAGTGATCATTGAATTTGGTAATATGGAGGCTATCTTTCACTCAACCAATACTTTTTTTTTTTTTTTAAAAGATTTTATCCATTTATTTGACAGAGAGAAATCACAAGTAGGCAGAGAGGCAGGCAGAGAGAGAGGAGGAAGCAGGCTCCCTGCTGAGCAGAAAGCCCGACGTGGGGCTCGAACCCAGGACCTGGGATCATGACCTGAGCTGAAGGCAGCGGCTCAACCCACTGCGCCACCCAGGCGCCCCCACTCAACCAATACTTAATGAGAAATTACCATGTATCGGGTGAGACACTGAAGATAAATTAGCAGAAGAGATACTTGCCTCTGTGTTCATGAGCTTGGTCAAATGGTGTTTATCAAGTAATTTTCCAGGTAACCACCTAGAATCAAGAAGCACCAGCCTAGATAGTGGGAATTGTAAGAAGAGAGGTCCCTGGGGAAAGCCATCTTTGCATTGGCTTTCACACAAGCTGTCTACAGAGTATAAAATCATTTCTGATGGTTCAAGTTCAAGTAAGACTTTCCCTGTCATCTTCTTTCCTCTTTTCTATCAATGCCTTCCTCTTCCCATTCATGTACAATGGGAAAAGGAGGAGGGATTGAAGCAGGCCCTAGTGGGGAGAAAGAATGTTTAATGATAAAATATTGATTAGTATCTTTGACATTCTAACTATTGAATAGAGATTGAGTTTGAGACCTAAAACTACAGCACAACCATCTATTACTTACATTAAGCAGAAAAGCCATGGAATTGGTCACAGTTTTTCTCAAAGGGCAGGGGGAAATTACCCTGAAGGAGTTTCAAAATTACCCACGGAAGACAAAAAATAAAATTACCTTTGCTATTATGTCAGGAGTTATGAACTAGGAAGGGTAGCACAAATTGAAGAGATAAGAGGTGTGAAGTGGAAATAAGTGGGTGGCTTTTTCCCAAGACTGAGCCATCCAGGAGCCCTTGTTGTTTTAATGCACATAATTTAACAAAAATAGGGACTATAGGGAATAGAATTCTGACATTGGAAATTATGGGCTGAATTCAGCAAAGAGATCACGATTATAGACTTTTTATTGTGTGGTTTCTCCCTTTGCATTTTTGGCATGTAAATGGCATCCTTATTTATTATCATCAGCTATTTTCAAAACCACCAGTTTTAATAATAATTATTATATTTATAGAAAACTGACAAAATAGATGCAGTGTTACAGTTATAGGTTTCCTATAAATAAAGTGATAATTACCGTAGGAAAACTTACATTTTGCACATGAATGAACAAAGCACAAGGGTGACACTTATTTCTTAAGATTCAGGATGTGAAAAGGAGCTGGTTAGGCCATTCAGCTTCCTACTTAACAAGGCTTTCAATGAGATCATCCTTGTGTTTCCTATATACTGAACAATGATTAAATGAGATAAGGGAATGTAAATGATACATTATTAGTAGGTGCTATTGTTAAATTATTTTCTGTAGCACTACTTACTTAGGTAAGATTTTATGCAGCAATCTATCCTAGGGTAGTATCTGAAGAAGAGATACACTTTTTCCTTTAGTCATTTAATTTGTCTTTTGAGATACACCATAGTCTGGATCTCGTATATTCTAAAGCTAACTTGAAGAATATCTCGGGACATGCAGATTATTTAAGCTCACGTGTGCTTCCGTTGACATTTGCAAGATTCCTCCTCTTTCTTCCCCTTTGTCTGTTTTCCTCTTTCCTACTGATTCTTTCCGAAATCATCTCCCAAATAAACTATACTAAAATTCTTGCCTTAGGGTCTACTTTTAAAGAAACCAACCTAAGACATAGATATCCATAAATGGAATTTACATGATAAAATACATAAGGCAACTGGCATTCAAATCTATAGGCATCAGTTGGAAAGAGTAATAATAATGGTGATAAACGTTACTGCCATCTTATTGAATGTTGTTGGGTAATTATGTGCCAACGATACATCTAAATATTTTTACATATTAATGCAATCTTCCCAACATTTCTCCTTATGAGGTAATTTTATTATCCTCATTTTATAAATGAAGATACTAAGGCTTAAAGGTATTATACTGTAAGTCACTTTACCAGTCCGATAACTAGTCAGGATTTGAAGCCCATGCTCTTTTTTTTTTTTAAGATTTTATCTATTTATTTGACAGAGATCACAAGTAGGCAGAGAGGCAGGCAGAGAGAGAGGGGGAAGCAGGCACCCCGCTGAGCAGAGAGCTGGATGCGGGGCTCGATCCCAGGACCCTGGGATCATGACCTGAGCCGAAGGCAGAGGCCTAACCCACTGAGCCACCCAGGCATCCCATGAAGCCCATGCTCTTAATTATCACTCAGGAGAAAGTCCCCACAAATTGCAAATTACTTAAAAAAAAAAAAATAAGGTCCTCTCGGAGTACCTATATATCATTGTAAAATATAAGTAATATTTTTTAATTTCATTTGTTCTGCACCTTAATTGATGTTGACTTATGTTGGTGGAAGTTTCATGATAAATAGTAATAAAGATTTTGTTTTCTTTGAAAAGCTGAGTGTTTCAGTGGGGAGGTGAGTGGGGGGATGGGGTGGTCAGGTGATGGGTATTGGGGAAGGCGTGTGTTGTGGTGAGCAGTGGGTGTTATATGCAGTTAATGAATCATTGAGCACTACATCGAAAATGGATGATGTACTATATAGTGGCTAACTGAACTAACTAACTAATTAAATAAATAAATAGGATTAAATTTTGACTGTGGACCCTGGTCATTATTATGACCACTATAAAGAATTCTTCAAAAGGACAAATGAAACTTGAAGCATGTTATCAAATGAGTCATCCACCACCTGTAAACTTACTCTTCCTAAGAAAGAAGGCTTGAGTCCAAAAGGTTGAAGTAATAAAGTGATAAATCTTTTGGAGAAGAATCTTATTTCTGGTTTGTTTTAAAAGGAGGAAGAGTTTTTATTTTCTATAAAAATGGAACCAGTGCTCTCTATGAAAAAATTGAAGATTAAATTCATATTTTTAAATGGTGAAGAACCTGGCCTTCTTTACTGTCATGGGTTTAAAATTAACCAGACAGGGATATGGAATCATAGGAGGAAATGATGGAAATGGAAATAAAGAAGTTTTTCAAGATCTTAAAATTCCCCTAACTTCTGAAGATTCCATTGTACTTAGTAAATATCTTTGGTACATACTAAAAGAAATAAAAACCACATGTGTTTATTTTGATGATAGCATCATTATGGCGAAAAAAAGAGTACCATTTTGAGTAGCTTAAGCACTAATACTGGAAAGTATTTGACTAAGCTGCTCTTTCTTTTTTTTTTTTTTTAAAGATTTTATTTATTTATTTGACAGAGAGAAATCACAAGTAGGCAGAGAGGCAGGCAGAGAGAGAGGGAAGCAGGCTCCCTGCTGAGCAGAGAGCCCGATGTGGGGCTCGAACCCAGGACCTGGGATCATGACCTGAGCCGAAGGCAGCGGCTTAACCCACTGAGCCACCCAGGCGCCCCTAAGCTGCTCTTTCTATACAGTGAGGTTGTCTTTTCATGACTTTACCTGGAAGGGTTTTTTCCCTTTTTCTTTCTTCCTTTCTTTCTCCCTTCCTTCCTTCTTACTTACCTCTTCCCTCCTTCCCTTCCTTCCTTCTTTTCTTGGGAAATGAATGACACAATTTTGTTTTACTTATGGTCAAGTGTAGATATACCCATTTCCCCAGTCAGACTTTCTGACCCAAAGTCAGAAAACAGAAAACAACTTTTCATTTTCTTTAGGTTCATTATAATTCTGCAAGTAACAATTACAAAATACAAAGTCAATATTTAAAAACTTGAAATGTGTAGTTCATTTTCTGAGGGAAGGAATAAATACCAGGAAAATAGCATACTTAGGAAAAAAGTGCAATGAACTTATCTATATGAATTCTGCCAACAGATATCTTATTTAGTGGTTATAATTTATTTGCAGAAATAATTTGATGTTCTATAAGAGGAAACAGCAAATACCTCTCTCTAGTCTTAAGTAATGGCTCTTCTGTCACACTTTGCTTTGCATAATAGTTATATACATATTTGTCAGCCTAACTAAATTTTGATCTTCTCAGGGGTTGGTGTCATTTAATTATTCAGTGATTATCTGTTGTATATTTACCATATGACAAATTGTGTGCTAGGCATAGGGATACAGAGACAAATGAGGACTCTGTCCTTATAGAACTTGGAAAGAGAGTGAAAGGTAATATGATCAATGCCATGATTACTGTCAGCTGGACTGTAAAAGTGTACCTAGTTTTATGAATTTAAAAAAATAATACAAATTTACTCCATTATGAGATTCTTGAAGAATAACTTACATATTATATAATAAAACAAAAATCTTGATCTTAGGAAGACTTTATTGAATTTGTATGTACATAGCACAGGTCTAGTGCAACTGCTTTGGCAAACTTTATTAAGGTGTAAAGTTAGCTGAGAACAAAAATATTCATCTTGGCTTGTCCAGTTTTGCTAAAGTGACAGATTAAATCTCAAATCTGTAACTGGTGGTATGCTTTACAGAGACTTTTTAGGTACAACTTTATATTTCAAAAAAGAATGTTTTGAATGTGGAGAAGCCAAATATTCAGTTGGTCTATTTCCTTTAGCACTCTTACCAGTGCATAAGTTTTTGTTTTTTTAATGCATAAGATATTGATTATCTGTTAAATGAATTCAGAACAAATAAGCCCCAGGGAATCAGATGAGCTCTTTGTTTCATTCAAGAGGCTGAATTTCTATAGACAGAGTGTGCAGATAATGCATTCAGGTTAAGTTCTTAGCAAGAAAGGAGGTGATTATGCATGGAATGGGAGAAGAAATAAAGCAGTATCACCATGCATTTCTTGCATCCAAACTCCTGGAGGGGCAGGCGTCATATTTTTGCTCTTTATGCATATATCCCCACAGCATTTAGCAGAACACTGATTGTGTTAGGTGCTCAACGGATACTCGTTGAATGGCAATCAGTATTTCACTTTATAGATTTAGAGGATATACTTTAATTTACTTTGTACCTAATCATTTCATCTGTGCTCCTCCATCATTGGCATTGATGTGAAGTTAGTGATTTTAACGGTACTAGGCTACTACCTTGGCTCACTTCTTTTAGTTTTCATAGGCTCTTCAAGTTCTGTAATAACGGAGGGTACAGATTGTAGTATGTCTAAATCATGAGACTTTGTAAATACCATCATACCTCCTGGAGTTGTGGGATTATGGCTTTGGAGGACTTTAAAATCAGCTCAAGGAAGAGCATTCGATGGAGCCTCATAAATCATACATTCTTTCTCTTAATTGCAATACACCATAGACTTGTTTGCTTCAGTTATTTTTCCACCTCCATCACTGTAACAGGTGTTAACAGGGGAGATGGGAGGAGCAAGTCAACTTCATTCCTAAAAACACACATATTTTTATGAAATTCTCTAATTCCTATGACATAATATACCTTCCCTTCCAAGTGGCTTGGGGCTTTCTTCAACACCTTAGCACAGGCTTTGTTTTGGTTTTCCCTCTTAAGTAATGCAGTTAGATTAGACGAAAACTGATCTGTGTAAATCGTATATGTCAAGTTCAGGGGAAATTTGATGGTCAGTTATTTTAAGATAATAGGAAATGTGGGTGATTGCTGTGTAGTCATTATCATAAATAAGAAAATTCAGGATGATAGGGAATTGAAACCGCTCCTGGTATGACTGAAGAGGAAATAAATAATATCAGTGAAAGCAGACTTAGAAATTCTTGCCAATTAAGCGAGGAATTGCTTTTCTAAATCCTATCAGCATCTCTCCAAAAAGCCTATTTATTTTCTACAACAGTATTTTTTACCACCCAAGTCTGACCCCCAAATATCTAATTTAGTGATCAGCCTAAAAATGAAGTGGCCGTTTGATTTAGAATGTGTAAGAAAATATTAATAGTATTCAGTACTTTATTATATGGCCCTCCCATTCTAATACAAACTTCAAAATCTCTTCCCCATTTCTTCCAGAACTTGCAGTTTGTACCAAGTGTGGACATTTATTAAATAGGTGTTCAATGAATGTACTTCTTTTTGTAAAAAAAAAAAAAAAGAAAAGAAAAGAAACTAGTTTGCTTCTTTTCTCGTCTTGCATCATAGTTTTGCAGAACTGATTTAAGAGCTACTCTCCAGCTGCATTCAGAGGAACAAAGAGTAGGACAAGAAGCTGGTGTAAAGTCTGCTACCAAGGATCACAATAGCCCAGATGGAAAAGTAGCACACTGAGATCTAGCCTTTTACAGATGAGAGTGGATGAGAGAGCTCTGAGAGGACAAAGTCCTGCCTGGAGCCACCTGTTTCCAAAGATCTTTTCCTTGCTCTTTAGCTTGTCAGGTTTACCGAGGCCAGCCAGGGTTCAGGAGGTAGGAGAAGCTTATTTGTAATGCTCAGGCAATCTCCGGGTCACAGGTGAAAAATCATGCAAGGCACAGGAAATGCATAAAATGTACTCAATCAAATCATTTAAAAATATCTGTTCATTTATTTATTCACTCATTTTCATTTTAGTGGTAAAGTAAAAAACCACCAGAAAAGAAACCATAGCTCAACTACATAGGTTTCTATAGGATCCACGTTCTTCATTTTCCTCAAAATAGAAAAGCCTCTTATATTACACATCATTTGATCCATGGAAATAAAGGTAGCTCCTCATTTATTTTAGTTCCTGACCTTCCCAACTTGGTTTAGAAGAAGAAACTACCTTTGTCCCCTTTGAACTAAAGTAAGGCAGGCACAAGTCTGACATGGGATAACTTCTGCAAAAGGATTGATTAAATCTCTTTCTTCTCAAGATGAAAAGGATCTTTAAAAACAAACTGAGGTTTTATATCTGTAGGTATTAAATTCTCCCCTTGCATTTGCTTTCGTTCAATGTGGCATTTGTGTGGTTTATTACAACATCTTTCATGTAGCAGATCTAAAAACCTCTTTGTGAACTTGAAGATAATGGCATAGTGTGCTATAGGTTTTAAAGATTCTGTTTTTAAAGCCAGCAAGCAGCCTTTTGCAGAGAGAAGCTGCCATGCTGATGTGAAAAGTTTCTTTTTCTGGCTGTGGTTTAATTCTCCATTCATTTTAGAGGTTGCTTCCTACAAATAAAATGTTTGATGGCTATTTTTCCCTTGCAAAAGCAAGCCTAGAGCAGAAATTGCAAAATTTTAAGGGTAAATAAAAACCACCTGGAGTGTTGGCTAAAATGTGATTCCTGGGATCCTCAGCTAATACACTGATTTGGTAGGCTTGGGGGTGGGATCCAGGAACCTACCTTTCAAGTGACCACTCAGTTGACCCCGACACAGGAGGTCATTTAGAAAAGCACTAGCCTCAACTAATTCTGGAAAAAAGTGAACACAAGGGTTCTAGATAGTTTGTTTGCAAGATATTATTTATTTATTTTTTTTTTTGAAAAGATTTTATTTATTTGAAAGTGAGAGAAAAAGCATGAGGTGGGGAAGGGTCAGAGGGAGAAGCAGACTCTCTTCTGAGAAGGGAGCCTGAAGGGGGACTTGATCCTGGGACTTTTGGATCATGACCTGAGCTAAGGGCGGTTGCTTAACCAACTGAGCCACCCAGGCACCCAGGTTTGCAAGATATTTTATAGCTCTAATTAATGAGTTCTCCTTTACTCCAAACGGTCATAAACAAAACAATGGATTGTTTTTTAAAATTAAAAAAAATTAGATTTACAGATTTTTTTTTTAATTTGACAGACAGAGATCACAAGTAGGCAGAGAGGCAGGCAGAGAGAGAGAGGGAGAAGCAGATTCCCCACTGAGCAGAGAGCCTGATGTGGGGCTCGATCCCAGGACCCTGAGATCATGACCTGATCCGAAGGCAGAGATTTTAACCCACTGAGCCACCCAGGCACCCCCCACCCCCACCCCGCCAAAAAAATTAAGTTTAAAAGGAAGTACGGTTGCCTTGCTTTCCAATGGGAATTATGAGTACTATGTGCAAACATGTAATGGGAAAGCAAATTAGTTCATTGGTTTAATTTCAAAACAGTACAGAGCTTTCATAAAACCTGATTCTCTGTCATGAAATCCAATTCTTAAAAAGTATATTGGTAAAGACAAACCTATAGATTATAGCGTAGATTAGTTTAATAAGTAAGATTCTGTTGTGTGTTCCAACTTGTTGACTGTCAAGTCAGCATATGCTACACGAAGAGATGGCAAAATGCCTACCATTCTAGCATAAATATTGATATTCCTCTACTGAGAAACCTAACATGGGCCTATATCCTTTCTGTTTTGATTCAGTTCATGAGTTGTTGAAGGGGAAGATGATAGTGGGCCCTTTTTGGCAACACCTGGAGAACAGTCACACCTGGAGACCCTTTAATGAAACCCAGGAATGGAAGGGAGAATAGAAAGCATCCAAAATATTTGGTGGACCACACAGTGATGTTGCTCAAACCTGATCTACCAGCTGCCGGAAATGCTTCCAGCTTTGAGGAATTGGCAGCCTGTCTACAACACCTGGAGAAATGGTGGATGTATACCTATGGGAGTTCCATGTTACACAGACCCCTAGAGAAGTAAATTTGGATTTACACAAGCTTAGCTGGTTCTTGGTGTCATTGTCCTCGGGAGTTTTCAACCTGGTGGAATCTAGTATTGCTAACAAAAAAAAAAAAAAAAAAAAAAAAAAAAAAAAATTAACTCTTTATCTTTCTATCAATCAGTTATAACTGTCATATAGAAAATAAAGGGAACAGAGCGAGGTGATTAAGAAAATAGGCTCTGGATCTAAAATGCCTGGATTGGGGCACCTGGGTGGCTCAGTGGGTTGAAGCCTCTGCCTTCGGCTCAGGTCGTGATCCCAGGGTTCTGGGATCGAGCCCCGCATCGGGCTCTCTGCTCAGCGGTGAGCCTGCTTTCCCCTCTCTCTCTCTGCCTGCCTCTCTGCCTACTTGTGATCTCTGTCTGTCAAATAAATAAAAAAAATAATAATAATAAAATAAAATGCCTGGATTAATAGACTGGCTCTGCCAGTTTCTGTATGTGAGCCAGTGAGCACATTAATGCAGTATTCTGTACATCAGCTGCCTTCTGTACCAAATGGAGGTGGGGGAAGTCAAGCCTATGATGTGAAGTATCAGAATTCTCAGCAGGGTTAAATTAGTTAACACACATGAAGCATTTCTCTAGTGCCTCACACAGAATAGGTGTTCAAGAAGAGTTAGCTTTTTTATTGTTGCTCTTGCTACTGGTAGAGAAAATAGGTGGAAAAAGTGTCATTCTTAACTTAAAAATCTTTTAATAAAATATATAGGAATTGAAACATGCTTTTACTATGATAATATGCATAAATTTTAAGGGTATACTTCATTAGGTTTTGACAAATGTATATACCTGTATAATCAGCATTCCAGTGAATATATAGATAATTTCTGTTATCCCAGAAAGTTCCCTAATGTACTTTGCAATATCTCATACTTTGCAATATCCCCCCACCCACACCCAAAAAATAATCTGATTTTTAAAACCATAGCTTTATTTTGTCTGTTTTTAGAATTTCATATAAATGGTATTGAATAGAACACACGCTTTCATAGCTGGCTTTTTTCAGTCAACATGATGGTTGTGAAATTTATCTTTGTTGTGCATATCAGTAGTTTGTTCCTTTCTATTGTTAGGTATTTTATTTTCTTATACCACCATTTGTCCAGTCACATCTTGATCAACATACAGATTTTTTTTTTATCTAAGTCATTCAGTTGTTGCTGCTAGGAATAAAACTGCTCCAATGTTCTTGTCAATGTCTTTTTGTGAATATATTTTCATTTATTTTGGGCAAATGCCTAGAAATGGAATTGATGGTATATAGGTTATGTGTATGTTTAGATTTATAAGAAATTGTAAACTCATTTCCAAAGTGGCTGTTCTCTGGTACACTCCCACCAGCAATCTATGAGAGATCTGTGTATTCCACATCCTCAGCAGTTGGTATTTTTATTTTAAATTTTAGTTATTCTAGTTAGTGTGACATGATATTATGTTTTTAATTTGATGTTTTCTAAAACCTAATGATGTCGATTATCTTCTCATGTATGTTTTGAAAATTTCTCTATCTTCTTAAGTGTCTATACAATCTTTGGCACATTTTTTTGTTAGTTTTTATTACTGCATTAGAGAAGTTCTCTATTTAATTGGAATATATAAAATGAATTATTATCTCAGCCCCTTTATTGTCTTAGTGATAGTTTTTAGGAGAACAAGTTTAATGCTGATAGAGTATAGTTTACTTTTTTAAAGGTTAAAGCTTTTCTGTCCTAAGAAATCTTTGCCTACCCCACTATTGTAAAGATATTGTCCTCCGTTTGGTTTTAGAAATTTATAGATTAGTTTTATATTTAGGTCTATGATACATCTTGAATTAGTTGTTACGTATGGTGGAAGTTGAGCTTTTTCTTCCATGTATATTCAGTTGCTCCAGAATCCTTTATTGAAAAATTATCCTCTTCCTATAGAATACCTCACTACAGTATAAAAAAAATCAGTTAACCATATAAATGTTTGTCTTTTTGGACTTTTTATCCTTCCATTTATCTATTTGTCTATTTTTACACTGCTACCACATTTTTAAACAAATATAGCTTTACCATATACTTTGAAATGAAGCAGCACGTGTCCTTTGACTTTGTTATTCTTCAAAACATTTTTGAAATTTTTGAAAACGAGGATTATTTCAAGTACTTATATTTCTCTAATCATTGTGGAATCAGCTTGTGAATTTGTTTTTAAAAGCCTGCAGGAATTTTAATTGGTATTGCATTCTATCAGTGTATCCTGCTGGGATAATGGACAGCAGCTCTGAGTCTTCCAATCCTTGAACTAGTATAACTCTCCATTTATTTAGCTCTTCTTCTTTTTTTTTTTTTTAAGATTTTATTTATTTATTTGACAGACAGAAATCACAAGTATGCAGAGAGGCAGGCGGAGAGAGAAGGGGAGGCAGGCTTCCTGGTGAGCAGAGATCCCAATGCGGGGCTCAATCCCAGGACCTGAAGGCAGAGGCTTTAACCTACTGAGCCACCCAGCCACCCCTATTTAGCTCTTCTTTAAATACCCGCAGCAACATTTTTATAGTTCCAAAGTAGAGAATTTGCACATCTTTTCTTTGCTGTGTTTCCAACTATTTTATGTTTTTGTTGCTAAAGCATTCTTACGTTATATTTTCTAGTCAATTTTTCTGTATTTTTTAGTATTTCTTTTGTAATACTCTGACTTTGCTAAATGCACTTTGTTGATTCTAATGGATTTTTGGTAGATTTCTTAAGATTTTCTATATAAACAATGATGTCTGCAAATAGTTACATATTCCTTTGCAATTTGGATGCCTTTTACTTCTTTTTCTTAATGAGCTAGGACCTTCAGTGCAATGTTAAGTAGAAGTGGTGAGTTCAAACGTTGTTGCCTTTTTCAGTCTCAGGGGGATTAATCACTATGAAATATGATACTAAGTATAGGTTATTCATAGATGCTTTTATCAAGTTGAGGAAATTCTCTTCTCTCCTTATTTTCCCAGGGATTTTTAGCATAAATGGCTGTTGTAATACTCTCATCAGTGTTTTCTGTGTTTATTGAAATGATCATATGATTTGTTGTAAATTCTACTTAGTCATGATATATTCTTCTATTTATTTACTGGTAGACTTGATTTGTTAATAATCTGTAAGGATTTTTGTGTCTATGCTCATGAGAACTATTGGTCTTTAATTGTCTAGTACTATCTTTGCCGGATTTTGCTAGCCTCATAAAACAAATTGGGAAGCATCAACCTCCTCTGTGTTTTGAAAGAGCTTGCAAAGATTGCTATTTCTCCCTTAGATGTTTGATAGACTTCAACAGTGAAGCCATCTGAGAATTTTCTTTTTGACAAGTTAATTATATCTATCTCTTTAATAGTCTTAGGACTATTCAGATTTTTCATTTTTACTCGTATCAGTTTTGGAAAGTTATATTATTTAAGGGATGTGTCCAGTTTATCTGTTACTAAATTTGTTGACATACAGATGTTCATAATATTTATTTATATGAATCCCACAGAAATTATACTGATGTGCCCACTGGCATTCCTGTCAAGTCTTCTGTATCATTACTAATTTTTTTGGCTACTTACTGTATCAGTTATTTTGATAAAATCTCTATCAATGATTGTGGATTGGTATAATTTTCCTATCAGTTCTGCCCATTTTTGCCTCATGCGTATTTTAGCTCTGTAATTAGATGAGTACACATTTAGAATTGTATCTTCCTGATAAATAAATCCTTTTTATCATTATAAAATAACCATATCTCTGTAGTACCTCTAGTATTGAAACAATCTAGTCACACTAAATTTCTTAGACTTATAGATTGAATAGTATGTTTATTTTCATTGTTTTATTTTCAATTTGTGTGCATTTTTTTATTTAAAGTACATCTCTTTCAAACAATATCTAATTGAACCTTGATTTTTAATTAGTCTGACAATTACTTAATCAATGACTTTCTAGGATTCCATTCTAGCTCTTCTGATAGTTTTTTAGCTATATATCTGGGTATTTTATTTTAATGGTTGCTTTAGAGATTATAATATACATCTTTAAGTTATGAAAGTATATTTGAATTAACACTGTAATACTACAAATAAGAACCTCACAACAGTATAATTTCAATCACCTTTCCTCTGTCCATTGTGATATTCATGTCATATACTTCTACATATATTATAAACTCCATAATCCATTAAAATATTAATTTTTGCTTTAAACAGATAATGGGCTTTAAAAATTTTTTATATTTCTTATCTTTTATATATGTCCACATATCTAATATTTCCATTACTCCCTATGGCATATGTGTTCTTCAGTGCTTTTCAGGCCATGGTCTCTCTCATTACAGACACATCTGTCGTATGCATAGAAATGATTTCACGGGGAAGATTTGGAGCACAGATTCTATCAAGTTCAATTTTGAGCAAGTGTGCTAACCTTTTATACCCTGTGTCAGTCATTGGCCAAAGTCCACTCTTTCCCTCTCCTCAAAGTAGAGGATAGCCTTCTAGGTTCAGTGGCTCCTGTTGGCAGAAGACCATTCTCTAAGGATGGGGCAGATGTGATTTGTTATCAGCCAAAATCTGGCCAAGGCACCAAGGCATCCACTGTAAGGTATCGTGTAGGATGCCATACACTCCTAAACCAACAATCACTATTTATTTACACTAGGTAAAATAAACAAGTTCAGAAAACCAAGGGGTGAAAATAAAAAGTGGCCCTATTTAATCTCCTTGCCAATGGACTACTTGGGAGACTTATTTCCTGTTCCCACACGTATGGGCTCGGTGGATAAAAAGGTATTGGTTAGTGGTAGGGGTAGGATGCTTCCACCAAGGGATAGAGTAAAAGTCTGCCTAAATTTAAAGATGGTATCTCATTCAAAGATGGTATCTCAGATACCAGATGCAGCTGGTATCTCATTGTGAGTTCTGGAGTCTTTGGAAGAGCAGGCACAGAAAGGGGATTTACTGGCAGGTGTAATTGATCCTGATCTTCATGAGGAGGTATGACTGCTGTTATGTATGGGGGCTGGATAGAAATTTGTGGTATAAAGGTGAACCGCTGGGGCATTTTGGGGGACCTTTATGCCCCATTTTAGTTGTATATAGGTATGCAAATCAATCATGTCATGGATGAGGTCATGATACCCAGAGGTTCAACATTCTCAGGGATGAGAATCTGGGTTACCTAACTAGGCAAGCTATTAGATTACAGAACTGCTATCCTAGGGTGCTGGAATACTGGAAGATAAGTATCAGTTTTGTCTTAGAGAACAACTATAGCAGTATGGACTCTTCATTCCAGTAAGACACCCGTCATAATTTTTTCCATGAATTATGATTATAATACTCCAGAGGTGCTCTAACTGTTAGAATGAACTTCATGTGAAAAGCAAATGCAAGCAGTGGGCTGTAATAGTCTCTGTGGTGACTCACTTCTTCAGATCTCTTTACCGGGCTGGTGCTTCCATCTCCCAGCTGATACAAGTTTGCAGATGCCTGTCCTTCTGAAAAATTGTCCCAATTAGAGCTGATGGGAGCTGACTCATTCAGGGGATTGCCCCCATTGGCCCACAGCCAATGACTGACTGATACTGGTCAGTCTTCTGATCTGGTCCTTCTGTCTCAATTGGGAAATAATACTGTAGTCAGATTTATGCTCTACCTCTCATCCCTTCTCTGCCCCCTTTATCAAACCAAGACTAGACTTTAACTGAGACTATATTCATGTAACCAAATTCCCAATTCCTACTCAGTTCTGTGTCTGGGGAATCTGAGCTAAGACAGGGTGAAAATCAGCTTCTGTGCTCCCCTTTTTCCTTTGGGTTCTTGCTATGCTTTTCTTGTAGGGTTATGTGGAGGGTGGGTCCCAGGTTTCTTGCCATGTGGCTAAGTACATTTTGAGAGATTTAAAAACATATATTCTTCATCAGATGGCTTAGTCTTTGAATCCAAGTTCACATACTACTGGGAAATAGCAGTTCTATCTCTGATCCTGTTTTATCCAGACCATTTTTTTAGATACAGTATTTAGTAAGCTCTGACTATGTACCAGGCAGTGTTCTAAGGATATTACATCTATTAACTCATTTCAGATCACTCATTAACCCTATAAATTAGGCATACCTATTATTTCCATTTTACAGATAAAGAAATTAGGGTACAGGGAATTTAAACAACTTGTACAGGCTTATGGAGCTGGTAAGTAACTGAACCAGGATACAACTCAGCAGTGTGGCTTCAAGAGTAGAGATCTTCTACTAACTTTTAAGTAGGAGTCCCCCAGCTAAATTCTTCCACAATTGTTTTATATGGTATTTAATTGCCTGCAGAAGGGTTTGGAGAGTGATTTTCCTATCACCCAACACATAGATTTCATAATATGTAAATCTTGTTGAGAAGGTAGAAGTTAGATGGCCCAGCTGGATTTTTTGCTATCAAAGTTTTATCCACCCAAGAGTGTTCTGTAGCCACTTCATTGCAATGAATTATGCTTCCAGCAGTTAGGACCTATAGTGGAAGAAATAGTACGTCAAGATAATGCTATTTTAGCATAATAACTGAAGAAAAAAAGATTTGTGACATTTTATGTATTTTGCATTACATTATTACTAGTAGGTTTTTTAAAAACGATTTTATTTATTTATTTTTTAGAGAGGGAGAGAGAGAGCACAGCAGGGGGAGTGGCAGGCAGAGGGAGAAGCAGGCTCCCTGCTGAGTTAGGAGCCCAAAGCAGGTCTCAGTCCCAGGACCCTGGGATCATGACCTGAGCTGAAGGCAGGCAATTAATGGACTGAGCCACCAAGGTATCCCTACTAATAGGTTTTTCTTGAATACCTGGTACCTGCCAGTAATTTTCAAATATTTCTTGTGAAATTCATTACAACCCTTCAGTCAAGTGTGTTTAAGGCACTGAATAAGTATTTGTTGAATGAATGATGAGTGAAATGTGAAATAACATTTTCCTGGCCAATAGGCAAGAAAAAAAGAGTGTAAGGCAAGTCAGAGCTGTGCAAATACTACATTGAGCAAAATTTCTTTGTTAAGAAAGAAAGAGACCTGAGTACTGTAGGATTTAGTAACATAGAGATAAGATATTTCTGCAAAGAAAATCTCTCATGGTACAGTTGGACTTTCATTCTCTTCATTCACTTGAAATCATCTTTCAGAGATCTATAATGAAATCCAGGTCATATTATTTCATGTTCAATATTCAGGCGTAATTTTACTCAACATCATTTTGTGCAGTTTGTGATTCTCTCTTCTTTGAAAATTTTTTTTTTTTTCTACTTGGTTTCCAGGATACTGCTTTCAGTTTTTCTCCTACTGCCTGTTCACTCCTTATTTCCTTTGTGGGATCTTCCTCTATTTCCCACCTACACACATTGAAGTGCCAAGGCCTCAGCTCTGCACTGCTTCGCGTCCCCTCCACATTCAGGCACTTGGTGATCTCATGTAGGCCCGCAGTCATATGTCCAGCCCGACCCGCCTCTTGGCATTCAAAACTCATCTATTCACCTGCCCCTTAATCTTCCCTCTGGGGTGTCATTGCTACACCCTGGCTCAAGTCTAGAGTATTCCAACAACCACTTGCTTTCGTCTTTGTGGCCTGTTCTCCACAATGCAGTTAGAGTGACTTTTAGAAAATGTAAGTCAGATCACGTCACTCCTCTGCTCAAAACCATCCAACTGCTTCAGTGATGATTCAGAATAAAAATGGAAACCTTTCCAGTGACCAGTAAGGCTCTATGTGTTCTGGTGTTACTTTATTCTATGCCCCACTTCTCTCGTCTCATTTTACTCTTTACCTTGCTTGCTTCTCTCCAGCTACTCTGCCTTCCTTGCTAATCCTGCCCTTAAGATCTTTCCTTAAGATCATTGCCCTATTGTCCTCTTTGCCAAAAAAATCTCCCCTCACGTATCCATAGACTGCCCCCCTCCTTCCTTTATGCCTCTGTTAATTGCCAACTCCTGGCCTCTGTATAAAATAGCATGTCCTGGGGCGCCTGGGTGGCTCAGTGGGTTAAGCCGCTGCCTTCTGCTCAGGTCATGATCTCAGGGTCCTGGGATCGAGTCCCGCGTCGGGCTCTCTGCTCAGCGGGGAGCCTGCTTCCCTCTCTCTCTCTCTGCCTGCCTCTCTGTCTACTTGTGATCTCTCTCTGTCAAGTAAATAAATAAATAATCTTAAAAAAATAAAATAAAATAAAATAAAATAGCATGTCTTTCCCATTCCTCTCTGTCTCCCTACTTTGATTTATTTTTCTTCTTAGTTTTCCTTACCATATCTGTGGTTCTTTGCTTATTGTCTCTTTGCACTTCCACTCCCTTTGAAACATGAGTGTTTGAGAGCAACGACTTTGTTTTTTTTTTTTTTTTTTTACGACTTTGTTTTATTCACTGCTGCATCCCCCTTGCCTAGGACAATGTCAGCACTTAGTAGATGCCTAATGAATATTCAATCAATGAATGTATGAAAGTATTTTAATTATTAAAAAATACATTACTAGGATATATTGCTTTACAATGAGTTTTCACAGAAACCACATCTATAAAAACTGCTCAGAAATCTTTGAGCATCTTCTTTATGGTTTTCTCGTTTGCATTTTGGGAGATCTGCCTGAGATACAGAGAGATACAGAAAGCCTTCCACTTCTTTTCCTTTGGCCAAGATTATTTTCAGGAAAAGGGAAGAATAAGTAGGAAACAGTTTTTTCTGACCTGAGAGCAAAATAGAATTTGTATAGTGCACAGTTATTTGTCATGCAGAAAAAAGTCCTTCAAATGGACTGGGCAACCTTTAGAACAAAGCCCAGACAAGGCCACCTTTGCTCTCGCTCTGCCGTTGCTCTGACTGGAGTCCGTCCTTTATTCTGTAACCCAGTGATCTCCTCTTTCCAATCCATTAAACAGATAATAATACTGTCTCTACCTTACCCTGTGCTGGGAGGCTTGATTAATTAGTAAAGGTTTATGAAACACTTTGACATTCTCAGATGAAAGGCACTAAAGGTGTACGGTGTTATTATATTTTAATAATCAGAAAACCTAATATTAAAGTAATGACATTTTACACTTTTATAAGATCAAAAGCCTTAATAAACAGAAGTCATTTTATACTCATTGTATTTTTGGAACACTGAGGCACAAGAAGGCAGAAGCCTATTTCCAGAGGTGACTGCAAATCAAATGAACCGTCGTAGATGGATAGCAACACGTGCAAAGAAAGGCCACAGCACAGGGAATAAAGTTTAACCACCTTAACCATGAGGACAACAGTATGGCATTAAGAAGAAACAGCTTATAGTAGAAAGGTCACTTGACCAAGAGTGAAGAGGACATTTTCATTGTCCGGTTGTCAGACCAATTCACGTGATAGTAAGTAACTCATTTAACAAACACTTAGTAGCTGACTAATAACCTGTACAGGTACAGGTATTACTTGTCCTTGTCCAGAGATTAATGGTGCTGGAGCAGCATGGAGACTGGAAGGGAGACTTGACATTCCTGGATTCTAACAAGGTCACTGAAGAAGCACCTTCATTTGCTCAGGGGACTAACCACAGCCCAATTCCTGTGTGTTTTCTGGGAAGGGCCCATACAAACCTGGGAATTCTTGTGAGCCTGGAGGTAAACTGCCCTCTCAGCTGAATTTCTTCTGGCTCTAGGATTTGGATAGAGCTCTTGCTGGCACTGGGAGGAAACTGAAAGCCAAACTGTTCCTCTGTGCCTCATCAAAGTGTTAACAGCTACCATACCTTCACTACTGGCCATCGAATACAAAATGTTGTGCTTTTTTCCACTGTCTGTACTGTGGCTCTAACCTGATAAAGAGCAATGATAAAGATATTGTCACTGCCTGAACTGTACAAGTGCTATGAGGACATAAATCTGTCAGCAAATAAAGAATAATAGCTTAATCAAAGAGCCCCAGTTACTGAGGGGAAGAATAAGTGGCTCCCTTTGTGGTAGAATCAGTAGAAGGGTCAGAAGACAACTTTAACAAATCAGTAATTGCAAACAGATCACACGCCAGAAAAACCTTTCTGTGTCTACTAAAATGGAGGGTGAAGTTTCTTTTCTGAATTTCAAGTGGTAGAAAATTCTAACAACATGGAACAAAAGTACAAAGAGATGGATATCATTAAATAAAAGGAAAAAGTCTTAAGAGAACATATTCTGAAAACATCCATGTGGATGATAGGCGTTCCATAGGGAGAAAAATGAAAACATAGTGTGATCATAACGTAAATACTTCAAGAATTGACTGGGCTGAAAGTGAACTGGAGTTTGTTCCTTGGAAAACCCTCTTGGAACCAGGAAGAATTATAGATGGCCCCTGAATTAGGATGGTTCGACCTTATTACGGTGCAAAAGCACCGTACATTTAGTAGGAAATACACTTCAAATTTTGAATTTTGATCTTTCCCTGGTCTAGCGATATATGGTACATTACTCTCTTGTGTTATCGGGCAGTGGCAGTTAACTGCGACTTCCAGACAGCCATGTGATCACCAGGGTAAGCAACTGATACACTGACCACTGTTCTGTACCCAAATAACCATTCTGGTTTTCACTTTCAACACAGTATTCAGTAACTACATGAGCTGTTCAACACTTTACTATAAATAGTTTTTGTGCTGGATGATTTGCCCAGTAATAGTCTAATATAATTGTTCTGAGCACATTTAAGGTAGCCTATGCTAAGCTGTAATGTTAGGTGTATTAATGCACTTTCCACTTATGATATTTTTAACTTATGATGGGTTTATTGGGTTATAACCTTGTCATAAATCACGGAAGATCTGTAATTTACAAAGCCAGATGCCTAGGCTTATTTTGGTGACTTTTCAGAATTTCAAAAATAGAAAGGAAACCTTATAAGTTTACAGAGAATAGATAACCTAGAAAGACAATAGCAGTATTCCAGTATTAAGTGTATCATTTGCAATATTGGCTGTTAGAAAACAGTGGGATTACTGTATTGCATGACTTCTCAGTCAAGAATCTGCAGCCAAAAATCATATACCTAGCCAAGATATTATCTAACTAAAAACATTTCCAGGAATTCAAGAGGTCAGAGAGTATACAACTTTGTATCTTCTGAAAAATATGTTCAAATCTGTGTCCTAACTAAATGACAACCAAGAAACTCAGGATCTCAAGAAGAAGAACATGGCAGGTAGTAAATTGAAGGTGCTGCTCTTTAAGTATTAAGTTTGAAATAAATGGCATACTCATTCCACAATGGAAAAACTCAGCAATTGCTTCCATCTAATTTTTTTTTCTTTTGGTGTAGAAGTAGGGGGAAGGAGAGAGTGAGGGTGAAAAAGAGTTAAATACCGGAACTAATATCATCCTTCATTTCACTTAACAAGCAGATAGCTCTGAATGAATGTGAAATCGAAGATAGGAGTCTGTTGTTCCTTCCATCACTGCTGCTTCCAGCAGCATTTCCGATGTGCCTCTGACAGCGTATGTCCGCACTGTTGAAGGTTTTTAGTGTTCAAAGATATATTATTTATACAACATAGCTTGTAAAGTCAAAACAGTGGCTTCGTCTTGTGGTCAAGGATGATCAAGGATAATTTCCTGTATGCAGTGTCATGACTTAAATTGTAGATTGAGTTAGCTTCACCTCCATGTTAGATCAGCAAAACCCAGGGATTAAGGAATTCATGTTCTAAAGATCTTGTATGTTGGTGTGGAGAAGGGCAGTAAAAGAAGTATAAGGATTTTATCTTGATGTGTTGGGATGGGATGTAGGAAAGGAAATATAACAAAAGATTTGAAAGAGATTAGAAGTGTGAAAGAATATTAATTGCAATTCTGTGGCAATAAATTTGTGAGCCAAGAGAAACTGGATATTTTCTAACCAAAATGAACTGGATGATTTTTGAGGACACTATCAAAACTAACTTAAGTAAAAATACAAAACCTGAGCAGATAATAACTATGGGAGAGATTTGGAAGGTAATGTAAAATGTGCCATTAAAAAAGGCTAATTTTTTTTTAAAAGATAATGATACCATTATTTAAACCATTTTATATCTTGGAAAAAGATGAAAATCTCTAGTTGGGTTTATGTGTCTGAGGTTTATGAGTTTTTTTTTTATTGATAAGATGGTATCAAACTATTTATATATTTCAGAATATAATATAAAAATCCTACGCAATTATAATTCAACAGAATTGAGCAGCCATCAAAAAATACACCATGATTCAAGCTGAATTACTCAAGGAGGGTGAAGAGAGCTCAATATTAAGAAATCTATTAATGCACTTAATTGAATCAAAAGTTAAAAGAGAAAACAAAAAAAGATTACACCTTCTTCTGACTACCAATATCTGAAATATTGTTTTATTAATTATATATTATCAAAACTGATAACATTGAATTCTGCCTATTACCATAGTTCCCATGTTGAGCTCCACAATTAAATAGATTCAGGGCTCTTTACTAGTGTTTTGACCATGGCTTTTCCTTGAAGTTATTATTTTGAGTCGTCTATCAGTGGGCCAGTTTTCACTGACCAGCAATTTTACAAGAAGGACTCAGGAAAACTAATTAATAGAACAATATTTCAATTATCTGTGGTCAGGAGAAGGGGAGGTGGGGAGGAAGGGGAGGTAATTTTTTTTTTTTTTTGAGAGAGGAGGGGCAGTTATTCTATGGCATATTTTCTGGATCTTCCTTTTACTTTGTGCATGCATTTTGAGGGGAGGCGAAGCTGTATCTGACCGAAGATGTCCTATAAAGGCCAGTTATTTGATGAAGAGTTACTTGTAGAAGGTGAGGAATGAGCTAACGTAATCTGAGCTTCAGTTTTGTTTGCCTCTCTTAAAAATCTTTCACACGATCCTTTATTTAGTCTCCTCTGGGATGGCATTTCCATCAGTTTTGGTGTTCTGGGTTTGGTGAGTCTCACAGTGGAGGACTTCATATCATCAGCTTTGTGGTTTTCCATCTAATGATGACTGTCTCCCTTTTCCCATTTGATCTTGCTACCCCATCCACAGACTTCTTGTTAGGAGCTAGGTGAAAGTGCAAATGACATGTATCCGGAAAATGGACAAAGGATCTAAATAGACATTTCTCCAAAGAATATAAACAAATGACTGATAAGCACATGAAAAGATGTTCAGTATCATTAATTAATAGAGAAGTGCAGATCAATACCACAGTGTGATAGCACTTCACCCCCCCGCCCAACTAGGATGTAAAATGAATGTAAACTGGTGTAGCCACTTTGGAAAGCAGTTTGATAGTTCTTCAAAATGTTGAACTTGAATTTATCATATGACCCAGTTATTCCACTCTTTTCTATATATGCAAGAGGAATGAAAACGTATGTCCACACAAAAGCTTGCACGTGAATATTCATAGCTGCATTATTCATACGGAATTATTCGGCTTATGACAAAATGTGGAAACAACCCAAATGTCTATCTAGTAATTAATGGTCAAATTAAATGTGGTCTATCCACATGGTGGAATATTATTTGACAATAAAAATAATGAAGTATTGATGCATGTTACAACATTATCAATCTCTTAAACAGTATGCTAAGTGCAAGCAGCTAGTAACAAAAGACTACATTACATGTTGTATTATTGAGTGATTCCATGTATATGAAATCTCTAGAACAAGCAAAACTATAGAAAGTAGTATAGTGGTTGCCTAGGGCTGGGGCTGGTGGTGGGAGGGGATTGGTGATAGGTTTTGCTTTGTGGGTAATAAAAATGTCTAAAATTAGATAGTGGTAAGGATTGTACAGTTCTGTGAATTTTACTAAAAACCACTGACTGTATGCTTTATTTATTTATTATTTATTTATTTATTTGACAGAGAGAGATCACAAGTAGACGGAGAGGCAGGCAGAGAGAGAGAGAGAGAGAGGGAAGCAGGCTCCCTGCTGAGCAGAGAGCCCGATGGGGGACTCGATCCCAGGACCCTGAGATCATGACCTGAGCCGAAGGCAGCGGCTTAACCCACTGAGCCACCCAGGCGCCCCTGACTGTATGCTTTAAATGGATGAATTATATTATATGTGAATTATATCTCCATCTTCATATCTTTATTGAGCTGTTTAAATGACAACATATGACTGAAGACTCTTGAGTCAGAATGTCCAGTTTCAAATACTGGCATTTCCAATTGGTCATGTGACTATGGGCATGTTTCTCCACATCTTGGTGCATCTGTGTCATGTGATTAATGGTATTACCCACCTCCGAGCTGGATTGTGAGGACAAAAGAGCGGATGCTCAGAACAGTATGGTACATAGTAAATGCCAAGGAAATGTCAGTTATTTTTTGAGTCTATTCACTGCATTTAAAAAAAATCTCAATGACCTTATTTTTCATTTCTACAAGTTCTGTTTAGTTATTTTCTAAATCAGCTCATACATTCTTCATGTTACTTTTCTTATGTTCTTGATTACTTTTTTATATCTTTAATAATTTTTTAGCACTTTGTGTATGTTTAAGTAAATGTAAATAACTTGGCACATAGGAGGTACTCAGTAGATATTTGTTGAACTTATGAATGAATATCTAGTAGAAAGTCCTGTTATCCTTACTCTTCTAGTATGTTTTCTTGAAGAAATTATTTAATCCTCTTTGCTTTAGTTTTTTTAATCTGTAACACGGAACAATAACCATCTCCTGAAGTTGTTGTGGAGTCTAAATGAAATTGTGTGCAATTTAGTGTTGGATATACAGTAGTTGCTTAACTATATTCACTCTCTTCCTTTTCAGTATCCTATTCATCTTTTTACATGTGTTCTCACGGACCCCACCCTCTTGGGAGTGCCTGAATGCTCAGTTTTTAAAAAATATTTCTACTCAGGCTTTGCTGCCCTGTTTGCAAATCCTTATAGAATTTGTTTCTCCATCTCATAGCTCTTTCACTATTGAGCTCTTTGGAGCCACACATATCCTGATGTTGTCTATTCACTTTCTCCTGATTATTTTGCTGCTTTTGCCATTCTGGCTGTTTTAGTTACTGAATTAATTTTTACTTTCAGAATGGTAATAAATGCAAAAGCACCTTAGTGTCTACAGAGTAGAAACTCAGCGCATAACAATTGAATCTTAAATAGCTCTTAAATTCCCTTGCCTGTCACTCAGCAATTCCCTTGGTGTTCTACTCACTGCCTCACTGAGGGCTGCATAGTAGCTGTACTCTGGCAGGTCTGCAATCAATTCTCTTTCTGACCCTGGGTAGCCAGACTGAGGAGCAAAGACGCTCCATCTTTTGAATTAAAAAGGGCCTGAGTCTCTAATAAAGCAATGTCAGTGCTACCCATTAGGAGGGAAAAACAAACAACTGAGAATCTCAGATTGCCTATTTAAGGTACTTCTTAGTTTTTGCCTATGATTGGGTATAGGACTCTTAGGTATAGGGATCTGCTTATTTTTTGTTGCCCATTCCCCTTGGTGATGGAAGGGCTGGATACAGTGTTCAAAAGATACTAATTACTATATAAATTTCATCATTACTAAAACATAAGGTGAAACTTAGCTCAAGTTTTGGGTGCTATCCAAACAAAGATATTACTGGAAGGACACTAGCCTAATATTGTTTTATCAACTAGAACTATTTGTATCCTTGATGCTTTAGGCTTCAGGGCTAACAGTGTGTGGTTTCTTTTGTGAAAAAAATTAAAGCAAGAAATGGGGGCAGGAGGTATAAAAAGAGAAACATTTTTAAAAAGAGGTGAAATATTTTCAGGCACTGGTCAACTCCCAAAATGTAATTTTTCCTTCTCTATGCCTAGAATTCTAAAAATTATTCTTTCAACAGAAATAAAATATTTAGTGAAAGCATTCATAATTATTCAGTGAGTCAGATGTCCCATCCCATGGTTTTATTATTACAGAGATTTATATTGGACATTAATTATTATGTTTTGTCTTTCCTGAATTCACAATCTTTTCTGGAAAAGATTCTTATTTTTTCTTGTGGAAAACACCCCTTCCCCACTTAGTCCAAGGGGCTTGAGTAAAGTTAATCAGTATGTACTATTTTTCTGGTCAGCCATTCTAATTAATTCAGAGATAGGCACAATATTATTTAAAATCAGCTATACCTCATATGGGTTATAAACTCTATTATTACCTTGGAGTTGCTGAGAAAATGTCTTATCATATTTCATTGATTCTAAGGTGTCCTATTTTTACCCACCTTTTAACATCTCTGATGTTGGGGTACATTTTATATTCTGCATCATAGCAAGCTATTCTGTTATTATCAAGCTATTCTGTTATTATCAGCATTTTTCCTTTCTTACTAGTATATAATAAAAGTATTTCTTATAGTCACTGATGTTGTAGCTCCCATGAAATATGGTATACCTGGTTTCATGCAGCCATCTTGCCATGATGAGGGCTGAGGTGGATCTAAGAGTGGAGAGGACAGGGGAGGAAAATAGTTCAGAAAAATAGAGCAACTGAGCATTGATGAAATAATTTAGATTCTGTGGTATCTAATTGCATCTGAAGTTAATGCCCAGGTTTTATAAGCCAACTCACTTCTCACTCAGCATACACTCGTGTTTGGTGTTGTTTAAATATGTGTTAGTGGCTTATCTCTCACTTTCAACTGTGAGAGTTCTGACCACTTGTATATCAAGTAAAGAAATGCTTGAGATATATCAAAGACCAATCCCTGAATAAAGAGAACTTAACTGACATTTTTGGTCATTCTCTTCTTTCTCAATGAGGAAAAAATAATGGACATGAAGCAAGGTGTAGTATCTAAAACATTTGACAAACATAAATAAGGTCAGTTACAGGCATTTTCTCTCAGGAAATACAGAGATGCTTTATAATTCAGGAGGCAAGCATAATCCATAGACACATTCTAAGGCCTGTGAAACAGACTAAGATTCTTAGTTCCCCTGAAATGAAAATGACTTATAGAGATTGCTTCCTCTAGGAGAATGACATTCTCACATGCTCATCAAGATTTTGAGAATTTACAGATAAGGTAGGGTCCAGCCAAACTCTAGCAGTAGACACACTATATAGGATGTGACAAATGGGTAATGGGATGGTGTGTTTGTGGAGACTGCAGGGAGTTCAGGGCCTAGAACGTTAAACCATCCAAAATGAAAAATTTTATGCATCAAAGTAAACAGTGGGACTACATTTTTGAAGGTAAATGGGTGTTAGTAAAACTCTAAAGTTTTCTAGTACCATTGTCTTGAAACTGTAATTTGACTAAGGCTTCTTCTACAACTGACCAAAAATACTTTCTAAAATTTCAAGTTATTTGATAACTATAAATCCTTAAAATCCTTATAGGATAGGACGTATGTGGAGATACCGTTCTGTCTTGTTCAGATGCCTTCCTTAAAGATAGACGGTGCCTTTGTGCGTAATCAGCATATTTTGGCCTTAAGCCTTACACCTAGTAATGCTCTTCAAGTGATTAGGACGATCTGAGATATGTTATAATCCCCTAGAAATGTACTGTTTGGTTTTTCTCAGTGTTGTTATGAAACTGACTAAGAATGCATAAGCTGGAATTAAGGAACAGTGTTTCCTGCCAGTTAAAGGAGCAGAACAAAGGTGCATATGTTCAATCATGTTTGCTGAACTAAGGACAGCTTGAGATCATTTAATTAAATTGTTTAAACAACACCTTTAAATCCCATATCTTTTTGTCTTTATTGTAAAATGAACATTATGCAATTAACATTCGTTTTCAGTCTATTTTTCCTTTAAAATGATTTTTTAAAAAAAGTGATAGGGGATGATGTTTACATGAAGAAGGTCTGGACAAGTCTTTAAGAAATCACTTGGCACCTCACGGGCAGATTCAGTATAAATCATAACCATTCTTTTTAATTTGTTTTTACTGGATTTTTCTTCCACGTCTGTCATCACAGTGGGAAATTTACATGATAGTAATCTAGCCGAGATTACTCTCTTTTTAATGCTTTATCCAAAAAAAAAAGTGGACCAGACTCTTGAATGAGCACTTTGGTTTGTATCAAGGAAGGAATGATTATGTAACCAAACATATTCAGATACTAAATCTGTACCCTCATCTTGGTACAGATGGGGGTACCCATCTACAAAATCTTCTTATAGAAAGAAGTTACCAGCAGAACCACCTGGAGAGTCTCCATCTCTGCCTGGATGCTCTCTGGTGATAGTTTTTTGTTCCCAAGGGTCATTTGGGTTACCAATACAGTCATTACTAATACAAGTACTAGTACAAGTAGTATTTACGTTCTAAAAACAACATTATTTGTGAGTTATGATGTAGACAGCACAATTAAATAATAAATGTACTGAATAGTTCAGCTTTACACAATCAATTATAAATAGGCCATATTTTTTGAGCAAATCATGTTAATGTAATTTTAAACACCCCAAATCTCCCCTTTTCCCATGATATCTATAGTAGTTATCAACCAGTAATGACCAGTCCACCTTAGTTATATTGTTTCACAAGTCTCTTGTAGTATACATTCTTGAGTAATT
Organism: Lutra lutra; assembly: GCF_902655055.1. NCBI lineage: Eukaryota > Metazoa > Chordata > Mammalia > Carnivora > Mustelidae > Lutra > Lutra lutra. The sequence goes on from NC_062285.1 coordinate 113,452,792, forward strand.
CTTTCCGTGGGTTAATCCATCACTGTAGGTAGGATTTCTGACCCTTTGTCAAGCCACATAAGTTTATTTTCTCATTCTCCTGAACACACTCCCCTCGCTTCCTATATACTCTACAAAAACTTTCCCTTTTCTTTGCGTCTACCACTTGATTTGGTCTGTACTCCTGTTCTCATCTGTCAGCCACTTGTTTTACAGTTGCCTGGCTTTCCGTATTTCTTACTTTGCTTTATGTTTGTGTTCTTGGTGAAAAGGCCAAAAAAGTGAGTATTGTTCTTAGGAAATGTTGTTTTGGGGAGTAAAGAAACTGGGTATTTTTAAAGGATTATTTAGAAGAGCATCCATTCTAGTATACAAAATACATATTTCGACAGTGCTTTCTATTTCTGTAACTTAAGGCAATTAAAATCAGTGAAACGGGGGCACCTGGGTGGCTCAGTGGGTTAAGCCTCTGCCTTCGGCTCAGATCATGATCTCAGGGTCCTGGGATCAAACCCCACATCGGGCACTCTGCTTGGCGGGGAGCCTGCTTCTCCCTCTCTTTCTGCCTGCCTCTCTGCCTACTTGTGGTCTCTCTCTTGCTTTGTCAAATAAATAAATAAAATCTTTAAAATAAAATAAAATCTGTGAAACTTACTGTATAAGCAGCTGAGCAACTGCATGATCTTAGGAGGTGTTAGGAGCATGGTCTCTGCAGTCCGACTTCCTGGCTTCCTCACTCCACCACACCACTTTAAAGCTGGGTAATTACTCCTTATTCACTGTTCAAAGTATTCTATGCCTCTGCTTCTTTCTTTTCCATGGTCTTGACCCTAAGACTCCCCCCCATTGTAACCACTGAACTTCATAGTCATAAGCTAGACTTTATAACTAACCCTATGTAGTCTGAATTACCAGGATTTAATCTTCCCTCCCTAGAGTTCTCTTACCTTTATATACTTACTCCTTAGAGTTCTCAACATTAATTCACAAGATCTTATGATCTCCTTTTTCACTATCCATCACTTCCTCATGTACTTTTAACTCTTCTTCTCCATCATGATTCTGTGGTCCATCATTATAATGAGTTCTCTCTACATCCTCAAGTCAAGCAAGAGCCTCTCTTGCTCCATAATGATCTCCTGAAAACCCAACTGCAGTTCAATTACGCTTTCAGCCTACCCTATACCTCAACCTCACAGCAGAATGTGACTGAAGAAAGGCACACCGTCAGGTGACTGGTCTTACTTCACATGCATAACAGTGAACCTTGGCCTACATCTGTGCCCACATACTCTCCTTTCCTCCTCTTACTATGAATGAACAATTACTACTAAAAGGTAAGGCTGTCTGTAACTTGTACACTTTGCTCTCTCCCTTCTCACTTACTCAAGACCTTTGTTCCAACCGTTCTTCCCTCATTCTCTGGCATCATCTATTTTTTCCCCATCAGTTTGATCAATCACATAAGCATATAAATGAATAGAAATCTTCCTTTTCGTGTGTAGTAAATTTGTACCAAAGAATTGTCCATATTTGTTTTCTTCCATTGCTTTGTTCCCATTATCCTTTGAACTCTTTACAGTTAGGCATTTAACTGCATAATTCCATCAAAAGCACTTTGGTTAAGGATACCAAGGACAGAATGCCTGGGTGGCTCAGTCGTTAAGCATCTGCCTTAGGCTCAGGTCAGTATCCCAGGGTCCTGGGCCTAAGTCCCGTGTTGGGCTCCCTGCTCAACCAGGAGCCTGCCTTTGCTGCTCCTTCTGCTTGCGCTCTCTCTCACATGCACTCTCTCTCTCTCAAATAAATAAATAAATAAATAAATAATAAATAAAATCTTTTAAAAAAAGGATACCAAAGGCACGCATGTTTCCAAAGTTAGTGGTCAAATGTCAGTCTTCATCTTGGGTACTCAATTGCTTTTGATAGAATGGAATCCTAAATTCTACTTGAAATACCTTCTTCAGTTAGCTTCTGGGACAGCATAACCCCCTGGAATTCATAGCTTCTTCATTTTCGTATTTATCCTGTTTGCCTGAACTTGAAAAGCTGACATGCCTCAAGGGTCAGTCCTTAGTGGGGAGGGGAATCTTTTTTTTTTTTTTTTTCTAGCCAGAATCCCCTAGTGATCTCATTCAGTCTCATAACTTTTAAGACTATCTGTAACACTGATGGCTCCCAGTTTTGTATCTTAAACACAGCTCTCTTTCCTTTATCAAACTCGTCCATCCAACTTCTTACTCAACATGTCCACTTGATAGAAGTACCTAGTAGGCACTTTAACCTAAACCTGTCCAAAACTGAACTATCACTTTTCCCCAAATTTTGTTCCTTTAAGACTTCCACTTTATTAAATAGCAGTTTCATTCTTCTAATTGCTCATACCCAAAGTATTTGTCAAAACATAATTTTTTAAGAGATAGGAACATGACATACAAATATAAAGTGAGCACTTGCCAAAAATTTATTAGTTCACATATGTTGGAAACAGCAGGGTGGTAAAGTGGATACAAGAAGAATAAAAAACTCAACAGAGATAAAGCTGATTCAGAAGAGAAGCAGAAATTATATAGTCAGTCAGGAAAGCAAGGCAAATAAGTTTGCTAAGCTGGAAACAAGAGTGGTTAATAATCTTCAAGACAAGAAATCTGTTGAGGTTATCTTCTCTACTAGATAGAAAATACTTGCATCTTCATTGGACAAAAGTTTACAAGTGAACATACAACTACATAGTAATGAAGTTCTTTGAAATAATAACTGGTAAGTCAGCATTGGTGGCTGTCCTAGAGCATAAAGTCAATCTCTCTCAGGTCCTGTGAAGCAGTGGTCTAATATGTAAGGAAACACAGTCATCCCTTTGTCTTACGTCCAAGTTTTAGAGATTGTTTCTTAATGCCTTTAGCCATCCATGATTTCTGTCTTATTTTTACACTGTACATCATCAAATCTTGTTGACTCTAACTTCTATTACCAGAGTCTAATCACTCCTCACTATCTTTACTGCTATCAATATGGTCTGAACCACTGTTATTTCTTGCTTAGATTGTTGACATTCTTTCTGAATTGTTTCCCTTACACTTTCAAAATCTATTTTCTATAAAGCAGAGTGATCCTAAAGTAAAAGTTAGGATCATAACGCTTCTGTTGTTAAAATTTTCTGAGTTTACATCTTACTCCCCACCCCTGTCCCTAAATAAAAAAAAAGGTCTTTCCAATGGCCTGCAACACATTCCATGATCTGTACCTCTCTCCAAGCTTGTTATCTCTCTGAGATAGTCTCCTACAACACTGGTCACTTACCATGTTCAACCTCAAGGGCTGCCTTGCTGTTTTTTCAACACCCTTAAGATGCTTCCATCTCAAGTCTTTTTAGATTTGTTCTTTATACTTGGAATATTCCTCTCCTGGATGCTCTCTTGGCTCACTCTCCACCTCCACTAGGTCTTGCTCAAATATCACCTTCTGAATGAGACCTTCCCTGACTACCCTATTAAAAATCCACCTCATTCCCCCAGATTTCTGCCCCTGGCATTCCATTACCTTCTCTGCTTTGTTTTTCTCCATAAGACTTATTATCTTCTGACATATATATATTATTTATCGAAGGCAGATATTTTTGTCTATTTTGTTCATCATCTTGTCCCAAAAACCTAGAATAGCACCTGACACATGGAAGTTATCCCAGTATTTTTGAATGAGTAAATGAGTGGATAGAGTATTAATTTTCATCTGTTCCTAGTACCATTTATTATTTCTTTCTAGATGGTCCATGTTAACTTTAAAATGAAGTTATTTATTTCTATTTCCATCCTAATATTGTTTCTAATTCAATCAAATCAAGATCATTTACTATCTACATACAAGACACTGCACTTGTCCTGTGGAGGACACAAGGAAAATCAGACACAAGGATTTGCAATCTAATTAGGGATATAAGACTAGCAGATGAAAAGTTAAATGCTAAGAAAAGATGTAAGTAATGTTTCAAACCAAAAAATTGATGAAATGTTAGGAAGCAGAAATACTTAATTACTAAAATAGTTTGCTTTCTGAGCCTAATGCATAGATGTTGTAAAGTGAAAAATTTATGGACAGTAAGGTATTGTCCAAAAAAAAAAAAAGAAAATTAAATATGTAAATAATTAAGAAACTTCTAAGAGGTTACTAAATGACATTGTTTGTAAAAAACAAATACAAAAACAAAAACCCTAAAACTCATTGTGAGATGCAAATGTAAAGGAAAAATACTGTATCTTGCGCTCTTGAGCATGAAGACCTTGCATGAAGACCTTTTTGGGGTAGAAGGTAACCTATTTGTTCATGTTCTCACCTTTCTCTTGTTCAGGATTTATCTTTGTGCTGAATTCCGCGTTCTGCTTATTTTCCAAGTTCTGTCCTTCCTATTTGGCCTTTCCCTACACACACACACACACACACACACCCATTCACACCCACCCCTCCTGATTGTGTTTAGTGGAATAACCAGTTCTTCTGTAGCTCTGATCATGGAACTAGAAGTTTATTCATAGAACTGTTTTGGTTTCGAACCAAGACCTCCACCAGTGGTTTACCATTTTTGGTTCCCTAATCTTGTCACAAAAAGAAATTTTTAAAATATATTCAGACTGGCCCTCTAGCCATAATTTAAGCATCTCAAAATCATATGTAGATAAGTTAGATCTCAATATAACAAGTGCCGCTCTGAAAAGAATATGCTTTGCTTAAGGAGAATGTTTATATTTCATTCCCTGGCTTCTTCCAAAAAAGGTTTCAGGCTACTTAGGTAAATGGAGAACAATGAAAGCAGCTTTATCAGCACAGCTTGTTTAATTTCTTTTGGAAGTAACATCGCTAACCTTTCTGCAGGATTTTAGTTGATACTGCAGGGAAAAAATGCCATTTGTACTGAGAAGCTACCATATAGAGCTGAAGTCAGAAGATAAATATCATGTAATTATTAAGGCCATGTCTTCCTCCCATTTTGAAATTTCCTTCCCTTAGGGCAGGCACCAAACTGTCTACTTTTGATGCAGTACTAACTTTATCAGTGATGTTAAATAAATAGGAAATAATGAATCCTTAGGCTGACTGTGGCAGTTAAAAGACATGTTCTCTGTCAAAACTGATCATAAGCAACAAGTTCAAACGAACTTCTTTTTTGAATAACCAAATCTTTAGTATTTGTTTTCACACTAGACCTTGGTCTTTAAATATAGTCAGCAAATTAAAAGTTTTTTTAAAACCTAATAATTTTATTAATTTATAGCAAAAATTGGACTTAAGTATTATATATTCAGGGTGTCAACATTTGCTCATTATTTCTATGTTACAGAATTTCCCTTTATAAATGTAGGTCAAATGAAAATCATATTTCCTTTGCTTTCTCTAAAGTAATTCTTAATTTCTTTTTCTTTCTGTCTGTGCTATTTCTGCTTCCCTTGATGCTTAATGTTCCAAAGTAGTTGAAGAATGTCAAAAATACATTGCCCTAGATATGTACATTGCTAGCTATTATTATGCCCTGTCATCAAAGTTCTTTCAATTCTAGGAAGAGATCTGATATAAATCTTGAGAATTTTTTTTAATATTAAGGCCAAATAAATCCCATATGCCTAATAACAATAAGGGATTAATTTTCATTACTAATGTTGCTTTTTCAAAAGCATTAAATTTTTGTCTTAGATTTATTCTTTACAAGTCTAATTAAGGTTTTGAACCTTCTTTGTAATGCTGATTTCTGAAGTCATCACAGCTTTGTTTATAACCTACACCATTAATAATATTGTTAGACTGGAAATTAATAACTAATAATCACAACAAACTTTTATTAGGCATTTGCTGTACACTAAGCTCTGCTACTTCTCTATGTTCATATGTCATTTAATCATTGGGAAGCACTAACATTAACTTCTTAATAGGTAAGAAAGATGCAGTTTGGAAAGATCATTAAATTTGCTCTAGGTAATGCAGTGAAAGTAGGTCATGCTGCCAATAAAAGTGGGAGAATAGGAATATTGAACATAAACCTGTTAGACAATGTTTCCTGAGGAACTCTGTTGTATGATCTAATTTTCTTTTACAAATCACAGAAGATAAATGTAATATTATACGAAGTGTATAGATGAAGAAACTGAGTAGTTAAGTACTTTACTCAAGATTCACAGGCACGGAGTAATTAGCTCTGTATTTATTGAATGACTCAATCAACAGATATTTTTTGAATGGCTACTATGCCTGGCATTGTACTAGGCTCTGGGTTTACGAAGATGACAAAGACACATTCACTGTCCTGGCAGGAGTTTATTTTCTAATGAGAATCAAAATAAACACTTTCAATGCTTAATAGAGGAGATACCACAGGGCCCTATGAGAGCCCACTGGAGAGCAGTACTCTAATTCAGACAGAGCAGGATGGCATCTGGTAAGAAGAAATGCTGCTTACCACAATATACAAGTAATGTTTCAAACCAAAAAATTGATGAAATTGGGGCGCCTGGGTGGCTCAGTGGGTTAAGCCGCTGCTTTCGGCTCAGGTCATGATCTCGGAGTCCTGGGATCGAGTCCCGCATCGGGCTCTCTGCTCAGCAGGAGCCTGCTTCCTCCGTCTCTCTGCCTGCTCTCTGCCTGCTTGTGATCTCTCTCTGTCAAATAAATAAATAAAATCTTTTAAAAAAAAAAATTGATGAAATTTTAGGAAGCAGAAATACTTAATTGCTAAAATAGTTTGCTTTCTGAGCCCAATGCTTAGGCATTGTAAAATGAAAAATTTATGGACAGTAAGGTATTTTCCAAAATAAAAGAAAGGAACTTAAACTATACAAAATAATAAGGAAACTTCCAAGAGGTTACTAAATGGCATGTTTTTTTTGTAAACAACAACAAACAAAACAAAACAAAACAAAAAACAAAAAACTAAGAAACTCATTGTGAGATGCAAATGTTAAGGGAAAAAAATTATATTTCATGCTCTTGAGCATGAAGACCTTGCATGAAGATCTTCCAGAAGTGAAGGATGAGTAAGAGGATGTGAAGAGATGAGATAAAGGGAGAGAAGAGAGGAAGGATGTTCTGGGGGAGAGAGACAAAAAGCATGCCTCAGAGTCTAAGAGGAAAGAAGGCTTGACAATTGATGGAGTCATAGGTGCGGCCAGCAGGATGAAATGAGAGGAGGACATTAAGGAATGGTGAGGTGAGGGAAGTAGCAGGCATTGACGCTGTGGAGCTCCTGGGATGCTGTCCTAAGCTGCCAGACTTTTTATTCTGAAGCCAATAGCTACAAAATTGACAGATTAGATCAGAAAGATCTGGCAGGTGTGGAGGTGAAGATAGGAAGAGAAAGCATGAAGCTACTGTGGTAGATGTTACAAAATGATACAGCTTAAACTAGATCATTAACTGCAGGAATGGAAGTGTCGGGTCGTGAGGGCAAAGATAGTGAAGTAACAGAACTGACAATATTTGGTAAATGACAGGTTGAGGAGCCTGAGAGAAAAGGAGGGTTTTAAGATAACTTCCAAGTTTCTGGGAGCTTTTGTGTTTCATAGATTTTGTATAAAGAACATGTCTGTGTGATCTGACTGAATCAGCTGCAGATGCTCTTTGACTAGCCTGTTCACCATGAAAATTTTAAGTAACTATGGACCTTTTTTTTGCTCTGAATTATATTCATTATACAGTTGAGTAGTTCAGATGTCAAACAAACTGTTCCAACGTCTGAACTAAATGAATTAGCCAAGAGATGATTCCTTAATTCTTGTCACTAAAATGTCCATTCACTTTTAAGATTGCAAAGTCGATGGGTATGTATGTCCAGCACATCCTTGGCTACTTAGTGAAGAAAGTGTCATCCATTCATACAGTGAAGGTGGAAAGGAAAAAAATTAATATGTTGATCAAAAGGAACATTTGAAAACTGCTAATTCAGTTAATAATTTTTTTTTTCCTTACTCAGTCTTCTGCCTATGCATTCTGGAGTGATGATTATGTAATCTGGGAAAAAAATAAGTCTATTTTTCTAAATTATGAATTTGTTTGGAGAATAAAGGTGAGAGACTTGGAATCCCACGAAAGTACTCTATTCTGTTCTACAAACTATCCGAGATCTGAGAATTCTCTGGGAATCTTGGGGTTGGTCCCAGTGTGATGTGTTCTGGGCTAGTGTAGAAGCACCTGGCCTGCTTAGAGGAATAGAGAAAGGAGAATTCAGTGTGCAGGTATTAGTGTTCAATGTACTGGTCTGAGAATTACTCAACAGTCAGCCCCTTCTAAGTCCTGAAAGTAGATGTCTGGTCTTTTGTATAGAACTGTGGTGGGTGGGTGGGTGCTGGAAAGCTTTTTAGTTGCCGATCTCAATACGAAACAGCAGCAGTTGGGTAGGAAAGATGGCAGGGCAGGACAGATGAGAAAAAGGTTGAAGGTTAACCCTCAAATCTTTTATCTATCTGGTTAAAGAAGAAATTCAAGAAGTGGAGCAAGAAAGGGGCTTAAAGATGAGAACTGGCATGCCTGCTAATGATCCCAGAGACACAGCGGAAGGGGATTTGTAGCAGAGAATGAGTTGAAGTTGGCCAAAGCTGGGCAACCAGCTTTGCCTGAGCCAGTGGAAGAATCAAGTGACCAGATCCATGTCCACCAGCAGAGAAATAACCATGAACCAGGTATCCTTCTGCCAGGCCATAGTCTGTGTAAGCCCCTTACTGTCACCTCAGAACCCTAAGAACTAAGAAGCAATCCTGAAGTTACTGCATGTCTCCCAGAAGAAATCCAGTTTAAAAACCAGAAGTGACTGAATTATCTTGTCCTAAAGGAATTCAAGTTCACACTATCAAATGGATTTGAGGCTCGAGATCTAAGCGTGCTACAGAAGTGTGGTTATATGAGGGTGGACTGTTCTAATTGCAGAATTACTATCAGAGTATGAGCTGCTGGTCAGAGGTTGATGATTCAGGGCTCATGCGTTGTGTGTAGTAGTGGAAAGAGTATAGGCTTTAAAATATACAGGTGTGATTCCTCCACTTGATGACCTTGGGAAAAACATTTTGTCTCACTGAGCTTTAGTATCCACCCCTCCCCCAGTAAAATGGATTTAAAAAAGAGAAACACATTTTTGTAAAATTGTATGCTTTACCGTACTAGAGAATAAGACTTGCTGTACAGCGGAAGAAAACAGCAGACTGTAAGATGCCATTAACCTGAGTCATAGCTCTGCTGCATATTCAACAAGTGACTTTGTCTCCTTTTTATAAGATTGTGAGAAGAATTAGGTAGGATGGAAATGATCTTTCTTCAAAGTATGAGAACTCATGAATATGAACCCTGACTCCAGCAGGGGTAAATCTTTAATATTTCTTTTCCTATATGAGTGATCTGTGTAGGCTTTATAACCCATTATTCAATTCCGATAATTTATATTTCCTGAGAAAAGCATCCATTTCACTGAGATTTTAAATCTATTTGTAAGCATACATAGACAGTATTTTCTAAAACATTTTAAATTTCTTCATCTGTTTTCATAGTTCCTTTCCTATTTTTAGATTTATTGTTTTTCTACGTTAGATTTCTGAGAGTTTGGTCAATTTTATTGCTAAAGAAAACAGCTGTGTTTTCTTTAATTCCTCTTTATTACTGTGTTTTTTTAAAATTTCATTTTTATGTTAATCATTTCCTTCTGCTTGGTTTTCTTGGGCCTTTAATTTTCTCTTTTAAAATTCTTGAATTAGGGGGCGCCTGGGTGGCTCAGTGGGTTAAGCCGCTGCCTTCGGCTCAGGTCACCATCTCAGGGTCCTGGGATCGAGCCCCGCATCGGGCTCTCTGCTTGGCAGGGAGCCTGCTTCCTCCTCTCTCTCTGCCTGCCTCTCTGCCTGCTTGTGATCTCTGTCTGTCAAATAAATAAATAAATAAAATCTTAAAAAAAAAATAAAAAAAATAAAATTCTTGAATTGAACATTATTTTGAATATGTTCCCTCTATTCCATTATCTGTAAGATTCTGATAAAGATTGTCCTTAATTATTATTATTTTTTAATGTTTGGTAGAATTCACTACCATGTGGCCTTGGGCTTTTCTATGCTGGAAGAGTTTTGATAGCTAATCCAACTTTTATTCTTGTTACTGGTTTAAGAATATTTCCTATTTCTTGCATTCAAGATCCATGATTCAATCATGGTAACGTGTGCATTTTTAGGAATTATCTGGTTTTCTTTCTAAGTTATCTGATTTGTTAGTCTATAATTGTTTATAGTAATCTGTTACCACACTATGTATTTCAGTGGTTATCTATTGTATTGTTTTCTTTTTCATTTCTCATTTTGGTTTTTGACACTTCCTTTTTTCTTTTTCTAAGTTATTGTAGTTATAGCATTGCCTATTTTGTTTATGTTTTTGGAAAAACTGCTCATTACTTTCAGTGTTATATCATTGTTTATTCTGGTCTCTGTTTTACTTATTTCTGATTTTCCTTTGTTATTTCCTTTCTCTATTAAATTTCAGTCAAGGTTCTTTTACTGGTTCCTTGTGGTGTAATGTTAAGTTGTTTATTGAACTTTTTTTTCTTAGTACAAGAATTTATAGCATAAATTTCATTGTAACATCTGCTTTTGCTGCATCCCATAGGTTTTAGAATATTGCATTTTCTTTTTCTTTTGTTTTGACATGTATTTTGATTTGCTGTTTGATTTCTTACTTGGCCCACTGCTTGTGCAATAGTGTGTTAATATTTTCATATTCAATATTTAATATTTACATTATAGATTTTCCAGCTTTGTTTTCTTGTTGATCTTTAGTTTTGTACCATTATGGTTGGAGTATATGTTTTTCTTAAATTTCACTTTTCTTAAATTTATAATATTTGTTATGTCTCTTTTTATATGATTTAACCAGGGTATTGTTCTGTGTGTACTTGGAGAAAATGTGTACTCTGTTTTTCTTGGATGGAATGTTTTACATATATTTTTTGAATGAAGTATTCTTCAAGTAAAAAAAAAAAATGTGCCTGTTGGAAAAAAAACCCCAAAACTTTAACTGAGGGTACTCTTGTAAAGCAAAGCATATCAGAGGGAAATTGTGGAAGAGGAATGGGTGAAATAGGTGAAGGGGTTGATAAGAGTAAACTTACCATGATGAGCACTGAGTAATGATGTATGAAAGTATTGAAACACTATATTGGAAACTAATATACCTGAAACTAATATAACACTGTATGTTAACTACAGTGGAATTAAAATAAAAAAAACTTAACTAAAATTAAAAATAAAATTCTCAAATTGGACACGATTTTCATTTATTTTTTCTATTTTAAAATCATAAACATTTAAGAATATAAATTAGTAAAGAGTACTATATATTTTCATTTACTTTATTGTTAAAGTCTTTAAGGCCATGAAAGTAATTATATTTTATCATGTTTAGATTTGTTATGTGGCATTTTCAACTTTATTATTTTCAAAATAGTTTGTTATCGATACAGTACTTTGAACTTTTAAATCTCTAAGCAATTTGATTTAGAGAATATTATAGTAATGTTTATGTAAAATTTCTGTTTTATAAGATTATATAGCCTTTTGCTATGCTGTATTTGATCAGCGCTTAAGATTGTTCTATTGACATTTGAGATGCAGGTGGATTTTTGTTGCTAAAACAGCATAATGTTTGAAAATATAACTCGTAATTGTTTTAAAAGTAATAGAGCTATTCGTTATGTTCCGACTTACATCTCTTATTTGCTTTTTACAGACTGACAATGGATTATTTTAAAATCTTGTACTATAGTCATTATATCTATTCCTCTTTTATATTTCTAGTTGTGTTCTTCTTGATGTTTTTGATACTATATTATTCATCTGTCATAGTGTATCTATTTCGCTTTCAGTTTAGATGTTGCCTTTTATCAATCAAAAATGACCTTGAATTGCTTTATTTTCTGCTTTATTTGGAGGGTTTAATTCTTCACCGCTGTGTTTCTTTGCATATTTATGATCATCTTTATAGATGATACCAGGAGTGTTTTTCTCCTTGTACAATCTAACTCATTTTTCACTAAGAAACAAAAATGCTCCCTTGAGTGCAGGATTATTAAATGTTTCCTCTGATTTTCACATGCTGTGTTATTAAACATGCCATATCTGAAGATATCTAGACCTTCATCCCAATTTCAGCACTTTTCCAACTGTTCTCCTTTCAACAGCCTATTTCTTTCTGATTTTGATTAATTATAAGATTGATGTGGGGGGATTGTTAAATTAAAAACACTTATTAGTAGAAGTCCTTAGGTTCTTTGACTATTTTCTTCCCAGGCTTGAAATAAAATAGGCTCAATGACAAGAATTCTTGCTGTTTTCTTTTCATCTCTGTATGAAAAATGATGATTTGGGGGCTAAAGAACATTCAGTCCTTTGGAATAAAAATAAGTAAGAGTCCATGAAAGGCGAGAGGTGCCGTGTGCAAACAAGAGGATTAGAATGGGAGTTAACTGCCCTTCCTACCTTATGTGCTTTCCGAATGCGGGTCACTCCTTCAGATCCGCGTAAAACAGAAAACGTGGGCAGAGTTAGAGCCTCGTTCTTGTTCAGAAAACCTTTATTATACTTATCACCCCAAGCTGCAATCATGCTGACCTTTGAAAGAGACTATTTTCCTTATTCCCAGCTTGTGATTATCCAAGTAGATTTCTTCTAAAATTTTAGATCAACAGTAATATAATTTCTGAGTTCCAAATCAATAGCTTCCTTTCTGTCTTTTCTTTTCCAACTAAATTGGGAGAAAAATGATATAGATCTTCTCTAACGAATTTATTTATGGAAGATTTTCTTTTCTCTATACACTATATACTTTGGTTTAATTCCTAAAGGATTTTGTATTCACTGTAAGAACCTTCCTCAAATGAGGCAAAGGTTAAAGTTCTCTAACATGAAGACAAGTAAGCATTGACTCATTCTAATATTTCATCTCTTTGCAGTTTATAGATCTTTATTTTTGACCTTTAGTCTCTCTTGCCAGACTGTCTCACGCAGAAGACAATTAAAGAGGTATGATTTTTCCTAAGCAGTCACAAAGGACATAATTTTTTAAAAGAAATGATCCACAATTTTTAAATGGTTAGTTTTTTGGTATTTGTTATACCATGACTGGTTAAAAAATCACCCTTTTAAATCCTTGTCCTAAGATATATTTCTTTATCTTCTGTTCTTTTCATTGGCTATTCCTTTAAAAAAAAATTGAAGTGCAATTGACATATAACATTATATTAGTTTCGGGTGTATAATATAATGATTTCATATTTGTATACATGCCAAAATGATCACCACAACATGTCTAGTTACCATCTGTCAGTACACATACTTACAAATTTTTTCTTATGATTTCTTTCAAGATCTACTCTCTTAATAACTTGCAAATATGTGATATAATATTATTGACTATAGTCACCATGCTGTACACTACATCCTCGTGACTTATTTATTTTATGATTGGAAATTGGTACCTGTTGCTCCCCTTCTCCAATGTTGCCCACCTCCCAACCCCCCTCCCTTTTGACAACCAGCTATCTGTTCTCTGTATCTGTGAGTTTTATTTTGTTTGTTCTTTTGTTTTGTTTTTCAGATTCTACTTATAAGTAACATCACATGGTATTTCTTTTTCTCTGACTACAAAACACTTCAAGTCCATCCTTCCTGTCCCAAATGGCAAGATGGTTTTTTTTTTTTTTTTTTTTTGGGATGTATAGTTGATACATGATGTTACATTAGTTTCAGGTGTATAATACAGTGATTCAGTAAGTCTATTAAATTATGCTATGCTAGGGTGCCTGGATGGCTCAATCTGTTAAGCATCTGACTCTTAATTTTGGCTCAGTTCATAATCTCAGGGTTGTAAGATCGAGCCCTGTGTAGGGAGTCTGCTTGACACTCTATCTCTCCCTCTGCCCCCTCCCTATTATCTCTCAAAAAAAAAAAAATAGTATGGTCCCCACAAGTATAGCTACCACCTGTCACCCTACAATGCTATTATAATAATCATTGACTGTATTCCCTGTCCTCTAGCTGTTATCCCTATGACTTATTTGTTCCATAACTGGAATGCTGCTCTTTTTCACCTATTTTGACATCCCTACAACCGTTGGTAACCATCAGTTTGTTCTTGTATTTATGGGTCTGTTTCTGCTTTTTATTCGTTCATTTGTTTTTTGTTCTAGATTCCACATAAGTGAAATCATATGGTATTTGTCTTTCTTTGTTTGACTTATTTCACTTAGCATAATACCCTCTAGGTCTATGTCTTTGCGAATGGCAAGACCTCATTCTTTTCATGGCTGAGTAATATTCCATTGTGTGTAAATACTGCATTTTCTTTATCCAGCCATCTATTGATGGACATTTTGGTTTCTTCTGTATCTCGGCTAAATTTTGGGGGGAACTTCATGCCGTTTTCTGTGGCTGTGGCCAATTTACACTCCTACTAGTGATACGTGAGTGTTCCTTTTTCTTTATATCCTTGCTAACACTTGCTATTTCTTTTTTTCTTTTCTTGTCTTAACAAAATAAATCCTAACAGGAATGAGGTCATATCTTATTATGGTTTCAATTTGTATTTCCCTGGAGATTAGTGTTATTGAGCATCATTTCATGTGCCTGTTGGGCTCTGTATGTCTTTTTGGAAAAATCTGCCCATTTTTAAATAAGATTTATTATTATTATTATTATTATTATTATTATTATTATTGAGTTTGTGTGAGTACTTCATATAGTTTGGATATTAACCCCTTACTGGATATATGATTTGAAAATATTTTCTCCCATTCAGTATGTAGCCTTTCATTTGATTGCTGGTTTCCTTTGCTGTATAGAAGCTTTCTACTTCGGAATACAAATGGTCCCTGCCTTATAATGGTTCAACTTACAAATTATCAACTTTATAATAGTGTGAAAACAATACCACATGCAGTGGAAAGTGTACTTCAGATTTTGAGTTTTGATTTTTTCCCAGGCTAGTGGTATGAAATATACTACTCTCTCATGATGCTGGGCAGTGGCCGTTAACCACAGCTTCCAGTCAGGTGAACCACAAGGGTAATCATCCAACATACTTACAGTGATTCTGTATCCACACACACACTTTCTATTTTTCACACTATTGAATAAATTCCATGAGGCATTTGACACTTTAATATAAACTAGGCTTTGTGTTAGATGATTTTTCCCAACTGTAGGCTAATGTAAGTGTTTTGAGCATGTTTAATTAGGTTAAGCTGAGCTATGATGTTCACTAGATTAAGTATATTAGATGCATTTTTAACTTGCAGTATTTCAAGCGATGATGGTTTTATTAGGACATAACCCCATTGTAAGTCAAGGAAGATCTGTGGTCCCATTTGTTTATTTTTGCTTTTGTTGTCCCTGCCTTTGTAGTCAGGTCCCAAAAATCATTGCCAAGAACAATACAAGAAATATGTTACCTATGTTTTTTTCTAGGAGTTTAAAGGTGTGTGGTACTCAAATTTCATTATTTTGCATGTGACTCTCCAGTTTTCTCAGCACCACTTATTGAAGAAACTGTCCTTTCCTCACTGTGTATTATTGTCTCCTGCTTACATTTTCATATATTTTAGTAACTTCTAATTACTCCCAGTTGATTGTTTCTTAAGAATCTGTCAGAGCTGAACAATGGAAAAAGGAAAATACTCTTATCATTAGCAAAGCTCTTTCTGTACACAGGGGCCACAAAATGTTAGGGTGGGCTTCAAAGTGTACACAGATCACACATATAATGAGATAGTGCCAAGCAAATAATTAATGAAAAACCATAACAACATTATAATGAAAATTTAAAACATACAGCTAAAAACATTTTATTTTTTTATTTTTTTAAGATTTTATTTATTTATTTGACAGAGAGAGATCACAAGTAGGCAGAGAGGCAGGCAGAGAGACAGGAAGGGAAGCAGGCTCCCTGATGAGCAGAGAGCCCGATGCGGGGCTCGATCCCACAACCCTGGGATCATGACCTGAGCCGAAGGCAGAGGCTTTAACCAACTGAGCCACCCAGGCACCCCCAGCTAAAAACATTTTAAAGGCCTGGAGAAAATGCCAGCTCAGAGAAAATACTCTCTTTTTTTTTTTTTTTTTTTTTAAAGATTTTTATTTATTTATTTGACAGAGAGAAATCACAAGTAGGCAGAGAGGCAGGCAGAGAGAGAGGAGGAAGCAGGCTCCCTGCTGAGCAGAAAGCCCGATGCGGGGCTCGAACCCAGGACCTGGATAATGACCTGAGCCGAAGGCAGCGGCCTAACCCACTGAGCCACCCAGACGCCCCCAGAGAAAATACTCTTAACACAGAGATACTGTGCTTGTTATATAAGTGATAAAAGAGTTTGTCCTTATCTGATTTGTTGACTATTCCTATTTATTTGCCTCGAATTGCTTACTGACTAGGAATGGAGTGTTAATCAGACCAAAGTTACAGGTTTAATTCCTGTGTGAGTTGGTTAGACAGAGTGACATAATGGGTCAGGTGTAGGAGTAGGCATCTTACCAAAAGGCATTGCTGCCATACCATGGCTGTATTTATTAGGCAATTGACTGAAGAAACCTATTAAACTTTCTGAGCCTCAGGTTCCTCATCTGCAACATGGGAATAGTAAGTAGTCTCTTGCCTTTTAATCTCAAAGGAGTGTGAAGGATCAGGGAGATAATGTAGTTGAATGTTCTCTTTAAAATTGAACAGTGTGGGGCACCTGGGTGGCTCAGTGGGTTAAAGCCTCTGCCTTCAGCTCAGGTCATGGTCTCGGGGTTCTGGGATCGAGCCCCACATTGGGCTCCCTGCTCAGTGGGGAGGCTGCTTCCCCCTCTCTCTCTGCCTGCCTCCCTGCCTACTTGTGATCTCTCTCTCTCTCTCTCTCTCTGTCAAATAAACAAATAAATTCTTAAAAAAAAAAAAACTGAACAGTGTGACACAGGTCAGGTTATAGGTTAGTGGTGTTCTAGTCATACTTTACAATCTCCATTGTCTTATAAACCAGGCCTCTAATGTGCAGGGATGGCCAATCATTTCCATTTTCTAGACTGTCCTGTTTTCAGTAGTGAAAATCCCGTGTTCCTGGGAAACCTCACTATTCTGAGACCACTGAACTGTTGTTCACCCTATAATATGTAGGAGTCTGTAGTTTATAGGATATAACTAATTCTCAGTTCAGTTGTGGTTTCCATCTTGAAAAGCACATTCATTAATTCATTCACCCCTCATAAATTTTAGATCACCCACAACGAACGCAACAGGACTTTTCAAGACAATGAGTATATAATGGTAACCAAACAGATTGGGCTTCTGCCCTTGGAGAAAAGGCCATTCTGTTCTGAGAGGGAGAAATTAAAGCAAGTAAGCATACAAATAAGAATAAAGTTGCAAGTTGGAAGAAATGTGCTAAAGAAAAAGAACAGGCTTCCATGAAAAGCAATAGAAGAGGAGAGCTTTAGACTATCTGAATGAAAGAAAAATCGCTTTTAGATACTACAAAATAAAAATGGAAATTTTTTGAGAATGATTAAAAGCAGAGAATTGATGTTTAGGAAAAAAAAAAAGAGGGGTTTTGTTGAGTGAAAAAGTAATGGTAAATATTGTTGCAGTGTGGCTGCTAGCAAGATAATTAAGAGTAATTATGGCAAAGGACACCATAGTCATGGATCAATCAGAACTCGGAGAAGAAGAGAGCAAATGAGTCTTGTAAAAGAGGAATTATTATAATCAGGTCAAATTAGTCCAGTAATTCCTGGGGTGTTTGAAGACATCTGTCATGGAGTTAAAACTGGCAAAACCTATATTCAAAGAAAGAGGATGGGCATTGCAACCTATGAGGTGGTGTTCCCCTTAAGACTTCCTTCACAAATGGACTTTCCGCTGAATTCCTCTGGGCTCTTGAGTGCCACCAGCAGGTAATTGAAGAGTACAATGAACAAAAGCATAGCCTCTAAAATCGTGGAAGTCAGCGCATTTGCTACTTTATCAAATTTGACTGTTCATCTAATCATACCAATGACTATGATTCAATCAGAGGACTATATGTAATAGAATGGATAATTCTGTTTTTAATTATAAATTGGATGAAACAATGGAATAAATCTTTTTTTTTTTTTTTTGATTACTTACTATGCTGATAGGTGTATAGGGCAGCCCCTTTGAGAGATTAGGTATCCAGATCTCTCTCATGCCATAAAATTAGGACTTGAAGCTATATTTTATTGAGGACTTTCCCTCTCTACAATATATTTTTCTCTGATTTTTAATTTCTTTTTGAAATAAGTGTGCATATACATTTTTGTACTTTTCTGAAAATAATATTTTACATGTTCCCAATGTTAGATTGGATATTGAGCAATTGATGTGCATGCATTACCATTATAAACAGAAAAAAGTAGAGGTTAAAGAGAAATTCTTATCATTAGAGAGTAATTTTTAAGATTAAATACATGATGGGGTTTTTTTTTTAAAGATTTTATTTATTTGACAGAGAGAGATCACAAGTGGGCAGAGAGGCAAGCAGAGAGAGAGAGAGAGGAGGAAGCAGGCTCCCCGCAGAGCAGAGAGCCCAATGTGGGACTCGATCCCAGGACCCTGAGATCATGACCCGAGCTGAAGGCAGAGGCCTAACCACTGAGCCACCCAGGTGCCCCACATGATGGGTTTTTTTAACCATCAGTTATTCCTACCCCCTTTTGTGGATCCCACATTTAGGAAGTCTGGACACTATCAAATAATGAAGTGTTTTCCATTTTTTATTAATTTCACATGTATGATTCAAAACTTCTGCGATGAGATATCTAAAGTTTCTTGGTAAATTGCTATAATTCCAGCCAATTATGAGAAACAATCACCTGACATGTTATTGATCAATAAGTGTTAAATTAGATGTCAGAATAGAAAAGTAATAAAATTGCTGATGGATAAAGTATTATTTTAAGTTTCCTTGTAAAAACCATTGTAGTCAAGCAACTATTTTGAGAGCTTGTTTGGAGGTTCTAGCAGGGGAACTCAGCTACTCCTATACCCTTGACCGAAGAACGGTCCTCTCCTCTATCAGGGAAGGTCGTCCTCCTCGACCAAGCGTGCAGCTTTGGGAGGGACGCACATGGAGCAGTGAGGGAGGAAGGGGACACCTGCCTAGCCAGCCAGATCCGCCAAATCAACCCTGGCGATCAATGGGGTGACAGATGTCACAGCCAGATCGCCCTCACATCCTCAAGCAACTATTTTAAGTATTACTCTTATTTCAAGTTAATGCTATTTCAGAGTTCACAAACTATCAGCAGCCAGTTGTATCTTTCTAAGAACTAAAGATACAATGTCTATCCATTTATTTTTTCACACCTTGCTATATGCTGCTTTCCAATAATTCATGTTTGTTCACAGATGTATGTGTGTCTTGCCTTCCTAAGAAGGTCCATTTGTTCTTTTGACCATCTCTCCGTTCATCCATCTAGAAATCCTTCAGTAATAGGCATGGTGTCAGGTGCAGAGGAGTCAGAAGAAGAAGACACAGCCTTTTCATTAAGGGGCTCAGAGTTTAGGACAGCTCATGGTACCTGTAACATAGTAAATTACCTGGCAGACACCATGGAAATAAAGGGAAAGCATTGCAGATATTGGCTTGCATAAAGTTAACATCTTTA
The DNA here is from genome assembly GCF_902655055.1 of Lutra lutra. Taxonomy (NCBI): domain Eukaryota; kingdom Metazoa; phylum Chordata; class Mammalia; order Carnivora; family Mustelidae; genus Lutra; species Lutra lutra. Next base: position 113,472,426 of record NC_062285.1, read on the forward strand.
CATGACATTATATTTTTTGATTTTTCCTTCTCAGACTTGTTCTCATAAGTAGTTAAGATAAAAATGAGATTAAACAGAACCATTGAGTATCCCCTACTTGGGCCTATTGCAGAGTGGCTCTTTAAAAAAAAAAAAAAAGTTAGACTCTGGTAAACATTAAACAGAATAGCTTAATAAACTACCTCATACTTTAGTAAATGATTGACATTTTTCTTCAGACTTTAAGAAAAATGTCAAAGCTCCTTTTGCAGTTGTAAGAATCAGTCTTCAGCTGGGGAAGTGCATTTTGAAGGAAAACATTGCTTGTATTTGAATGAGGAAGGGGCATCTTTAAGGTAAACCTAATACATTTTGATCAGAGACTTACGCTTTCTTTTTTTTTTTTTAAGATTTTATCCATTTATTTGACAGAGATCACAAGTAGGCAGAGAGGCAGTCAGAGAGAGAGAGAGAGAGAGAGAGAGGAGGAAGCAGGCTCCCTGACAGGCAGAGAGCCCGATGTGGGGCTCGATTCCAGGACCCTGGGATCATGATCTGAGCTGAAAGCAGAGGCTTTAACCCACTGAGCCACCCAGGCACCCCAAGACTTAACGCTTTCTTGACCAGACTCATTAACTGTGCATTTGGGTCTAGAAGAATGACATGAGTACCGGGGTTTAACGGAAGGCACAAAAGGAATACCAACTTCCTAGACTCTTAAAGCTATTTGAGATATCAAATTCTAAGAAGTAAGTTCAGGTCATGGTCAAAACCACAGAAGTGGCATTCTTCCATTTAGCACTCTCCTTACCTGTTTTAACTTCTCAACATTGTGAATTTGCTTCATTTATTTGGTCTTTTATGCCAGCCTAAACGGTCATGTTCAGGGATACATACATGTAAATGTATGTAAACTCACAAATAATTACATATTTAAATATATTTGGAAATTTAAATGACCTCCTATCTGTCATTTAAGAAGATTGCTCCAATTTCCCACCAGCATGACCTGATCTAGGTCTGGAAATTAGTTAATAATAGCTAAAATACTTTTTGCAAGACATTACGCTCAGTGTGCCACATGGGTTTCTCTTAATTAGCCATCATAACTGCTATGTATGGTTTGAGTCAGTATATCCTCAGGATATCATGAAGAAACTAACACTAGCCCAGTGTTTCAGAGAAGTATGTGATAGTGCTATGATTTGAAAACTATTGCCATTGTTCATTTTAGCTGACAATAATTGTAAGACAAAACTTGGTTAGTTTTAGAAATTAGATTTAGAAATTAAAGATGCCTAATCCTTTAGTGCTTTGGTACTTTACATATGCAGAGAATACATGCTACCCCTTCTAGCTAGAATGCTATTTCCTCTTAATCCTTCACTGCGCAAACTTTCTTGCTAATTTTTCATTCACAGCTCAGTATTACTTCTCTGAAGAAGATATCTGTGGCAACCAAACTGGGCTGATTTCTTTTGTAACACTCTGCATGTAGCTGTTTCTCAAATAAACTGTTCACAATTGTATGGTAAGCTTTGAACATGGACATACCATGGAATAAACATTTGTTGAATGTATGGACTAACGAGTAATCCACATATCAAATTACTCTAATTAGGTTAGAATTATATGTTGGGCATGAAAAATGGTGCAGCAAGGGATGAAAGAGTGAAAATATCCTAAAGAAAGAACAAGCATAACTGACTCATGAGGCATAATAGTTTGAAGAGATCAAACAGTATCTATTTAGAAAGCAGAATCAAGACAAGTGAGACTAACTAAACAGCTAATTGCTGAGAGTGTGGGGAGTAAAACAAGGATGAGAGTAACACAAAACTAAACCAGAGATATTTCCTGTAGCAAACTGTTAATCCCATAATTTCCCTTTCTGAAACACCTAGGTGTTTTGTAACTAATGTTGATCATAGAGTTCAGTCGTGTTCTTAAACCATGGTGTAGCCGCAAGCAGATTGAATATTGTTGTCGTTTTAAAAAGCAGTATGTAAATGACCCTATAAATATGCTAAACATTAGTTCACCAACTGCTTATTTTTGCAGTCCATTAGAGAAGAAAATTACCCTATTCACAGAATGTTTCATTTCCTTGTCCACAAAGCCGATAGCTAAAGCATATGTCTTGCTGACATGACAATTTATTTCAGAACAATAAGAAGAAAACCATTGTCTGAATTATTGAATTCTTACAAAATCAAGGTAGAGGTCAGAAGTGGGGTGGAATCCTCTCTCAATAGCTTAGAAAAAAATAGTATTAAGACACTTATACAATGATGTCATGAGAAGATGCCACTTTGCGCTGTCTTCTCCATCTTCCTATCTTGGCCTCAGTTTTGTAAGGAGAGTGGGCAAAGTGGTCTCTACCACTGCCTCCCACTCTAAAATCTAGCACTGTACTGCTTTTTGACATTTCTTGCTCCGACTGACTGCCCTTAAGCCATTTTGTTGGTCATGTTTGTGCTAAGATAGGCAAACATTCTCTCACCATACAGTGTTACTTCTTGTTAGCAGTTCCTTAAGAATAGTTAAAAGCAGGCTTTGGAGATGGATAAATGATACATTCATTGGAGTTTGACAGTTGCCAACTATGTGAATTGAGGTGAATTTCTCAACTTGTGTAAGCCCTGCTTTCCTCATCTGTAAATTGAGGTTAATAATAGAACCATGCTCATAGGTTTGTGGCAAGTATTAAATGAAATTGCATGAAAAGTGGTATACATTTATTGACTAACAAGAATTGTCTCATACATTTATTGACTAATAAGCATTGTTTCCTTATTTTTGTTAATTTTTAGGAAAAGATGTTCAGTTTCAGATATTTGGTATTTATATGTGAAATTCAATTATTTTTTATATGTTCTTTCCTATTATCCCAGAGTAAAAGAGGAAATTACTTTAAAAATAAAGTTCAGTTATAATTTATAAACATCGGGGGCGCCTGGGTGGCTCAGTGGGTTGAGTGGCTGCCTTCGGCTCGGGTCATGATCTCAGGGTCCTGGGATCAAGTCCCGCGTTG